>NW_027256889.1:12768280-13295780 GCF_029215685.1 Pituophis catenifer annectens
ACTTCTTCCTTGCTTTCTTCCTTCCCTCTCTCCCTCCCTGCCTCTTCTCCTTCCTTCCTTCCTTCCTTCCTTCCTTCCTTCCTTCCTTCCTTCCTTCCTTCCTTCCTTCCTTCCTTCCTTCCCTTCCCTTCCCTTCCCTTCCCTTCCCTTCCCTTCCCTTCCCTTCCCTTCCCTTCCCTTCCCTTCCCTTCCTTTCCTCCCTCCCTCCAATATAAGTTCAAAACACATATATGAGCAAAGGGAGGTGGCTTTCTCCCAGGGATCCTTCTGACCTCCCCAATATTATTGCAGCATTTTTCAGTAGGGTGTCCTGTAGATCCCCAGACCCTAAAAGACTTTTCAGCCTCCAAACAAAAAAAGAAAAGGGGGGAGCAGAGACTCATCCATTTCAAAACCATAACTCAACAGTGAAGACTTTGGTATGGGGAGTACTGTCCCTCAGCAAACCCCACGATGGAACCCCAAAATTATGGAAAAAAGTGTGCCAAACAAAGAAAGAGAAAAATGTCCTATCGGCAGTCCTCAGCCTGCAAAGATTGTTGTGTAAACAACTTGTGTGATACTTTTGGTCGGGTATCACTCTTTTCTGTATGATCTATGAATTTTCTGGAGGATCTTCTCTCAGTGATGATGGCTGACACGAAGGGGAAGAGAAACCCTTGTTTATTCCTGTTTCTTCCCCAGACTACATTCAGTACAAATATTTATAGATTTACACAAATAAAACATAGGAAGACAGGAAGGGCTTTTTTTAAATGAAAAACTTTATGAATTAATGAATGAGGAGGAAATGTAGTTGACATTCAATAGTACTTTCCAGCTCTTAAAATTCTGGAAAAATACCCTCCCCAAAAAGACCCCTCCCAGTTTCCAAAATAATATTTCCCAGTTTCCAGAATATTCTTGGAGAGGTACTGTATATGTTAAAAAGCTTCCCCCCCTCTTTTCATAAGATCCATGTGTATTTATTTAACATAACAATAAATTGTGGTGACTTCAATATAAAATGACAGTCTAGAGTTTTGTAGTGATTTACAGTTATTTTCTTAAGAAGATGTAACGATTTGAGGTTTATATATATTATGTATTCAGTTGATTATTTGGTCAATGGAATAATAAAGTAGTGAATTCTACATGTTATGACACTTGTAAATTCCCTGGTTATTTACTGATATTTTGTTATCCAACCATTACGCCTTTTCTTGTTTTCTGCTTTCTTCTTAGGTAGTTATTTATATTATTCTTCACATGTTTGAAAGAATCTCACTAAAAATGTCAAAATACTGGCCCCAACCTTATGATAGAAGACTCTTTTTTTTTTACACACGGTATGAAATCAGTGGTGGAATTCAATTTTTTTTACTACCGGTTCTGTGGGCATGGCTTGGTGGGCGTGGTGTGGCTTGGTGGGCATGGCAGGGGATGGATACTACAAAATCTCCATTCCCACCCCACTCCAGGGGAAGGATACTGCAAAATCTCCATTCCCACCCCACTCCAGGGGAAGGATACTGAAAAATCTCCATTCCCACCCCACTCCAGGGGAAGGATACTGTAAAATCCCCATTACGTCCCCACTCCTGGGGGAAGGATATTGCAAAATCCCCATTCCCACCCCACTCTGGGAATTTCCCCTACCGGTTCTCCGGAACCTGTCAGAACCTGCTGAATTTCACCCCTGTATGCAATGCATTGTGACTTGCATAAAAAAAAGGCAGGGCTTCTGTTGCACAGTTGCGGTTACCATCTTAACTTTTTTGACCTCTTCCCCCTCCAGGGGAATACCCTGGCACCTTTCCCATAACATTTGGCATTTTATTTTATCCCTTTATTCAGAGCCATGGCGGCACAGTGGTTAGAATGTAGTACTGCAGCTAATCCTGCTGACTGCTGGCTACCTGCAATTTGGCAGTTCGAATCTCACCAGGCAAGGTTGACTCAGCTTTCCATCCTTCCGAGGTGGGTTAAAATGAGGACCCAAATCATTGGGGGCAATATTCTGACTGTGTAAACCATTTAGAGAGGACTGTAAAGCACTGTGAAGCGGTGTATAAATCTAAGTGCTATTGCTATTTGTTATTGACTTTGTACACCAACCGATTCTCCAGATACCCTGCTATTATCTTGGCTGCTAAAACTAGTTCAAAGTGAAGCAAACGCACACTGCTGGCCACAGAAGTCGGCTGCCCACTTTAAGATGTATCGCCTTATGATTTTAGGATGGGTTCATAATGCCGGTTACACAATTATTCATTGTGAATTTTACTGTTGTGGCCAACTTGAGCAAGGCATGAAAGTCCCAAAGAGGTCCGTAACATAATCCTTCAGTTCAAAGCAGCAGGCCCCGAAGGAAGCTGTGGATTTGAACCAGTAGTGGGTTTCAAATCCCGTCGCTATCGGTTTGCTTGTGGACGTGTGCGCATGCACAATGCTTCTGTGCATGCACAGAGACGTCCAGGTGGGTTCGCCCGCTCCGTGAACTGGTAGTGGCGGATTTGAACCTGTGGACAGATTGCTCCCTGATGCCAAATGTCATGGCTTTTGTAAAGCCAAGAGTTTCAGAACCGTTGTGCCATCAAACACAGATCCGCAGTTCAAAGAATCAATATGCCAAGATCCCACTGATTCAAACCCTTTGGCTTGGCTATGGAAGCTCTTTATATCCTGGGCTTTGTACCAACGTGGTTTGTTACTGAGCCAGTAATGCTAAAGTCTTTATTTACAACAATATAATTAAGCTGTGGCACCGCCTTAATTGGATTGCTGTTGTCAGCTTCATTTAACATTGCACTGGATGCTTCCTCCCCACCGCGTGGACCGGAATCCATAAGGAAGATCAACACTCATCATAATTTCCTTTGGCTTCCACATCAGCAACTATGGCTTCTGCATTATCAGTGGAGAGGTTGATGAGTTTTGATGAAGAAAAAGCGAACTAGATGGGCTATGAAGCAGGGAAGCATTATTTATAATCTGACAATCATAAGGACTTTGAGCTTGACCCAGATTTACACATGGGAGTGAACCCCACAAGGTTGTCAGGAGGGGGGCAAAAAAAGAGGCCATTTTTTTTAATGAATCACAGGCATGGCACATGTAAGAAAGGAATGGGTGCAGCTGCCTTCTTGACTCTGCCCAATGGATGCCCCTGTGCAACAATAAATCCAGCTATAGCCTTTCATCCTTTCCAAAATATCCTTTGTGAATAGATTTAGGAAAGAAAGGATACATGAACAACAACTATAGGACAGCTGTATAATATTTTTGCCACGTGTCTAATGATAGTAGTAGTAGTAGTAGTAGTAGTAGTAGTAGTAGAAGTAGTAGTAGTAGTAATGGAGCACCACTTAAGCACGATCGGCATTAACAGATTCATGATCAGTCAATTGCAAAAGGCAGCTTTACGCAGAACAGCTTACATCTTGCAATGTTACCTCTAGCACCATCAAACATCCGCACCTGCCCATCCCAAGTCCTTGGGAAGGACTCGATAGGTGGACAAAAATGCCAAATCCATCCTGAATACCTGGCTGACTATGCGATGAACCATCATCATCATCATAATAATACCTGGAAAGAGTGGAATAGAAAAGAAAGATCTGGAGAAATTAACAAAGACCTGTAAATAGAAATATAATGACTGTGGCAAAAGGAAGCAAAAGTAGGTGCAATCCCAAAACTTCTGGAACACCTCCTGAACATCATCAGTATTGACGAAATCCCTATCGGTCAATTGCAAAAGGCAGCTTTACTTGGGACAGCTTCCAACCTCGATAATACTTTTAACATCATCAAATGCAACATCTCCATATCCAAAGTTCTTGAGAAGTAGATAAAAAGGCTAAATCCAGTCAAAACATCTGGCTTACTGGAAGATGAATCACAATAATGAAAATTGCGAGTAGGCAGCAGCGAAATTGCGTTAGCTCATCTATTACTTTTGGTTTTGACAGAAGTGGTCTGGGAGAACAGCCAGTGGTGATTCCATAGTTATCAATAGATACTTGCTGATTACTGAAGATATTGATTACAAGTAAACCACAATTCATGGTGATCTGTAGTAGAATATTATGGAGTATCCCAGCTCCCAGTAGGCCCAAGCAGAGGAGAAAGGTCTAATACCACCCTTTTATTTTGGAAAATGTCCAAAGTGCTCATATTTTCTGTGTTTCATTGCATCTTATGTCAAAAGCTGGTATTGTGATGAGATGTTTAGTTTTCTGATCAGCCAACTGTTCTGTCTTTCCAGATGTGCCACATTCCTGTAAACCTTGAGAATATTTCAGCTCATTAAACTATTTTGGAGCTGTTTTCCTCATTTAGAGCTTGTTTTTCGGCTTTTACAGATGCAAAGATTGAGCTTGTCTCTGGCTTGGTCATCTCTCTCTCTTGTGAGTTAAGGAGCCACAAGGTAGGAAGAACCATGGTCTATCAGGGAGGGGGTCCCAAGTTATATCTTTGCAATTCTCTTCTCTCCATGTTTCTTCTTTGTGCTGTTTACCCCTGAAGGAGTTGTGGTTTTCTCTCAATGGATGCATTTTAAAATGGGGCATTATTCTCACACTTGTTTACCAAGCGAATGGTTCTCTCATTTCTGAAATGCATCTACTTCCCAATATATGTGAAAAATTTCTCCAGCTAAAGAGTTGCTTATATTTCTGAGCTTGTGCGCATTAAGGCAAATAGTCTAAAAAGTTACATCTGAAGTACTGCCAGAAGCTTCTTCTGGTGCCTTAACATGAAAGGGAAAGAAAGAAAGAAAGAAAGAAAGAAAGAAAGAAAAAGAAAGAAAGAAAGAAAGAAAGAAAGAAAGAAAGAAAGAAAGAGAAAGATGGATGGATGCTGGGAGAGAAGAAAAGGAGTAATAGATGGCTTAGTGTTCTTTGCTTGCATCACTTCCCAACTGACTACAATACAGCCAATGTTTCAGGGCAAATAAATCAAGGAAGCATTGCCAATGTTCCTTTCCTTTCCCATGTAACTGCTGCCCTGTGATTCTTGCCCTACAACGGGGACAGTTTCCTCATTGATGCTCCAGTCTTGTCTCAAGTGTGATGTGGCTTTTTCTCAGGCTGGTTTGGCCTTCTTTTCTTGGCTTTATCTTAATATTATGTACTTGGGAGAAATGTTTGAGAGTATTAGGCAGTGGAGGTGAAGAGGCCTTTGTTGTGGGCCATTGGGAGTTTGCTTGGCATGGAATGGTCCAGAGCTTTTCTGGACAAAAACTGTGACCCAAATCTGTTCTCATCTTGCCTTCTCCTTCTCCTTCTCCTTCTCCTTCTCCTTCTCCTTCTCCTTCTCCTTCTCCTTCTCCTTCTCCTTCTCCTTCTCCTTCTCCTTCTCCTTCTCCTTCTCCTTCCTTCCTTCCTTCCTCCCTCCCTCCCTCCCTCCCTCCCTCCCCCCAAAAGCAAAGGGTTTGAGTCAGGGGTGGGCTTCAAAAATTTTAATAAGGGGTTCTCTGCCCGGTTGCTGGATGGGCATGGCCTAGTCGGCCTCCTGCGGGGATGGGTGGGGTGTGTTTTTGCCCTCCCCAGGCTCCAGAGGATTTCCTCGTGCCTCCAGGAGGGTGAAAACGGCCTCCTCAGGCTCGGGAGGCCCTCTGGAGGCCGAAAACTGGCCCATTTCCTGTCTTCCTGAACTTCCGGTAGGCCTGTTTTTCACCCTCCCTGAGCCTCCACGCGCACCCTGCACTTACCTGCATCCAAAACAGGCTGCGTGGGGACTCCAGGGGAGTGGAGGGGTATGGTGGGCAGGGCCAGCCAGGAGTGGGATTTGGGGGTTCTCCAAACTGCACAGAATCTTAGCTAGAGGTTCTCCCGAACCCTGTGAACCCCCAGCAGTCCACCCCTGGTTTGAATTATCTTCCTGGTTGGCATAGATTAAAAGAATTTGGATATTTTTAGTTTGGATAAAAAGGCGTGCATGGTGTGGCCCAAATCAATACAATATCTGTGCCAAATAATTATCTGGGGCGATGGACAATAGGGTGGGAAAAATGACATGGTTGTCTGGACATCTTTCATTGAATGACTCCAGTGCCATAGTGGAGATTATAGTAGGCAACCTACCTAAGTTGAATTTCCATTCTCAGGGTTATCATAACATGGATTATCCATGTTTGGTAACTGGGAGTCACAGGAAGTAGAGTAGCACATACGTTTAATAAATCATTAATGTTGCCTTTATTTCAGCCTTTGTCCACTCCTTGGCAGGTTTTACACAACTTGTTTCACCAGGTCAGTTAAACGTAATAGCTGTGTTTGTGCACCATCCATAGACTTCTAGATGTGTTTGTGTGTGTGTGTGTTTATGTAAAAAGCTCCAAATTGTGTCCGCAAAAAGATGATCAAAGCTGAATTCCCTTTTTAAAAACATCTATCGAGTTTGTTTGTGACGGTAGGGTGATCAGACCCAGATGGCTGGTACATGGTTTGATATCTTGCACATACTAAGAAAAACGGATTAATTTAGAAACAAAGTGTTTGTTGTGCACGGTCTGATCATTTACTCTGTATGTTCTGGACTTCAACCTTCTCGGCAAGTTTCTTCTTCTGTTTGTTTGTTTTAATTCTGTATTTCTGTTGCACATTTTTCCTCGCCATCCTGCAAAACGCCTAATGTCAGGAGATGCTCAAGATCCTGTTTTGGGGATGAAAGGGCAGGGTGGGAAGCCAGGGAGCTCCTGTCTATTGCAAGGAGATGATTGCCCATGAAAGATTCTTCACACACAATATCTTCACTTGTCACCTGCTCAATACAAGAACAGTACAGTATATTGTTTTTATGAGTGTTCTGACCTAGGCTTCCTTAGAAAGCATAAAGCACGATGTTAGTCCCGGCAAATCTTTTTTATTCATACGGCTGTGTATTATTGTCATTCACAGTCCGAAAGGCTTCTCAATCAGTCTTTCAGGGGAATGTTTATAAACACCCACCTTATCTCCCTTGGAATGCTGCCAGAGAACTAATTGCCAAATACAGGGCAAGGCCAAACTTAGCAGAGTCAAACAGAACTTTCCAAAGCTTGAACTGACCAGATGAACTAATTGCTTCCTGCAAAAGCTCATATCCAGTTCACTCCTCTTTTATGTCTTATGCGAGGGGCCAATCATCTCCAAGCCTTACTCCCAAGTTGACCCTGTTTTCTTAATTGTTCTTGTCTTCTGGCAGCTCTGAGCATACACACGCTGGGAACAGGCTCCCGCTGTTCTTCTGCATTGCTGATGTCAGACTCCGAAGGCTCTGGAGGCAGCAAATAACTACCAGATGGCCTTGGCCCCTTCTCTGCCTCTGACTCAGAGCCCTTGTCCGAGCCTTCCCCAGACTGCAGGACTGGCCCATGTTCCTCCCCAACCTCCTCACTGTCCGAATCTGCTGCTAGATCTGCTGGCCGCTGGTGGGCCACAACAATGAGAATTTCCCCAACATTTGTTTCTCCTTTCAAAAAACTTTGGGATGGCAACTTCTTTTTGATTAGATTGAGTAGGACAAAATGCCGGAAGGTGGCGGGATTTTTTCCCCCTTCTCCTCTTTTTGGCATGGTGCTAATTCTACAGTCTGTCCTTCCCTTCAATAACAAGTTGGACTCCCTAAAAGTGTCTTACTTTGCTTAAATACACCCCAAACAATTCTGGTTGACCATCTGTAAGGAACAGAAGTTGGACTACGAGGATCTGTGCTCTTATGTTCTTCAACTGCATATTCTTGGCTGTTGCTACGCTTTTCCCTGTAATTGCATGGCAGGATAGCAAACTCTTGTTTACCTCTCTATTTATAGCCATGAAGGAAGGGTAGAAAGAAAAGGGTTTGCATACTCCGAAATGGAAGGCTGTATCAGAATTGCAGAGTTTGAAGGGAGTTGTGAACACTAAAGGGAAGACCAGTAATTCAAGGTCTTGTAATTTTGGCCTCAGATTTTGAGTGGAGGATGGAGTTGGCTGGCCAGTGAACCATTCCTGAATAAATTGCAGGTTCAGTCCTTAGAAGTTTAGATCATGGCTTTGGATCTGCTTGTTCCTCTTGCTGATTTTATTCAGTTTCTTCCTGACGGAATGCTTGGAACAGAATGCTTCCATGACATTATTAAGGTACAGGTAAAGGTTCCCCTTGCACATATGTGCTAGTCATTCCCAACTCTAGGGGGCGGTGCTCATCTCCGTTTCAAAGCTGAAGAGCCAGCACTGTCTGAAGACGTCTCTGTGGTCATGTGGCCGGCATGACTAAACGCCAAAGGCTCACGGAACACTGTTACATTCCCACCAAAGGTGGTCCCTATTTTTCTACTTGCAATTTTACGTGCTTTCAAACTGCTAGGTTGGCAGAAGCTTGGGCAAGTAACGGGATCTCACTCCGTTAAGTGCGCTAGGGATTCAAACCACAGAACTGCTGACTTTTCGATCGACAAGCTCAACGTCTTAGCCACTGAGCCACTGCGTCCCTTTTTATGACATTATTAGCATTGACCAAAAAAACCCCATGACTATTGAATAGGGTAGTTCTGATTCACATCTCATGAGAACCAATTGTCAACTCAGAAGCTGGCCTGACTGAGGCCATCTTGGAGGCTTCAGTGTTGCCACTATGGTGCTGAGAGATAGGGAGGGGGGAAAAGAGATAGCTTCCCTTGAGAACCAAGGACATTCCCACAGGTGGCTGAAGAGAGGAGTCAAGTTTCCAAGCAACCAGACAGCACCTTGATTGGACCATGTGACTGATTGTTTGAGAAAGGGGGGAAAAACTTTTACTTTTAATTAGGTGAAAACCACAGGAACCTTTAGAGTCGGTTTTCACCAGTCTATGCAGGGTTGAAATCCAAAATTTTTCCCTGCCGGTTCTGTGGGCATGGCTTGGTGGGCATGGCAGGGAAAGGATATTGCAAAATCTCCATTCCCACCCCACTCTGAGCCAGAGGTGGTATTTGCCAGTTCTCCGAGCTACTCAAAATTTCCGCTACCGGTTCTCCAGAACCTGTTAGAACCTGCTGGATTTCACTCCTGAGCCTGTGCCAATATGATATATCCAATAAACCTGTTCTTTGAGGAACCTACTTGCCTCGGAGTTTTGTTTGCTATGGGTCTATTACTTGGAACCCTGACACCAATATTGCCTTTAGCTTAAGAAAGTGGATGACGCTACCATTGTGGCTTATAAACCATGGTTTTGAGCTTGACGTAGAGTGAGAGTCCACTGTCTATTGTTTACTTGGATAATGGGTTACATATTACAAATCTCAATCTTATGGCTGATCAATCTCCCCATAGCTTACATGGCCAATTCATGTTGTGTTTGTTCTGTTTTTTTGTTTTTTTTACAACTACTGGTGCTCAACCTTTTCCTGAATTAATGGGAAGCCTGGATAGGATACTCAAACAAACCAGGAATAAACCAAGAACCATAGATGAATCCGAAGTTCTGAATTGCATAGCAGAATAAATCAATCACAGTTGCTGCCAACAATAAACCATGACTTAAAATGATGATGTACTGCTTCCAAGCTAACCATTGGCCATTCCTTAAAGACACCCACCTGTTGGCACATCACATGAAGATGTATGCAAATCAGCTAGATCAGTGGCTCCCAACTTTTGGGGACCAGGGACAGGTTCTACGGAGAAAGGTTTTTCTGTGGACCAGAGGGGGCATGGTTTTGCATGCTGCCTGCATCCCGCAGATGGGGCTTCACTTGTTTGCATGGCCCAATTTTTGGCATGATGCAGATTGATGCCAGTCCATGAACCAGGAGTTGGGGACCAGTGGTGAAATTCAAATTTTTTAACTACTGGTTCTGTGGGTGTGGCTTGGTGGCGTGGTGTAGTGTGGCTTGGTGGGCATGGCTTGGTGGGCGTGGCAGGGGAAGGATACTGCAAAATCCCTATTCCTTCCCCACTCCTGGGGGAAGGATATTGCAAAATCTCCATTCCCACCCCACTCTGGGACCAGCCAGAGGTGGTATTTGCTGATTCTCCGAACTACTCAAAATTTCCGCTACCAGTTCTCCAGAACCTGTCAGAACCTGCTGGATTTCACCCCTGTTGGGAATCCCTGGGATGGATAATGGATGACAGAGATATGGCAATAGCGATAGCACTTAGACTTATATACCGCTTCACAATGCTTTACAGCCCTCTGTAAGTAGTTTACAGACTCAGCCTATTACCCCCAACAATCTGGGTCCTCATTTTACCCACCTCGGAAGGATGGAAGGCTGAGTTCAACCTTGAGCCTGGTGAGATTCGAACTGCCAAACTGCTGTCAGCCAGCTGTCAGCAGAAGTAGCCTGCAGTACTGCATTCCAACCACTGCGCCACCCCAATGCAATGGGCTGCACAGAGCCTGGATTTCCTTTTTTGCAAAAATGGCTTCGCTCCAGAGATTAAATTAGCAGAAAATGCTTTTTCCAATTCCAGGACCATTTCTGGGGGGTTGTGTGCATGACGAGTATGGGGGGGGGTTGCTTTTTTGTGCAATAAAGAAAGATGGAAAAGAAGAAGAAGAAAAAAAGGAGGGGGGAAGAAAGAGTTTTGGATTTCTTCTTGGCTATGTTTTGTCTCCGTGGAAAAGTTTGTGTTTGCTTAGGGAGAATGTTAATGGACTGCTTTTGGAAGGGAACAGCATATGTTTAAAAGAAAGACAACTTTGTTGTCAAATGGAAAATGTTCTTGTCTAAAAAATGCGCGTGCACGAACATCACCCCGCCACCCACCTCCTGTTCTCCAAGAAGCCATTCTCCCCGGCTAAGAGACCTTCCTTTGATGCCAGTTTTCTTGGGAGGATGGTGGGCAGATGTACTTTTGCTGGAGTATTTTGTTTAAAGAGCCATGCTATTTAAGAGTTTCGAAGGGTGCCCCGACTTCTTCTCCTGCTGCATTTATTGGCAAGCATGCTGATCTGGTTTAAGGTGGATCTAAGGCTGGATTTTTCTCCCCGAAATCCATATATCTTGACCTGCCAAAACTGGAATGCTCTGTAGGCCTTCTTGCCACCCAAGACATCTACCCTCAGCTTCCGGCTTATATGAATGATTTCCCACAGCTGTGCTGGGTATTTTTCTTAAAGAGTTTGCTTATTATAGTTTTGGAACCTGAGAATTGGCAGCCTTGGCACGGAATCAATTTTCCTGTTGATGTCTGATGTGCAGGATTTGGAGCAGATGCAGCCCAGAAATGGCTGAAGAGGTCCAGAAGTATCAAATCTGTTTCTCCTGTAACTTTACATAGCTTTTTATACAACTGTAATCTATGCACAAACTTCAAGGTGTTTTCCACAAACCATGTTTAGCCTAAGCTTCCTTTCCTCTATTTAATCTAGGGATGGGCAATATTGTACCATGAATAACATACACATCCATGGATTGTCACCTTGACTCTCTAATCAACCTGGCTTAGGGAGTCAGAGAGGATAATAAATTATATCCTCACCAGGTGGACTTCTGAGATGCTTCACCTACATAGCAGCAGTTTTGGAAACTGGAAACTTTTTTTCAGTCGTTTGTGAGTATTTACCTTGTGGTTTCAAAATAGAATAGAATAGAATAGAATAGAATAGAATAGAATAGAATAGAATAGAATAGAATAGAATTCTTTATTGGCCAAGTGTGATTGGACACACAAGGAATTATGTGGAGTCACACCCACTCCAGCCCACTGAGGTCAAACACAATCCTGATGTGGCCCTCAATGAAATCGAGTTTGACATCACCTGCTCTATCTCGTCTTTGTCTTGTCTAAATTGTCTTCTGTTCCAGTTGACTGTCTGTAGAATTGTAGGATGCAGGGAAGCAGTTCCTGTCCATTTTTCTAGGTATACTTCATGGGCTTGATTCTGATCATCTCCACTCCCCCACTCAGCAGCACTTTAAAAACAAAAAAGCAGATAATGTTATTGCCACTTTTGGTCAAAGCCCTGCAAAATTAAATCTTAAGGCTATTGGCAGTGAGTTGCAATGCATTGAATCTAGCAGCACAATGCAAATAAATGCATTCACAGCCCTCAGGATACCAAATGCTGTACTTTCTTTTAGCTTTCTATGGAACTTCTCGGAAAAGAACTTAAGTAGGTATTACTGAACAGCAAAGTTTAAAATAACAACAATGGAACCCAGCAACTGAAACCAGAATGTCAATTTCTAATAGTGGCCACTGATGAAAATCAATCTGCTCTCTGCATTTATAAGGTTGAGACGGTGTGAGGGTGAGCGTATTGGCACAAACCTTTCTGGGATGCGATGCGATTGTCATTTATTTATGATGGATATTCTGGGTGATTCTTTCTGAGATGAAGCTACCTCTGAGGCTTTTTATAGAGATCAAATAAATGAAGAGGAGGATGAATGATGCGAAGTAGTCCAAGGTTCTTGAAGAAAGAAGCTGGCTTTAATTAAAACTTAACGGATATATTTGCAGAGCATACCTGGGCTGGGTTAATTTATGAATCTGTGTGCTGTGCAATCCCAGGGAATGACTAACTGTAGGGAATCAGAAAATGCAGCTTGTGTGAATTACAGCCAGTAAGCCAGTATGCCCAATTCCTCAAAAATAACCTTAATTCAGTGGTAGACACACCATTTTCCCAACAAAGATTTCCCTTTTAGACAAGAAGCAGAGGTTAGAGCTGTTGGTCTACGGAAGAGGTATGTATTAGGCCAATGTCTGCATAACATTAGGTCAAAGGTTGCATAAAATCAAGGCAAAGATCATAAATGACTCTAGGGTGGCAGATTACACATTCCTTTCCTGCACTGATAAATTGTATTGATAAATAATAGATATGCCTTATAAGGCATGATTTGAAGGCATGGTGTTTACGTGACTTCTTGAAGCTGATCAGATATTTAGCTGGTCAGTACCCGGATGAGAAAAATACTCTGTATAGACTCCCTTGATTGATAGTAGAAAGAAGGCAGAATTTAACTATAGCTAAATGCAGCAACCAGAATCACAGAATCATAGGGCTGGAAGCAGGGGGTGGGTTCTACTTACCTTTGCTACCAGTTCGCAACGGGGCAGCATGTGTGTGCTTGCTTTGCTCACACGTGTGCGCTCCTGCGCATGTGCAGAAGCTTCCTGATGACATCGGGGTCAGTGATCGGTGCCTCCTGCCGGTTTTACTACCAGTTCTATAGAACCGGTCTGAACCAGGGGCAACCCACCATTGGCTGGAAGGGACCTCACCAGAGGTGGTATTCAGCCGGTTTGGACCGGTTTGGCTGAACCGGTAGCGGATATTGTGCCCCCTGACCCCGCCCCCTTCCCTGGCTCTATGCCATCCTATTTAGGCACGTTTTTGAGGCTGTGCGCATGCGCAGAAGGCATGTGCGTGAGCAAAGCGCATACGTGGAAGGCTGGGCACATGTGTGGAAGGCAGCCGCATGCACGAAACTGGGGCAGGGCAAACCAATAGTAACATAATGAGAAACCTACCACTGGATCTCACAGGTGTTCTAGTCCAACTTCCTGCTCAAGGTAGGAGACCTTATACCACCGCAGTCAAATGACTCGCCAGTCTCTTCTCAAAAGCCTCCAATGATGAAGCACCCACACCCCAAAATTTGGCTTGGCTTTGGTGGTTAGCCAGAATTCTTGCCGTGCTTGCAGAGGAAGGGTGCTGCTGTTCTCTGTTGGTTTAGAAGACAGATCGAGAATAAGTAAGGAGAGAGATTTCAGCTTAATAGGAGGAGGAGAAGGCTCCTAACAATAGAAGTTCTGAGCGGTGGAAGATGCTACTTCAGATTTTGATTCAGAAGAAACTTTTTAAGAAGTCCCTGGTGCCCATCCCAGAGGTGGGTTTCAGCAGGTTCTGACCAGTTCTGGAGAACTGGTAGAGGAAATTCTGAGTAGTTCGGAGAACCGGTAGTAAAAATTCTGACTGGCCCCGCCCCCATCTATTCTCTGCCTCCCAAGCCCCAGCTGATCAGGAGGAAATGGGGATTTTGCAGTATCCTTCCCCTGGATTAGAGAGGGAATGGAGATTTTACAGTATCCTTCCCCTGGAGTGGGGTGAGAATGGAGATTTTACAGTATCCTTCCCCTGCCATGCCCACCAAGCTATGCCCACCAAGTCACACCCACAGAACCGGTAGTATAAAAATTTGAAACACGCCACTGGCCCATCCTTTATATCCCGTCCTCGCAAACTCCTCAGTCTGTTCCAATTCTATGATCCTTTCCACCAAGAAGAATCGGTGTAAAGCTTTTGATACGTCTCAGAAACATGCAGGATTCAGTGGGACTTTTTGCAGCTTTCTACTTCTCTGCAAGCCATACCCTTCCCGCCCCCATCCCTGTTGTTGAAAACAATCCCCAGCTTTCTTAAGGCTGAGAAGTCTGCTTGTAGCTATGAAAAGATGTTCTTTGGCGATAAGCAGGTCCCTATATTTTGGGGGGCCTTTTGTTGGACGAATTAAACTGTGCCAATGCCATGAATGCTAAATAATGAGGCCATGTTATTCCCGCTTTGTAAAAATATCATAATGGGGAAAGCGAGTCCTTTGTAGCTTCTAAGAAAGTTGAGTTTTGTTCTAACACACTGAGTCTTACTCATACGTGCATTAAATGAAGCAGACTGATGGCATTTTCTTTGTCTAATGGCTTTGATGTATCTCCTTGAAGTGGTGATGAAATCTATGGCAATGTTCTGTATCAGTTCAAAGGAACCCTTTGTCTGTCCTGCTAGCAGGGTATGGTGACGGAAGTCACCCTTTTTCTTGGACAAGGACGTTGATTGTCTGGTGCGAGCATCCTCTGCCAAAAGTCCCTATTGCTCTCCATGAGCAAACACACCATCTCCAAGATCACTGCTCTCACAATTGTGTGCTTGCCCTTGCCAGTTGGTTAACAGTCACGGCACAGGCTAATTTTCGAGAGCAATCATCAGCAATCGCCTCACTTCAGAAGTCCTGAAATGAACGCAGGTATTGTCAGCCAGACAGAAGACAATAGAACGAATGGAAACGGAGAAAAGAAGAAAAAAGTTCATCGGTTTATTTGCCGAGGATCGGCTGCTTAGTCAAACGAAAAACCTTTCTGATTCTCATTTTCTTTTAATTGATTGCAATTTGCCGTGGTAATAGCTTCAATCAAAAGGTGGGGCATACCTTGTTAAAATAAATAGCTCAAACATCTACCGCCAACTAGCAGGATGGTTTTTTTTTTGAAAGTGGAATTCTTAGTGTAAATATAGGCAGGGTGAAGGGCATTTTATTTTGATTATTATTTGGGGGTTTGTATTTTTAAAGAAACGGCAGGCACAAAATGAGTTCCCCACAGAAATGAATTGCTCCTGGTAATCCAGCATTCCAATCTCAGAGCTGGGAATAAATCTCAAATCAGACTGATGCAATTTATGCCAAGAGCCGAGAGCTTTACTTCGAAGGCCCCATCCAGCTTTAAAGCTGGGTAAGGAGAGGAGGGGAGGGAAGGGGAGGGGAGGGGAGGGGAAGGGAAGGGAAGGGAAGGGTGTTTTTAACATCTCTTCCCTGAAGACAGAGCTGAGCCAGTTTGAAAATAGTGTGTGGCTAAGAGGCATGTGATGAGCATTTTATATTCTGCCTGAATAAATCCCGAGCATACGAATACATTCTGTCTATTTATATCCCATTTTATTTATATCTCGGTTTAAAAGCTGCTTTTCTAATAACTTGTTTTTTCCTCCAGCTTTTCTCTTTCTCTCTCTCTTTTTTAAAAAAGACGCTCTTTTTAGAGCAGTTGCTTTCATCACATGAGGAGGGCAGATAACTTTTTCGTGGTCCAAGGTCAATTAAGAGTTGGGGTTTTTTTTGCCCCAAAGCAATGATGTCATAGAAGTATTTTGTAGCATTGGGGAATTGAGGGAAATGAGATGTTAAGCTTAATGGAAGTTTAACATACCAGTTTGAGTCTATTTCATTAAAAAAAAAATAGCCTCACACATACTCCTGAATATAACTTCTTCTTCTTCTTTTTTTTTTTTTGGCTGTTGAATTTCTGCTGTGGTTCTGCTGGTAGAAAATCATTTCAATTAAACTTTCATATATCCTTATGCCCGCACTTAGTCTGTTTTACTTTCAAGTGTATGTTTCTCGGTTTCAACACTAACAAAAAGGTTATGCTAATAAAGGGGCATCCTAAGGAGTAAGATTTGTTTTTTTCTGAACTCCTAAATCTGGGTGAATTGTTTTTCTTTTTTCTTTTTGCTATTGAGAATTGCATAATTCTTTCAGGGGGAATTTTCTTCTGAAAATAGTAATTGTCCTCTTGTGCAAAACCATGGGTGTCTTATTGGAAGACAAATCTAATGATTGAAAACGAGAATAGAATAGAATAGAATAGAATAGAATAGAATAGAATAGAATAGAATAGAATAGAATAGAATAGAATAGAATAGAATAGAATAACAGAGTTGGAAGGGACCTTGGAGGTCTTCTATTCCAACCCCCTGCTTAGGCAGGAAAGCCTAATGCATAGGATGTTGGGGTCCCATATTTTCTTAACATAGTTAGAAGGTAGGAAGGAGTGGGAGAGAGACATCCAGAATATACAATCTGTGTTGGCAAAATATACAAGGATCTGGATTGAATCGCTGTCAGCCTTTTAAGCTATGAGGGGGTACCATTTCATTTCATTTCATTTTTCAAATATTCATTTGATTGCACTGTTGCTATTTAAACTCTGCCCTCCCTTGGAGGTATTTCTATTCCATCAAAGTGAAACCAGGCAGAGCTGACACTTGAAAGAACTTAAGTAGGATAGCTTGGGTCACACAGTTGACATCAAAGAGTTGGAGAGTATCTTTGACTTCCAAATGGTGTTCCTTCATCTCAATGTCCTCGCCTTCTTCTGAAGCCCAGAAAGGGAGACGAGAGCACGGCCATTATGATGGAGGAAACAGTTACTATGGTTACTGTTGTCATGTCAATGTCTATTAGGATAGTATCCCAGCAGGATCCCTCAGTTCGTAACTGGGTTTTATAGTCTTACTTTTATCAATACATCCGGATCAGCCTTGTCTGTGTTTTGTTACATTAGCATATAAAATAAAACCCTGCTAAATATTAGTTTGGTTTCTTATAAAGCGTGATAAGAATGACATATTTTTTTTCCCTTTGCAAAACTACTGGGGGCTGGAGGTAGGTTTAGTAAATCCCTATGGAATTTACCATACGTTTCCACAGGCCTGCAGTAAACCTGGGTCGAGATGGATCCATCCAGGACCAGTTCTTAGAAAAGCGTATCCCATCCTTTCTCAAATTGGTTCACTCCAAATGAGTTTGCCTATAAATAAGCCTTTTATTCCCAGTCAGTACGGTCAATTAAGAGTGATGGGAGTTGTCACTCAACATACCTTTAGGGAACCAGATTATGGAAGGCTGGGAGCTGGTGATTCTTGAAAGCCTGGGAGCTGGAGAAGTGTTCGGAGTTGCTCATTTTGATCCAGAAATATACTGAAATGGAGGAAAAAACTATCCTACCCAATATAGCCATGATGGTGAACCTATGCCGGAGGTGGGATGCAGTGCCCTCTCTAATGGCACGCGAGCTATTGCCCCAGTTCAGCTCCGCTGCGCATGTGCACCCGCTTCCCACTGGCCAGCTGGTCTTCGGGTCTCTGCCATTCATGTGCGGAGGGTGAGGTGCGTGCAGGGGGGCCGTGCGCGCATGTGAGGGGTGCGTGCGGAGAGGGCTGCGTGCGCATGTATGGAGCACATGCAGAGGGCCATGCATGCATGTGCAGGGGCCACACGCACATTGCATTTTGGGGGTTTGGGTGCACGCACATATTTACATGAGTGCAGACGCGCTTTGGGCACTCGGTCCGGAAAAATTTAGCCATCACTGCCATATAGAATAGATAGCTATTTTTTATTATGTCAATAACTTTCTAGATAGACAAATACATTTCTTTGGTATTAAAGATACCTCTGTTGCTGTGCTTGTTCATTGAACACCACACCTCCTAAATTTCACTTGGCCCCAATTCTGCTGGCCATTTGTAAATCTTTGAAAACCTGGATGTGCCCTTGGGGTTAAGTAAGCCGATCAATGTGATTTCTTTTATATGATTTGTGTTTGCATGGACTAGGTCAGATTGTTCTGGAGTACCATTAGATTATTATTATGTTATTATTGTTATTACATGTTGCTTTTGTTGGTTTTAATCCAGTTTTACCCCCTAGAGCAGGGGTCAGCAACCTGCGGCTCTGGAGCTGCATGTGGCTCTTTCACTCCTCTGCTGCGGCTCCCTGTCACTCAAAATATGCATCACAACCGCCAATATGTGAGACTTGCCAGCATGCGATTTATTGATCTTTTCAACTCCCCGGTAGGCCAACTATGGATAAATCCCAGAAAAAAAAAGTTTAGGAAGAAATCAGAACATTTAATTCAACTACATATGTTAGTTTTGTGGCCAATCCAGAAATAGTCAGGCACAGGAAGGGTTTTATGGCTCCCGGTGTTTTCTTTTCTGTGGGAAACGGGTCTAAATGACCCTTTTGAGTGTTTAGGGTTGCAGGCCCCTGACCTAGAGTCTCAACTGTGAGATGAGCAGCTATGTAAATTAATTAAATAAATAGTCAGACTTTTCCAAAATCAAAAATGCTGAAAACATTGACTTAAACGTTGGTGATTTCACTGTCTTCTCAAAATCTCAAATGTCTTCTTACACCAGAAACTTGTAAAGTTTGGGGTATTGTAACCCTGTAAAATGATAACAAGGTTTGTGTGATCTTCTTTGAGAAGAAAACCTACCATTTTGTTAAGGCTACAGGTGAACAAGATATACCTCTATCGTTTCATATTACTTCTGTCATATTATCTTCACTTTGGCTTATTTTTATCCACACCAGCAATAGATTAGTTATCTCTAGCCTTTTTCATTCCATCTAGCAAAAAGTCTGAGAGGAAAAATAATGGAAAAATGTCCTGAACTTCGCTAACTTCCATAAATAGTCCAAACAACAACTGATATATTTCCACTTGCCAGAGGTTACCATCCAGTGGAAAACCAGCCACCAATGACAGTGTTAGTGGATGTTTTTGATAGAGGGTTAGATGTGTTTTGCCAGCTCTCAAACTCATTCCAGAAAATTGTCCACAATAGTTTTGGGAAAGGACCTTTGGAAAATTAACACGATTGAGCGGGTTCAGAGGTATTTCACGAGAAGAATCAGGGGCCACGCCCACAGAACTACTGGTTCTGTGGGCGTGGCTTGGTGGGGGGGTAATGTGACTGGGTGGGCGTGGCCAACTTTTTTAAAAAAAAAAACTTTTCAAAGCATTTTTTCTAATGCTTTGAAAAGCCTCTGGCGATCAGGCAACTCAGCTGGGATCATCAGAGACTTTTCAAAGCATTTTTTTTACCACCTCTTCGGCCAAGAGGTTGCAAAAAAAAATACTTTGAAAAGCCTCTGAGGATCCCAGCTGAGCTGGGCGATCATCAGAGGCTGTTTTTTTTTTACTTTTAAAAGCATTTTTTCGTTGGAAGAGGTTGTAGAAAAAATGCTTTTAAAAATAAAAAAAAAGCCTCTGATTGTCGTGCGACTCAGCTGAGCATGGTGGGGGGACGCAGGGATTTTTGCTACCGGTTCTCCGAACCATCTGCCGCCATCGCTACCGGATCGGGTGATCCAGTCCAAACCGGAAGCATTTCACCCCTGGAGAAGAATACTCCATTCCTCTACTCACAACAGAATCTCTTATGCCACCAGACTTGGAATTCTGGGCTTGGACAATCTGGAACTGCACTGCCTGCGGTCCGATCTAAGCATAGTACACAAAATTGTCTGCTACAAATCTTACCTGTCAACGACTACTTCAGCTTCAACCACAATAATACACGGGCAAACAATCAATACAAACTCAAGGTAAACTGTTCCAAACTCGATTGCAGAAAATACGACTTTAGCAACAGAATAGTCAATGTCTACCCAACTCTGTTGTTACAGCCTCAAACCCTCACAGCTTCAATCTCAAACTGTCTACTGTGGACCTCATCCCATTCTTAAGAGGTCCGTAAAGGGGGCGTGCATAAGCACACCAGCGTGCCTACCGTCCCTGTTTTACTGTCCCCATTTATTTGTCCCCATTTCCTGGGTTCATGTCCATGTTTATACTTATACCTGTTATCTTGTACATGTTTGACAAACAAACAAACAAACAAACAAACAAACAAACAAACAAATAAAATTGCCCATCTCTGCTCTGAGAAGTGAGGACGGAATTTTGTGCACACATACAAGGCTTGACCTCTCCAGCAAGAGCTCCCCAAAATTCAGCCTGAAACCTTGGAAAACTCTTGCCAGGAACCTGGATTATAAATACAAAGTGATGTCAGAATTCAGCAGGAAAGGGAAAAGACACAGACTTGTGTAATGTCTCACCCGTGTGATTATTTATTGAGTATCTAAAGACTAAACACATCATTTGATAGGAAGGACGGCTTCTTAGTATGCCTGATGGTGAAGCTGTGCAATTTATATATATATATATATTAAAAAAAAAAAACATGTATTGCTCCAATGAATAAACAGGAAGAACACACTGGGTGCATTTATAATCTTTCTTTATCATTTTTTATAATTCTATTTCAGCTTCAACCACAACAATACACGAGCAAATAATAGATACAAACTCAAGGTAAACCGCTTCAAACTCGATCAAATATGACTTCAGTAACAGAGTGGTCAATTCCTGGAATACACCACCTGACTCTGTAGTTTCTTCCCCAAACCCCCAAAACTTTCACCTTAAACTGTCTACTGTTGACCTCACCCCATTCCTAAGAGGTCTGTAAGGGGCGTGCATAAGTACACCAGTGTGCCTACTGTCCCTGTCCTAATATTCCTTTTTACTTACTCTTTTCATGTATTCAAATTATGTTTATACTTTTACCTGTTATCTTATATATGCTTGACAAAATTAAATAAATAAATAAATAAATAAATAAATAAATAAATAAATAAATAAATAAGTAAATAAATAAATAAATGGTATTTCAGAGGACCTGTTTGAAATAGGCAGTGGTTTCTCACTACGGCTCTAGAGCAGTATTTTTTGAAACTTGGCAACTTTATGATATGTGGACTTCAATTCCCAGAATTCCCCAGCCAGCATGCTGAGATGAAGCCCACGCATCTTATGGTTGCCAAGTTTCAAAGACATAGCCCTAGAGAATTTATAAGAGCAAACCTTCTCTTGGCTCCTTGTCTTTCCTTCGCTTTGAACAGTGCAGCATCGGCATCTTCCTGTTCATAAGCCTGCAAACCATAAATATTTCAGTGTGATGGGGCTACAGCGTCTGCCAGCCTAACCAGTTTTCCTGGTTGATGGCCAGGTGAGATTGTTAGAAGAAGGATGACCGGACATTGGACCGACTTCTTGGCAACTGGTGGACTTTTCATTTTCCCTTTGAATCATTTAGTGGCAAAATCCCAATGCCATTTAAGTTCAAATAGGGATAAAGGCAGAGACCCAATTCCACGGTTCGTTGGCTGTTGCGGCTTAGTAAAATTACAGGTACGTTTGCTGGTAAATGAGTCCCAGCTTTGAAATGCGAGATACCAACGATGCAATACATCAGCACGTAAATGGTGGTGGGTGACTCCCTAAATTTTGTCAGTTTAGGAATGTATTTCCTGCTTGTGCGTTTTCAACCCTTTTTTTGCAGTTTGCATCACTTATGCCTAACTTTTCCATATGGACCAAGTAACCTTCAACAACGCAGTGGTCTCCAAATATTTGTGTCTCTGGTTTCTGCCTGCCCCAATGAGCATCAGAAATATTCAACACTGATGGGACATAGTTTGAAACACAGAAGCCTGGTAGCACAGTGGTTGAAGTGCAGTATTGCAGGCAAACTCTGGGACCACAGCCCAGAGTTCGACCCTGATGGGGCTCAGGGTTGACTCAGACTTCCATCCTTCTGAGGTCAGTAAAATGAGGATCCAGATTGTTGGGGATAATATGTACATTGCAAACCTCCCAGAGAGTGCTATTGGGCGGCATATAAGTCTAAATTCTATTGCTATTTATAGGTTCAACATTTGGGAAGGTTACCTAAATATATGCTGCCAGTCAGAACAGGTAGCACTAGGTTAAATGTACCAGCAACCTGCGTTTGCCTATTTATTTGAGCCTTTCCTGTAGGAACTCAAAACTTCCAGCCACAATTGAGCCCAAAGTTTTTGTTGCTAAGCAAGTTGTTAAGTGAATTTTGCCCCTTTTTTAGGACTTTCATTGCTGCAATTGTTAAGTGAATAACTGCTGTTGTTAAATTAGTAACATGGTTGTTAAGTGAATCTGGCTTCCCCATTGACTTTGCTTGTCAGAAGGTCACAAAATGCTTCCAGGACTACTGCAACTGTTATAAATACGAGTCAGTTGCCAAGCGTCCAAGTTTTGATCATGTGACCATGGAGATTTCTTGGTATCTTTTTTCTTTCTTTTTCTATTTTGCTTTTAATTCCCTCCTCCTTTCTTGCACTTTTAGCTTTCTCTTTGATTTCTTTCTTTTTTCTTACTTTGTATTAGTTTGTATTTTCTTTTTTTTTAAAAAATACCTTTAATAAAAAGTGCATAAAAGAGAGATATGTCTAGCCCATGGTCATCTAGTATACTGGCACCAGAGGTGGGTTTCAGCAGGTTCTGACCCGTTCTGGAGAACTGGTAGCAGAAATTTTGAGTAGTTCGGAGAACCGGTAGCAAAAATTCTGACTGGCCCCGCCCCCATCTATTCTCTGCCTCCCAAGTTCCAGCTGATCGGGAAGAAATGGGGATTTTGCAGTAACCTCCCCCTGGATTGGGAAGGGAATGGAGATTTTACAGTATTCTTCCCCTGCCATGCCCACCATGCCACACCCACCAGCCACACCCACAGAACCGGTAGTAAAAAATTTTGAAACCCACCACTGAGTGGCACCCCAATTTTTTGGGTGCCAGGGACTGGTTCCATGGAGGGCAGTTTTTCTATGGACAGGAAGAAGGCGTGGTTTCGTGCACTGCCTGGATTTCATGCATGCGTGGATGGGGCTTTGATCCCTTGCATGGCCTGGCTTCTGTTCTAATCTAGGCTTCCCCAGCAGCACAAAGTCGAGTTTTCGTCCCAATAAACCCCTTTTATTTAATTTACAGTGAATTCCTGTCCAGCAAAGTCTTTCCTCTCCCAAAGTCTTTCAAGCTGGTTCACAATTACCGACCTTTATCAGACTCGGAGAGTGGCCAGGCCGATATCTTTCAGACACCGCAATACTTGGCAAGAATGCAGCAGTGAACTAATTGCCTCCTGCAAACTCCACTCCCCTTCCGTCCTCTTTTATTCCCTCTGGGAGGGGCCATTCATCGTCCATCTATGGCCTTACTCCCAAGTCGACCCTTGTTCTTTAGCTGTTCCCTTCGTCTGGCAACTCTGCACATGTGCACACTGGGAACAGGCTCCAGCTGTTCATCTGCCTCACTGATGTCTGACTCCGAAGACAGCTGATAACTGCCATGCGGCCCTGGCCCCCTCTCTGCCTCCGATGCAGAGCCCTCATCAGAGCCTTCCCCAGACTCCAGGGCTGGCCCATGTTCCTCTCCAACCTCCTCACTGTCTGAATCTGCTGCCAGCTCTGCTGGCCGCTGGTGGGTCACAACAGTTTCTGGTGGAGTGTAGACCAGTGCCGGGCCCTGCCCCAGGGATTTCGGGACCCCTGATCTAGTGAGCTTTTATGACTGACAGTAAATGGAGAAGGAGAGTCTTCCCAGTTCCAATAACTACCTTAACTATTACAGCACAGGGGTTTATGCAAGGCAGCTGTTGATGCAACCACCTTCAGCTGGAGATGCTTGCAGAATTCGTTTGATTTCTGTTAAGGACTGGCTTCCATAGTGCAGATTCCAGAGAGTTTTTATTTTCTGCTAAGCTTGCAAAAATTGCTTGTAGCATTTCTGCTGTTGTCGAACTTTTCCACCAAAAAACTACATAGCTTCATTTATAAATGCACATAAGTTGCTGTTTCTCTTCCTTGATCCTTGGATTGTCTTCCGAGAAAAAAAATGAAAAAACCCCCCCACTACTGATACTAAAATATGTGGCATTGGATGAGGGGGAGATTGACTAAAATGTGGTGCTTTGTAAGGACAAAAGTACATTCTGCTAATGCAAATCTGCAGGAGCTTGAAATTCCATCAAAGCAGTTTATAAATCAATGTTTCTCAAATTTTGCCATTTTAAGGTGTGTGAACTACAACTGCCAGAATTGCTGGCTGGGGAATTCTGGGAACTGAAGTCCACAGATTTTTAAAGTCGCCAATGTTGAGAAATACTGTAATAAATAGTTTTGCACCATTAAACCAGCTAAGTTAATTATAACATACTTTCCAGTTTTCTTATGAGCTTTTTTTTTAAAAAAAGAAATGTTTTCAGCAGAGTTCTAAAAACAGAAAAATAGCCACCACACCTTAGCAGATACACATACAGATTAACAGAGTTGGAAGGGGCCTTGTAGGTCATCTAGTCCAACCTCCTGCCCAAATAGACCTTACACCATTTCTGACAGATGGCAGTCCAGTCTCGTCAGGAAAGCTTCCAGTGCTGAAGCTCCCACAACTTCTGAAGGCAAAGCTGTTCCATTGGTTGATTGCTCTCACTGTCAGAAAATTTCTCCTCATTTCCAGGTTGAATCTCTCCTTGGTCAATTTCCATTCATTATTCCTTGTCTGGCCTTCAGGTGTTTTGGAAAATAGCTTGAGCCCCCTCCTCTCTGTGGCAGCCCCTCAAATATTAGAACGCTGCAATCATGTCTCCACTGGCCCTTTCTTCATGCCCAGTTCCTGCAACCGTTCATCATATGTTTTAGCCTCCAGTCCCTTAATCATCTTGGTTGCTCTTCTCTGTACTCTTTCTAGAGTCTCAACATCTTTTTTATAGTATGGTGACCAAAACTGGATGCAGTACTCTAGGTGTGGTCTTACTAAGGCTTTATAGAGTGGTAATAGTAACTCATTTGATCTTGATTGTATCCCTCTGTTAATGCAATTTAGGATTGTATTTGCTTCTTTGGCTGCCGCCGCACACTGTTGGCTCATATTTAATTGGTTGTCCACCAAGACTCCAAGATCCCTCTCACAGTTCCTGCTATTAAGCCTGGTTTCACCCAGTCTAGATGTGTACTTTGGGTTTTCTTGCCTAAGTGTGAATGAACCTTGAATGAACAACTACGAGTTCTAGTGTGTTTTCCATCTATTTTTATCCCTTTTTCTTCTGGGGAAAATATATAAAAAATGACACCGAGATGAGCCATCTTTTACAAAATGCTTGACTTTGGTGAACAGCATTCGTTGATTTGATGAAATTCGCACTGAAGGTAATTACCCTTCATTGCCCAAGAAAATTGTGCTGCCTGGGATTTATGAGCTTTGCAGTCTAGTAAGTAGAGAGGAAGGCAAGAGAAAGGATCTTCGGTTCCCGGGAGAAAAAGTAATACAGTCCTGGACAAGTGATCTGTAGCCTATGGTGGCTCTTCATGTAGGCTTCAAACGAATTTAGGCTGCTCTATAGAAAGTTTCTACTATTGGATCCCTGGGAATAATATGTTTGTTTGTCGGCCCTTTTGATCCTCTAGGCTCAACAGTGGCGGAATGAAAATTTTGAGCGGCCGATTGACATGGAGGGCTCGGGGGATGATGACTCCTTTGAAGATGAAGAACTAGAGGAAATGGAGGACTTCTATTCGGGATCTGGCTCTGGATGTGAGTATGGGACTGAAATGGAAAGAATACGTCATGCCAGGAAGGAATATGTCACGCCAATTGTGGCTTTGATTGTCCGATTAATGGAATAGATGGAAAGGCAGAAGTCGTCTTTGGATTTTTTTAATAGGAGAAGAAAGTTTCAGGAAAGTTCTAAAGGGGACTGGATTTCCTGGCACTTTCTTTGGGGTGGATGAAGGTGGATGAGAAATAGATGTGATTCACATATTATGCTAAGCCAACAATGGGCTTTCTCTGTGATTGTTCTTTTTTGGATGTGGTGTGAAGTCAGCTAACTGCTCATGGTTCATGCAATGGGCAAACCTAGTTCATACCATGGCTTAATGCAGTCTGTAAAGCTACCAGTACCTTATCTTTCATGGTGTGCTCAATCTTTCAGAGATCAGTATGGCCAGATTCCTCTTTCTCTCTCTCTCTCCCCCCTCCCTCCCTCCCCCTCCCTCCCTCCCTTTTTCCCCTATCCTTTTCTCTCTCTCCCCCTCCCTCGCTCCCTTTTTTCCTCTCCTTCTCTCTCTCTCCCCATCCCTCCCTCGCTCCCTTTTTCCCTCTCCTTTTCTCTATCTCCCCCTCCCTCACTCCACCCCACCCTCTCTCTCACACCCACACATATCCCAGAGCACCATGTGTTCCCTCACAACAATCAACCGATTCTGGTCACCCCCCATTGCCTCACTGGAAAAAGTTCTCAAGAAATGCTAAGCATTTTTAAAACAGAAACACCTATTTCAGAGGAAGCTAGCTTTTGGGAAATCTGAGTGTGAATTTTGACACAATATGTGTAAAGAGGCAACCTGTGGAAAGCCCCTTCTCCAATTTTTCTGCTCCCTGAAACATACTGAGATAGGGCCAACAGTCCTGCTTTTATTGACCAGAGAAGGAGCAGAGCATTGAAGCTTAACTGACCCCTTTTACTGTTTGAATTCCACAACAATGATCTGAAATCCTGGCTGTGTCCATTGAAGATCCCCGAGAAATGTGTTGATGCTGGATCTGATACATCTTTACATTCTTTGGGTCCAGTGGTCGGCTTCAAATAATTTAACAATTGGTTCTCTGCCCTAAAGACTGGCTGGGTGGGTGTAGCCATGGTGAGTGTGGCCAGGGGGTGTGACAGGCAGCACTTGGCCTCCTGCACACCCCAGGGAGCAAAAACGGGCCATGGGGGGTGGGAGGCACCCCCCCCAGCCCAGTTTTGAGCCTAGTAAGCCTCCCTGCAGCCTCCTGGGAGCAAAAGTGAGCCGTGGCGGGGGGCACACCCCATTGCCCCGTGCCCCGTTTTGGGCCTAGTAGCCTCCCTGCACTTACCAAGGAGCCAAAATGGGGCGCGTGGAGATTCCTGGAAGGAGTGGGGTGGGGTGGGACGGGGCCAGCTAGCAATTTAACTACCGGTTCGCCTGAACCGGCCCGAACTGGCTGAATCCCACCACTGTTTGGGTCCAAATATTGTAGAGTGGAGTTCCTATCACCCACAAAAGTCCTTTGAAATTCTCATCCTCCATGCTGTTACTGCAGACCGAATTCAACCGGTTAAAGGAACATTGAATGATGCCTTAGGATTCATGGAGATTTGCATCTTTTAAAGGGGAGGGGGGGGGAAAGAGTGTTGCAAGAGTATAAATCTCTTAAAGATTAACAAGTGATAAATTCCACGGAATGGAAAAGAATGACTTCTGAGGAAGCATGGAGATAATCGCAGTGCTGTTATTCAGCTCTGGTTGCAAAAAACACGGAAAAAAAAAATCAAAGCAGGTATTTAATTCTGACTAAAATAGCAGGGATGCCCATTAAAAACCAAATTGGAGCAGTTGCCATGCTCTGATTTGCCAGCTAATATCCATAGTTTAATTTTCATTCAGTTCACAGTGCATTGTTTTCATTCATTCATTGACTTTAATTATTTCGAAGAGATGGAGTTTTTCAGTGGAAGCAAAACGAAAAGCGAACTTGGGCGCCATCAGATAGGAATGAAGAGCAGACCTCTTGCAGATTAGGAGTGTGCTTTCCAGTACATCTAACAGAAAACTGGCATACTTCCAGATTCTTCTAAACTACAACTGCCGTCACTCTTAGGCATTCTGTGTGGGCTATGGGGGAAAACTATGGCTTAATAAAATCTGGAGGACTACAGTTTTCCCAATTCATATTATAAGATAGCTCTTTGTTGTATCTTGTTTCACTTGCGGTTGTTATAAGTAATAATATTAATCATAATCATTTAATGACCCCATAATCCCTTGTGGGGTGGAGTCTGGGCAACTGAATGGAGCTAGCAGAGCATTTAATGGCCGGATGCCTTTCCTGTTGCCAATACAGAGTTTTGTTCAGCAGATATATTCTCATTGTGCCCAGAGAGAGAGAAATATCTGCCTCTATCTAGGATCGAACTCACTGCCTACTGATTGTGAGGTGAGAGCTCCACCTCTAGGCCACCGCACCACTCTGCATAACTAATAATATTAATCAGCTTGAATAATCTACTGCAAATTGTCTCAATTTACAACCATTCATTTAGTGACCGTTCAAAGATACAACAGCACTGAAGAAAATGACTTATGACCGTTTTTCACACTTAGGTCCATTACAGCATTCCCATAATCATGTGATCAAAATTTGGATGCTTTGCATATTTATGACGGTTCATATTTATGACGGTTGCACCATCCCGGGGTGATGCGATCACCATTTGCGACCTTCTGACAAGCAAAATCAACAAGGGAAGCCAGATTCACTTTACAACTGTGTCACTAACTTCACAACTGCAATGATTCGCTTAACAACGACGGCAAGAAAGGTTGTAAAATGGGGCAAAACTCATTTAACAACCATCTTGCTTAGGAACAGAAATGTTGAGCTCGATTGCGGTTATAAATCAAGGACTACCTGCATTTCCTGGTCATTTCCTGCCTTAGGGTAATGTAGAGTAAAGGTAGTCTTCAACTTATAACAATTCATTTAGTGACCGTTCAAAGTTACAACGGCACTGAAAAATGGGACTTATGACCATTTTTCACAGTTATGACCTTTCCAGCATCCCCATGATTCTTGTGATCAAAATTCAGATGTTTGGCAACTGGTTCATCTTTATGAGTGCTGCTGTGTCCCAAGGTCACATAAATAGCAATAACAATAGCACTTATATACCGCTTTATAGTACTTTACATCCCTCTTTAAGCGGTTTTACAGAGTTAGCATATTGCCCCCAATAATCTGGGCCCTCATTTTACCCACCTCGGAAGGATGGAAGGCTGAGTCAACCTTGAGCCTGGTGAGATTTGAACTGCCAAATTGCAGGCAGCCGATAGTCAGCAGAAGCGGCCTGCAGTACAGCACTCTAACCACTGCGCCATCTAGGCTCTTAAACATATTTTGCGACCTTCTGACAAGCAAATTCAATGGGGTGGAAACCAGATTCATTTAACAACCAGACTACTAACTTAGCAACTGCAGTGATTCATTTAACAATGGTGGCAAGAAAAGTCACAAAATGGGGCAACATTCACTTTAACAAGTGTCTCACTTAACAACAGAAACGTTGGGCTCCGTTGTAATTGTCGTAAGCCGAGGACTCCCCGTGTTGTTATTTTCTAGATGAAGTTCCTGTTCTCTCTTGCAGATTTCAAGCAGGACCCCGGATCCAAGACGGTTGTGCGGCTCACCACGGATTCACCCATCCTCCTCGCTACCACCTCCGCTGTGTTGCCTGTCACATCTGTGCAACCAGTTGCCACCCCTTTGGCACCGCTCCCTACCGAGGAGGTTATTTCCGATTCAGCTACCAACGGTCTTTACATTCCCAGGATTTCAGAAACACCAGCAGTCACCATCTGGAAAGCAGTAGGTGTTACTGCAACCCCTGCAGCCCGCGATGTCGCGACTGCGACGACGGCTTCTAGCATGGCTACCACAGCCTCCACCACAACGGTTACCTCTAGACCAACAACTGCCCTGAGGGACGTGCTGCCTGTGATCACAATTGTTGCCGTGACACAGTCGATGATGCTCGAAACCCCGACGACGGCGACTGTAGCGAGAACGGAAATTCCAACTTCTCCCCTCGGGACGACCAGTGAGACAAAGGTCAGAGATATGGCCCAACTCAGCACTTCGCAGGAACCAGATGTTACCACAGTGCCCCAGCCTCCCACAGCAACACCGACGGATGCTGCTCAGGTAGACCTGAAGCTAGGAAAGAGTTTAAAGACAGGCGGTTTCTCTCAGTGTGGTGGCTTCTGCATGCACTAAACCAGAGGTGGGGAACTATGGCTTATGACTTGTGGACTTCAACTCCCAATCATGAAAGGGCCATAGTTCCCCATCCTTGCTAAGCCATAGTCTTTCAGGTCTAACAGATAAGATAGGATACAATAGAGCAATGATGGCTAACCTTTTTTCCATCGCGTGCCAAAAGTGGGGGGAGTGCAGGGGGTTGCGTGCACACATGCCCACACCCATAATTTTATGCGCCCACCCCATGTGCACAACCACCCCGTGATCCCCCCACTTTTGGCACGTGATGGCATTGTGGGCCCGGTAGGCCCGTTTTTTCGCCCTCCCCAGGCTCCAGAGGCTTTCCAGGAGCCTGGGGAGGGTGAAAACAGCCTTCCTTACCCCCTGGGAGCCCTCCGGAGGCCAGAAACAGCCTCTTTCCCAACTTCTGGTGGGTCCAGAAGGCCTGAAAATTAGCTGGCCAGCGCATGCATGTATGCTGGAGCTGAGCTTGTGTGCCCACTGATACGGCTCGGTGTGCCACCTGTGGCACGCGTGCCATAGGTTCGCCATCACGGCAATAGAGAATAGAAGTATAGAATAGAATTATAGAATAGAATAGAAAATAGAATAGAATAGAAAATAGAAGAGAGAAGAGAATAGAGAAGAGAAGAGGAAATAGAAATATAGAATAGAATAGAATAGAATAGAATAGAATAGAATAGAATAGAATAGAATAGAATAGAATAGAATAGAATAGAATAGAATAGAATAGAATACTTTATTGGCCAAGTGTGATTGGACACACAAGGAATTTGTCTCCGGTACATATGAGCAATACGTGATAAATCATGATCATAGTCACCGTAAAAATACTTTCATCATAAAGCATAAGATACAATACTTAGTGATAAGGTATAAGCTCACGATAACAATCCTTCTAGTCTTTCTGCCTATTTGTCAATCAATTAATCAATCAATCAATTGTCAGCCAATCATTAGTTTCCTCCCTTTTTTCCATTTTCCTGCCTTCCTGTTTTCCTTTGTTTAGGAACAGTTCAATATTGTTGGGCCCAATTGGTTTTGAAGCAATAGCTGTTAACACTGGCAAAGTCATTTCAGCGCAAATGTTCATTTCTTTGTTTCTTCAGTGTTTAGCTGTTCCTTTGAAAAAAAAATTATTTGGGGTGGAGTCTGTGTATGCAAAGAAGGGAAAAATAATGACAGGTAGTCCTCAATTTACAAAGTTCATTTAGCGACCGTTCAAAGTTACAAAGTAGCTTGTGACCATTTTTCACACTTAGACCCTTGCAGCATCCTCGTGATCATGTGATCCAAATTCAGATGCTTGGCAGCTGGCTCATATTTATGATGGTTGCAGTGTCCCGAGGTCATGTGATCATTTGTTGGCGACCTTCTGACAAGCAAAGTCAATGGGGAAGCCAAATTCGCTTAACAACCGTGTTACTAACTTAACAACTGCAATGATTCACTTAACAACTGTGGCTAGAAAGATCATAAAATGGGGCAAAACTGACTTAACCCATGTCTCACTTAACAACATAAATGGTCATAAGTCGAGGACTACCTGTAGCGAGAGTAAAGTCCTAAAGGAAGGGCTACAGCTTTTGCTCCTAATTTCCAATAGTTTCAGCATTTCCACAGATGACTTGAATGAAGAAGTTGAGGGAATGATTTATCAGTTTTTCCAGATGACATCCCACCGGGTGGGATTGCTACTACAGTACTACTACTACCCTAGAAGAGAGAAATAAAATTCAGATGGATGATTTGAGATGTGGGCTGAAAGTAACAGCTTGAAATTTAGCAGAGATGGATGTAAAAGTTCTTCACTTAGGAGAAAGACATCAGTTGCAATAGTACAGAATGAGAGGTACACGCTGGGTATAGTAATAGTGTGAGGGTAAAGGTTTGTTCTCCAAGCTTATGGGTTGCTTGGTTTCCAGATGTTTTGTTACCAGGCTAGGTAACATCTTCAGTGGAGTTTAAGGGATGTCAGTATCAGTGTTCTGTTTATAAGGGCTTCAGGTGTGGGTGTGATAAGTGAGGGGGGGGTCTTGTAATGGGTCAGTTGTGAGTCATCAGTGAGTCTTGTGATGGGTGTTTTGATAAGGAGATTATATAAGGTCAAAGTAATTGGGAAGTGAACTGCTTGTGTCTGGGGATTGTGTGAGTTGGTTGAGGGTTGGTGCTGTGTCTGGTTGGCTATGCAGTTGATTTGGATTCTGAGGCAGGTTCTGACCAGTTCTGGAGAACCGGTAGCGGAGAACCGGTAAATACAGTAGTGAAATCCAAATATTTTTACTACCGGTTCTGTGGGCGTGGCTTGGTGGGTGTGGTGTGGGTTGGTGGGCATGGCAGGGGAAGGATACTGCAAAATCTCCATTCCCACCCCACTCCAGGGGAAGGATACTGCAAAATCCCCATTCCCTCCCCACTCCTGGGGGAAGGATATTGCAAAATCTCCATTCCCACCCCACTCTGGGGCCAGCCAGAAGTGGTATTTGCCGGTTCTCCGAGCTACTCAAAATTTCCGCTATCGGTTTTCCAGAACCTGTCAGAACCTGCTGGATTTCACCCCTGGGTAAATACCACCTCTGACTGGCCCCGCCACCATCTATTCTCTGCCTCCCGAGTCCCAGCTGATTGGGAGGAAATGGGGATTTTGCAGTAACCTTCCCCTAGAGTGGGATGGGAATGGAGATTTTACTTGCCATGCCCACCAAGCCACACCCACCAAGCCACACCATGCCCACCAAGCCACACCCACAGAACCGGTAGCAAATTTTTTTGAATCCCATCACTGTTCTGAGAGGTTCGTAGGCTGGTTTTAAGTCAATGTGTCTGTTGTTGATGGAATTGCTTGTGGAGTGCCAGGCTTCGATGAGCGTGGTGGGTGGTAGTATGGCCAATGATTTTTGTGTTGCTCCAATTGAACTGGTACTGTTTGATGCTGGTGTGGGTAGAGATGAAGGATTTGGGATCGTGGCATTTGACTGCCAGCCGGTGTTCGCGGATTCTAGTTTTTAATTAAGAATTCTAGTATAAAATAATAAATAACAACTAAAATCTATACTAAAATCCAGTGTCATTGACATGATGTTTGTCTCATGTAGAATTGGTTGCAGCGGTTACACTTGATTTTGCCGATTTGTAATAGCGTTTGTGAAAAGGAACTGGAAACTAATCACAAGTGAAATGTGAGTCAACGGTGTGACACGTTTGCTAAATCAGTCAAATGCAGAGGGATAGTTTCCAAATCAGGTTTGTGTGTGTCAGTGTTCTTCATTGGGTTGAGTATTATACCTAGATCTAAGCACCACATGTTAAGAAACGTTTAGGGAAAAGTGGAAGGAATACCAAGAAATGGCCGCAAGAATACCCAGAGGCCTGGACCTTGAGGGGATGATGGTTTTGTTTTAAAGAGCCTTGGTAGTACAGTGATCTAAAGCACCCTGTTATTACGACCAGCTGCCTTCAATTACTGCAGGTTCAAATCCCACCAGGCTCAAGGTTGACTCAGCCTTCCATCCTTTCTAAGGTAGGTAAAATGAGGACCCAGATTGTGGGGGCAATAAGCTGACTTTGTATAAATATACAAAAGTATGAAGGCTATTGCTTAGCCCATTGTAAGCCGCCCTGAGTCTCCGGAGAAGGGCGGCATATAAATCAAATTTAAAAAAAAAAAAAAAAAAGGAAGATGGTATCCGTGGGAAGATTGTGAGAATGATTTACAAAAAAATGTCTATGGAGATTCTCAGTCATCCAGGACATGGTTGCCCCAAAGGTGCTTTTCCAAAAAGCATCTGGATTTTCTTTGTTTTTTCCTTGAAAATGTTTTGCTCCTCATCCAAGAAGGATGAGAACCGAAGAAACTCCTTGGATGAGAAGCAAAAGGTTTTCAAGCAAACCCCCCCCCCCAACAACCAAGAAAGTCCGGTTGCCTTTTGGAAAAGCATCTTTGGAATTTACAAAAGAAGTTATGAAGGAGAAGGTGAAGACTTGTTGTTGTTGTTGTTGTTGTTGTTGTTTTACTGAGCCAGACTGCCAGAAACAAAGTAAGCTCTCAAGGGTCCAAGCTCCGGACTGACACCGGTAGGAAAAACACCACACGCTTGAATTTAAACTGGGTTTATTCAGCCAGACTCTGGCATGCGGTGAGTTCATTCAGCAGCAAAACAACAGTTCGTAAAGTCTGTTTGAAGCAAGTGTTGATCTCCCAGTGCCCTTAAATAGGCAAGCCACGTCTCCTCTGCGCTGGCCTCGCCCTGGTGCTTATCATGCACCAAAGCTCTGGCCCAGCTGATTGTCGGGCTGGAACAGCTGCTCGGTGCATTCCTCGCTTGACCACGCCTCCGCGCCTCTCAGCTGAGCTCCACTGCGGCTGCTGCGGCTGTCAAGCCGAGCCGATCATAGTAAGGCCTCCTCCATTGCTGCTGCAGCCGTCCTGGCACCCCCCGTCATCGGTGCTCCACGGACTATGGTGTTCCCGACACCTCCCCTTCACTCGTGCTCCTTCCCGCCCCAATATGGTAAGCCCTGGGCCTCACAGCTTGACAGGCGGCTCCTCTCTACCAGGGCCGCACCTGGAAAACAGTAAGCAGAGGCAGTGAGTCATCACGTTATCACGTTCACAGGAAGGCAGATTCCATTTGGATGTCAAGAAAATCATTAAAAAAATCACGTCAGCAGAGGAACCAACACTGTGTGAGGATAATTAGCTCATCCTCACTAGATGTTCTCAAAGAGAGATCTTTGGGAACGCTTTGAATTAGATCCCTGGTATTTAATCACTTGTGTTTCCTCTGTGAGCCTGTAAAATGCACCACTCATTAGCATGGAGAGGAAACATAATATAGAATTGAATTATGCATCTAAAGATACCTAAGTTACCTTCCTACTAGAAAACAGACTTTTAAAATTGATTAAACTAATTGTAGAAATCCCACTTCTGCTATTGTCTACAACCACACACACACATAAACACACACACAAAAAGCTGAGCGACCAGGAGCCCCATCAGTGAAACCTGTAATTAACCTGACTAAAAATTTAGTTATTTACGTGAATAGATAATACTTCAATGTCTTATTCCTTTGTGTGTGGTCTCCATGGCAACTTAGAACAGGAATTTAAATATAAAACAATTGAATGAACTGTATCGCTTCAAAAGGAATGACACGAATTTTTTTTTTTAAAAAAATTAAGCTGCGAACAGATCTAGATTTCATACTGCTAAAGTTTGGGAAACCAAGAGGTGCCTAAATGAAATGCTGTGTTGATACATTTATCAAGATCTATTAGGTCATTGTGATTCAATGAGGAATGTTGGTGAAACGCTTAACGAAGGCATTAGCCCAGAACTGTGAAGACCCAGGTTCAGCTGTTATTTCAGATGATATAACAACCTATTTATCTTTGGATCCTCCAGTCCATTCTGTTGAGTGCAATCTCAGATATCTGAAGGTGGTCCTACTTGGAGCAAGCGAAAACAATGAGGAAAATAAAGGATCCCTGGTGCTCGCTGAGCTTGGTAGTTTTCTTGCAGATGTTTCATTACTCAAATAAACTAACATGATCAGTGTTAGACTAGCACTGAAGATGTTACATCAATGGTGGTATTCCGCCGGTTCGGTCCGGTTCACGTGAACCTGTAATGGCGACCTGCGGGTGGGGCCGCCTACCCGCCTCGTGCTATGCCATCCTATTTAGCCATGTTTTCTAAGCCGCGTGCATGCGTGCAAGCTGCGCTCTTGTGCAAAGCGCATGCACGGAAGGCCATGCACATGCGCAGGAGGAACGCACAATCACATTTTTGGTGCACGGCGAACCAGTAGTAAAATTATGCAAAACCCACCTCTGTGTTACATACTTTGGGCAATGAAAACACTTGCAAGAAAACTGCCAAGCTCAGAGAGGACCAAGTAGACCCCTTATTTCAAAGCTAAGCTACAAATATTCTCCTTTATGAATGAGAAAAAAATAAAATAAAATGTAGATTCCTCTGGGTGATCCACATGAAGAACATTGTGGGAAATGAAAGTGGAGGCTTCCAGACCCAGCCATTGAGATGAAACACTTCTAAGACCCTTGTATCAATAGAAGAGCAGAGGTGGGTTTCAGGAGGTTCTGACCAGTTCTGGAGAACCGGTAGCGGAAATTTTGAATAGTTCAGAGAACCGGTAGTAAAAATTCTGACTGGCCCTGCCCCCATCTATTCTCTGCCTCCTGAGTCCCAGCTGATCAGGAGGAAATGGGGATTTTGCAGTAACCTTCCCCTAGAGTGGGAAGGGAATGGAGATTTTACAGTATCCTTCCCCTGCCACACCCACCAAGCCATGCCCACCAAGCCACACCCACGGAACCGGTAGTAAAAAAATTTGAAACCCACCACTGTAGAACAGAGATGCTGAACTTTTAGCTCGGGAAGTGTAGTACCCAAAACTTTGATTAGCCAATCTCTCAGCCCTTCAAGGAGCCCTGATGTCAGCTCCAGAGTTCCTCCAAGGAGGTTATCGTTGCCTTTCCTTATGGGAGAATCAATTCCTGAATCAATTACACATTGTGGCTATGACATTTTCTAAGAGGAAGACAAAGAGGAGGGGAAAAACAAATCACATCGGCCAATCGACGTGGCACATCCCTGAATGAATTGTTTCAATCACAGCCATATACGGCATCCTTTTTAAACAGTCTGGTGGTTGCAAATATGACAGGTGTTGTTGGGAAATTTGATCCCGCTCTATCGTCTCTTTGGAGAATAGAAAAAAGAAGAAAAGGGAACGGTAGCATTTCTTCACCCATTGTTAACGTATTAAAAAGCAGGGACCAGCTGTGTGTAGGTGGGAATAGGTTGAGGTGGAGGATGAAGTACAAGGACCAAGAGCAAGTGCCAACCAAGTGCCAAGCCAAGGATAAATCGGAGCTGGGTTTACTCCAGGGGTGGGTTCTACTTAACCTTTACTACCGGTTTGCAACGGGACCGCACACGCACGAGCTTTTCTGCGCATGCGCAGAAGCTTCTGCGCATGCGAGAAGTGTTCTGAGGATGTCAGGGTTGGTGGGCGGAGCCTCCCTCCAGTTTTCTTACTACCGGTTCTATAGAACCGGTCTGAACCAGGGGCAACCCACCACTGGTTTACTCCCTCTGGTTTAATATCTGTGGAGTGTCTCAATCATCCTGGACTTCCTTGATTTTTTTTTTTTCTCTTTGAAAATGTTTCATTTCTCCTCCGAGAAGCCTCTTCCGTTCTGACTGAACTTAAGAAGCCTCTTGGATGAGAAGCGAAATGTTTGCAAGGAAAAGAGGCCCAGCTGCCTTTTGATAAAGCACCTTTGGGACACTCTTTGAACTTGTTCCTCGAAGTCTTTTCTCTCATTTCTGGAATGTCGTGGGGGCAGATCCTTGTCTGTTTGAATTCTAAAGTCCCCAGAATGCCATATTGTTATGCCATTGTTCGTAATTTGTCTGCGGGATCTTCTTGCAGCCGCTAACTAGGCAGTTCACTGTTTCTTCAACTTCTTTGCAGAGATGGCGTTTTTGCTATCTGTTCCTGTCTTCTCAGTTCTGACTTTCTATGGATTTGTTCATAAGGCTTGGTCTCTTGCAGCCAGAATTAACCCCTGTGTCTCTTTTCTTCAACTTCCCTGCTCTTGGCTTCTCCTCTTCTTTTCTTCATTTGCTGTTTGTTATAGATCAGTTTGATCTCTTTGGTATTCGGTAAACCTTCATGGTGTACTAGCTTCAGTGCCTCTTTGTGGATGCCCTACAAGAATTCTTCTAATGCCCCCTTTTTTTCTGATTTTGGCTGGTTTCAAAGTTAGCCAGATATTTAGATTGGAAATGGCATTGTTGTCCACTTATTTTGTCCTCCCTAAGGACCTATTATAAGGGACGCGGTGGCTCAGTGGTTAAGATGCTGAGCTTGTTGATCGAAAGGCCGGCAGTTCAGTGGTTCGAATCCCTAGCGCTGTGTAACGGGGTGAGCTCCCATTCCTTGTCCCAGCTTCTGCCAACCTAGCAGTTCGAAAGCACGTAAAAAATGCAAGTAGAAAAATAGGGACCATCTTTGGTGGGAAGGTAACAGCGTTCCGTGTGCCTTTGGTGTTGAGTCATGACCGGCCACATGACCACAGAGACGTCTTCGGACAGCGCTGGCTCTTCAGCTTTGAAACGGAGATTAGCACCGCCCCCTAAAGTCGGGAACGACTAGCACATATGTGCGAGGGGAACCTTTACCTTTAAGGACCTGTTATTATCATATTATTATTTCTATCATCCTGGCTTTCAAATATGCCTGGCTGTGATTTCAGAGGAGTTTTCCTCTTTTTTCATCAATGTACCTGAGAAATTTGTGCATTTAAACATTCATTTAGCACTCTCTTTTAAAAGCTTTCTCTTTCTTGTTGTCTTTCTTTCTTTCTTTCTTTCTTTCTTTCTTTCTTTCTTTCTTTCTTTCTTTCTTTCTTTCTTTCTTTCTTTCTTTCTTTCTTTCTCTCATTCATTCATTCTATTCATTCATTCATTTTGGGCAGTACAAAGGTTGCCCAGGCTGGTACCAGGAACACAGAGACAGAATAAACCATTTTGCATCATTATGAAAAGACATTGTTATATTACCTATTCATGTTTCGATTCATCTCATTCCTTTACATCAGTCACCTCCAAATTGAGCATATTCCAGATGTGCAAACTGGAACTCCCCAAAATTCTGTAGTCATCATTGCTGAGAATTTTGGGACATGAAGTCCACACTCAGTTTGGAATAGTATACAGTATGTCCTAACTCTGGCTCTCTCCCTTCGAGTGTTTCAAGGTAGGTTTGCCGACATTTGCTCTTTTATGTATAATATTTACTACCCTAAAGCTGCCATCCAAGCAGATTCCTTCTTCTTATCCACTGGACATTTCAATCTGCTGATCTAGGCATCCACCTCCTCCTGTTTTCTCAGACAAACTCACAGGAGACTATTCTTTTTTTCTTTTGCTTTTTTGCATTTGAAGACTCAATTTGTGACAGGCATGACTAAATACGGGTGGGGAAGTGGGGGGGGGGGTCGTCTAGCTCAAAAGGGATGAATCTCTTACTCCCCCTCCTGGCCAGCGTCCCTAAACACAGCAGAGCTCAGGAGAGAGAGGAGGGAGAGATGGGGGGGGGGGAGAGAGAGAGGGAGGGAGGGAGGAAGGAAGGGAGAAGAGACGAAGGAGAGGAGAAGAATAGCCAAATTAAAGATCATTTAGGCTCATGGCAGAAGGAGGAATATCTTGTTTTTTTTTCTTGGATACAACCATTTTTTTTAATTTCACCTTTTTCCCCCTTCCCATAGCTTTCTATGAAAATGATGAATGCTTAACAGTCAATGCTCATTTTGAGATTTTAAGGGGAGATGGGTCAAGGCTTCTTTTTCATCCACAAAAGAGGTAAAACAGCCTGGGGTTGAAACATTTGTTCCACCTACTCCTGGATGCTCTAGAGCAGGGGTCTCCAAACTTGGCAACTTTAAGAGTTGTGGACTTCAACTCCCAGAATTCCTCAGCCAGCAAAGCTTCTGGGAATTCTGGGAGCTGAAGTCCACAACTCTTAAAGTTGCCAAGGTTGGAGACCCCTGCTCTAGACAGGTCCATTTATTTATTTATTTATTTATTTATTTATTTATTTATTTATTTATTTATTTATTTATTTATTTATTATTGCGATTTACAGTATATGCCGCCTTTCTCCCGAGGGACTCAAGGCGGCTTACAAAATGACAATTTCCAATACAAATCACAACGAAATAAAATTAAAATCAACACCCCATTAAAACAGTTTAAAATTATAACAGTGTACACCCAACGGATCAGTTGAGTTGACGGAAGAGCCACGTCTTCAGCTCGCGACGGAAGGAAAGGAGGTCGGGGGCTCTCCTGAGCTCGGTGGGCAATCCATTCCAGAGGATTGCCCACCGAGATGGATCCATTCACCGAGATGAATCCATTCCAGATGGATTGCTCGGTGGGCAATCCATTCCAGCTTTTAAGCTGCGGGTCATCTATGTCTGTCATCCTATATCTCAAGCCAATCCAGGTTGTGGGCAGGTAACACCTTGCTCATCAACCTGGCTGAGTGCTGGAGAGACATGCATTATTTCATTTTCCTTCCTTTCTGTATTTTCTTTTCTTTCTCTTCCAGGCGGAACCCATGGAAACGACCCTTTCAACAGTTACAATGAATGAATTTGAAGTTCCCATCAGTGGGGACTTCGAAATCCATGAGGAGGAAGAGGTCGCTCCGACCGAGCTTGGCAATGAAGTGGTGCCTCTGGTCACCCCTGCAACTGGGCCAGGGTTGAAAAAGAAAATGGAACCAGGGCTCCTGGACAATACAATAGAGTCTGGAAATTCAGCAGCACAACTCCCCCAGAAAAACATATTGGAAAGGAAAGAAGTGCTCATAGGTAAGATGTATTACAGATTGCCAATCTGGCTCCAAAGGCATGTGTGAAAGAGGGAATGAAATGAGAGTCTTTGGTTTCCTTGCATCAGAGCGCATGATGCGGCTTTCCAGAGTGCTAAAAGCAGGGGTCGGCAACCTTAAACACTCAAAGAGCCACAAAGGTCCTAACTGGGAGCCCCCTGTTCAATTCTGGAGCCGACCGGAAGTCCGGTTCCCCCACCATAGAGTCTCCTCCTAGCACGGTGTCCTTTTTCCTCTGCTGACCAGAAGTCCGGTTCCCCCACCATAGAGTTTCCTCCTAGCATGGCGTCCTTTTTCCTCCACCTATCCTGACTGAAAGCCTTATCAATTGTGGAGCTGACCGGTGACAAGGAGCCACAGCAGAGGGATGAAAGAGCCACATGCATCTCCAGAGCTGTGGGTTGCTGACCCCTGGCTAAAAGCAAAATGTTGCCTTGAGAAATTTACTGTATTACATTGCTTAGTTGCCAGATTGATCAAGATTCAAGAGACGTTGTATGGAGAGCTACAACAGAGAGTACAAGCTTCTCCATTATCCATGAAAAGACTCACCACGTCGCTGGATCACTGGAAGGCTGTTAGAAAGAATACACAGAATAACAGAGTTGGAAGGGACCTTGGAGGTCTTCTAGTCCAGCCCCCTGCTGAAGCAGACGACCCGATACCATTTCACACAAATGTCTGTCCAGTGTCTTTTTAAAAGCCTCCAGTGATGCAGCACCCACAACTTCTGAAAGCAAACCCTTTCATTGGTTTCTTGTTCTCACTGTCAGGAAATTTCTCCTTAGTTCTATGGTTGCTTCTCTCCTTGATTAGTTTCCATCCATTGCTTCTTTTCCTACCTTCTGATGTTTTGGAAAATAGATTGAGCTCCTCTTATCTGTGGCTGCCTCACAAAGAGAGAAAAAGTCTCCAGCCTAACACATGTGGGTATACAATGGTTCTTAACAGGAAATAGTTCCATGCAGTGGTGAATTCAATTTTTTTTAACTACCGGTTCTGTGGGCATAGGTTGGTGGGCATGGAGGGGAAGGATGCCGCAAAATCTCCATTCCCTCCCACTCTGGGGCCAGCCAGAGGTGGTATTTGCCGGTTCTCCGAACTACTCAAAATTTCCACTACCGGTTCTCCAGAACCTGTCAGAAGCTGCTGAATTTCACCCCTGGTTCCATGGCTAGAATTTTGATAACCACTTCCCATCCCTTTAATCTCAATAAATGTTAAAGAAGACACTTAGAAACTGGAAGGAGAAACATAACAGTTAAAGAGAAAAGTTCATATACCTAAACATGCTCTATTTGTGAGCCATCATTACCTAACTTTCTAGTGGGTTTTTTTTAAAAAAAAAATAGACTGTAAAAATCCACATTCACTTTCCGTTTTCAACTTTCCCTAACTCAAAGCATTTCTTTGTAATTTCCCTACGTGTGCATAATGTTTAGCATAAATATCTCACGTCAAATTGATTCATGATCAGTTTTGAGGCATTCAGTTCAGCGATGTGATGATATGTGATTCGTTTCAAAAGCTAGATTTGATTCAGAGTCTTGCTCTCCAAACAGCCTTCTAAACCAAACTTTCCACAGTCCTTTTTTTTTTTTTATGGCCTTTTCCCTTTTGTTTTTCTCCTGCTGGTTTTTAAAACAGAGTTTCCTTACAGTTCTCCCCCTGCTATGCTTGATTTATTGTGCAGCACCTTGCTCTTATTGTATCTGAGCCTGCTTTTATGCGCTGTTTTTATTGTTGCAGCGACTTCTCTGGTCACTGACCATAAATAAATAGAAATAAATTCCAAATTTCAACTTTCAAAAGGCTGCTAGACTAGAATGTGTCAGGGGTCCAATCCAGCAGAGCCCCCCTGCTTATGTTCTTATATACATCCAAAGCCAACCACAATCATTCTCATAACTGGCTATCCTTACAGCACTGGCTATCCAATGCTCTGATCCAGTCCCTTGGGAGAAAACCAGTTTTTCAAAGCATCATGTTTTGAAACATAAAGCTAACAGTTTTGGGAGCATGAAACCCCTTCTTTAGAACCAGTGAAATATATAATACATCAGAGGTAGCTGCGGTTGGGGGTAGGATGATGAAAAAAAGTCAAGATGTGTGCACAGCCGTACAATCAAAGATTCACTCTATTTCTATGCATGCAGCATGTTAAAAAGGAGATGAGGCTTCAGTAGTGCAGTTGCAGCCACACTCTTGATTATTTTGCTTCTTCCTCTGTAGACGCTCCATCCATCCATCCATCCATCCATCCATCCATCCATCCATCCACCTACTTGCCCATTCTTCCCTACTTCCTCAGGCTTTTAATATTCAATTATTTTTTTCTACCTCTGTAGACATTCCTGATATCCATCTGTCCATCTGTCCACCTATCCACCTGTCCGTCCATCCATTCATCCATCCATCCACCTACTTGCCCATTCTTCCCTACTTCCTCAGGCTTTTAATATTCAGTTATGTTTTCTTCCTCTGTAGACATTCCTGATATCCATCTGTCCGTCCATCCATTGTTCCATCCATCCATCCATCCATCCATCCATCCATCCATCCATCCATCCATCTACCTACTTGCTCATTCTTCCCTACTTCCTCAGGCTTTTAATATTCAGTTATTTTTTTCTACCTCTGTATTCATTCCTGATATCCATCTGTCCATCTATCTTTCCACTCACACACCCACACACCTATCCACCCACACACCCATCCATCCATCCATCCATCATCCATCCATCCATCCATCCATCCATCCATCCATCCACCTACTTGCCCATTCTTCCCTACTTCCTCAGGCTTTTAATATTCAATTATTTTTTTCTACCTCTGTAGACATTCCTGATATCCATCTGTCCGTCCATCCATTCATCCATCCATCCATCCACCTACTTGCCCATTCTTCCCTACTTCCTCAGGCTTTTAATATTCAGTTATGTTTTCTTCCTCTGTAGACATTTCTGATAGCCATCTGTCCGTCCATCCATTGTTCCATCCATCCATCCATCCATCCATCCATCCATCTACCTACTTGCTCATTCTTCCCTACTTCCTCAGGCTTTTAATATTCAGTTATTTTTTTCTACCTCTGTATTCATTCCTGATATCCATCTGTCCATCTATCTTTCCACTCACACACTCACACACCTATCCACCCACACACCCACACACACACCCATCCATCATCCATCCATCCATCCATCCATCCATCCATCCATCCATCCATCTATCCATCCATCCATCCATCCACCTACTTGCCCATTCTCCCCTATTTCCTTAGGCTTTTAATATTCCATTGTTTTTTCTTCCTCTGTAGACATTCCTGATATCCATCCATCCATCCATCCATCCATCCATCCATCCATCCATCTATCCATCCACCCACCCACTCACCCACCCACCCAACCATCCATCCATCCATCCATCCATCCACCCATTCCTCCCTGCTTCCTCAAGCTTTTAATATTCAATTATTTTTTTCTTCCTCTGTAGACCCTCCTGATATCCATCCATCGATCCACCCACCCACCTGTCCATCCATCCATCCATCCATCCATCCATCCATCCATCCACTCACCTGTCCTCCCTCCCTCCCTTCACCTGCCCATTCCTCCCTACTTCCTCAGGCTTTTACTATTATTAAAATTATTATTTTTTTTAAAAAAATTGTTTTTATACAAAAGGTAAGCAGATACAAATCTCACTAACTTTCCTCTGTCGTCCCTTTGCAGCTGTGATTGTGGGAGGGGTCGTTGGGGCCCTCTTCGCAGCTTTCCTGGTGATGCTCTTGATCTACCGGATGAAGAAGAAAGACGAAGGAAGCTACACGCTGGAAGAGCCCAAGCAGGCAAGTGTCACATACCAAAAACCTGACAAGCAGGAGGAATTTTATGCATAGACTGGAACCTCGAGTGCCTCGCTATCTCTTTTTCGGTCTCAATGCTGTCCTTTTTTTAAAACAACAACAACAACAACAACACAAGCCCATCTCTAATTCAACCCGTCTCTTTCTAATCGAGTCTCATCAAGTTTAACCTGAAAGATTGAAGAAACCAACCATTTTAAAAAGGGTTGCACATTTTTACAAGGCAACAGAGCTGACTCACATAGTAGCACAGGAGATCCTGAAAGGAGTGCCGATGTGGGGGACCCAAGAGGTAGACCTTTTCGGCTGTTCTCCTGGAAGATCTTCTGGAATTAACAGGAAGTCCTGGACTCATACCTAACTCAGGACTAGAGCACTGATCTTTTTTAAAAATTAAGTGGACACTTTTGGTTGTCAATACTTTCTGATACTCTTCAAGACGAGGGTTTAACGTCACGTGCTAGAAGATGCAATATTTGATCGACCGGGCTGCTCACGAGCCATCGCCTCTTCCGACTGAGCAACTGTGCTGGAGTTGACCCTTGGGATTGCTTCTTTGAAGATATCACCTGGTCTTCAGGGGGCACTCCTTAACACTCGTGTCTTGCTTCCTTTCTCCCTTCATCTCATCCCTGTTCAACAGCCAAAAGACCTCAGATGCTACCTTTCCCATTTGCAAACCCAGCCTAAGCTTGCCTTGGTTTCCAACTGAAGCTTGTGCCCAGATTTATTGGGATCCACTGTGACGTTAAACCTTGATTAGCACAGTATTCCAAGTCTAGGCAAGAGGCCGAAGAGCATTTTTTCTAAGATATTGATCATGAGGAGGAGATGGCAATACCCATTTTTTTTTTAAAGAAAGTCAAGCTATCTTCTAAAATCATGTAGGAAATAGATCATATTTCACACATCTTGATGAATGGTGTGGTCATTTCTTCATTGGTGGGGGACTGGTGGGAGGTTTATTGGGGAAGAGTAGAATGATGTGAGCCTAGTTCTTTGATTCCATGGGACTCTGTAAATAGATGGATTTTAAAAAAAGTGAAATAAGTATATAGAGAACTTGAGTGGGGGAGAATCCTGATTCTTTTGAAGCAGTAAGTTGTAGAGTAAACAGCAAGCATACAAAAGAAATGTTTCTGTCAAGTTTGTTGGGCAAGTTCATATTTCATAACGAAGTAGGAGAGGTGACCCGTGCTGACCCCAAAGAGTTATAAGGACGTTATAAACCCCAGTCTGAACAAAGAACGAGAATAAAAACAGTAAATGAACCAGATAATTGGAATGTTGGATACCATGCAATAAAATCAAACAATGGAAAGACCAGTGTTTTAACCTATTGGAAGGTGAAGTTAGAATAACAAATCTGTAGTAATTGTTTGGGAAAAAAAAGACATATGAATGATAAATGTGCTGTAATTATGTCAGTGATAGAATGTTGTTACAAGATGCTTGTTGCTCTTGGTAATTGATAATTCCTGTTGCATTAACTGAATGTTGTACACATGCACCTTGAGTAGAATGCAATGACCAGAAGCTGTGATCATATTATTTATGGTTGTAAGAAGAAAGTAGGAAGGATGTAGAGTTGTACATTAACACGCTCCTGACAAATACATATGGAGAAAAGCTGGGAATTCTGTTTCGCTTTTAAAAAAGGAGAGAAAGTTTTAAAAAAATATCAGTGGTGCAGATTCCGGCATCTAAAAGTTTATCAAAGCCACGGAAGGGGGGAAAAAAAAAGGGGAGTGTTGTTTTTTGAACAATAGCAATTGTTATTGAATTTTCAAACCAATACAGTTAATTATAGTAGTAGTACTAGTAATAATAGAAGTAATAATGGTTAAGAACCAAATCAATACATTTCATTTCAGCCTTTTTGAGTAAATTATATATATCTTTAAAAAAAAATTAAACAGCACAGAAGAAAAAAAGAATGAAAAAATATTTAAAAAAACACTAAACATTGTGAAAACTTAGTACTTTTCTATTATGTCAAAGTAATAGTATTGTATGGTGTTTATTCAAATAGTTACAGGTTCGTTTTTAAACTTCCTGTTAAACCTGGAGCATCCAGAATCATATTGTCCAATACTGCCTCTTCATTGCTACAAAAGTTGGAGAGCTCACAAATTTCATTAAGTTATGCTTTGATGTCTCCTTCTAGTAATATATCAGAATCACTTAAAAAGGAAAAAAAATAACAGTTCAGATTTGATATATCCAAACCTTTTTACAGATACAGCATGTTCAGACTTTTGGAAAGTACAGGTTAGTCCTTGATTTACGACTACAATTGAGCCCCAGATTTCTGTTGCTAAATGACAGTTGTTAAGGTAGTTTTGCCCCATTTTACGACTTTTCTTGCCAACATTGTGAACTGAATCACTGCGGTTATTAAGTTAGTGACCTGGTTGTTAAGTGAATCTGGCTTCCCCATGGCCTTTGCTTGTCAGAAGGTTGCAGAAGGGGATTCCATGATCCTGGGGGGACACTGCAACCGGTATAAGTACATGTCAGTTGCCAAGCATCTGAAGTTTGATCGTGTGACCCCCCGAGGATGCTGCCATGGTTGTTAGTGTGAAAAATGATCCTAAATCCCTTTTCCCAGTTGTAACTTTGACAAGTCACTAAACGAACTGTTGTAAGTGGAGGACGACCTGTAACTTATTAACATTCCTAAACTTGAGGGAAGAAAAAAGAATTAGCTGTTCAAAACAAAATGAAAGAAATCAAAACACCAATGGTTGGTTAAAATCCTATCTATCACATAATATTACAATCATTTGAATGGGAAAACGGATAAAAATCCATTCCTTCTACATCTACATTCAGCATCCATATGTCGATTTGCCCTCAAGGCCTCCCAACATGTGGATTAGAAGAATCTGAAAATTCAAGACTTTCAGTTGATCGGGTAGGCCAGGGATGGCGACCCTACGGCATGCGTGCCAGAGGTGGCACGCAGAGTCCTCTCTGTGGACACGCGCACCATCGCCAGCTGTTTTTCTGGTTTCCAGTGCTTGCATGTGCACACCAGCCAGATGGTTTTTGGGTTTCCGGTGCTTCAGCGCCCTTGTGCGCACATTCCAGTTTGGGCACTCGGTGCCGAAAAGATTCGCCATCACTGGGGTAGGCCAAATGAGTCAAGTGAAAATGAATTTGTTACAGAGGTTTCCTTTCATGTACAGAGGGCAAGGTCCAACAGACGGAGTAGAAGCAATACCTTCATCCCTCATCTCTCCTTCATGCAATTATTATTGGGCATGTCTGAGTGGGTGGATGTTTGAACTAAATTTTATGGACCTGATGGGTTCATTGTGCAAGATGGCACCCAGTGAACTCTCTCACCATATATATATATATATATATTGTGCTCTCCCAAAGAGCAGCACAGAGTTGCTGTTTGTCAGCAAGAAACAAAAAGCCCAGAAACTTGTGAATGAGATTTCACAGAACCAGGGCTGTAGAACATCTTAGCTTACGTAGGTAAAACCTGGCTAGAAAGAATATGCATATATATATATAATATATTTTACTGATAAAGAAATAAAGGGAGACTGGTATAGATCTATTTCAAGCTTCTTAGCTCTCATCAGCCAGCCTTACCCTTACTTGGATTCGAACGTGGGCTGCTGCTGCTGCAAAAAAAAAATGGTTTGTTGTGGATGCAACTGCTTGAGGGCTCCTGGGTTGGAGCTAAAAGACAAAAGAGAGCAGAATGCTCTCTCCCACACGTTGGAGTAGACCAGGTGTCTCAGTAAAACACTATATATATACATATATATACATGCACACACATAGATAGATAGGTAGATAGATAAATTCAACATTTGCCAACTTCGAACTTGAACAAGCTAAGGGGAGCCTGACTTGAGAGACACTTAAATTTGTTGAATTAAAAAAACCCAAAAACAAAACAGGTAAAAAGGAAAATGTTGAAATTACACACGTATGTGTGTGTGTATATGTGTGTGTGTGTGCGTGTGTGTGTGTGTGTGTGTCTCCATGTATATTGTATGTTCAAACTTAAAGTTGGTGAGGGCATATGCGTATTTTTATTCTCAGCCCATATTAATCCACTGAGGGACAATCCCATTGAAGGTTATGGACCATTTTCTATCGGTGCAGTGCAGGTTGGTAGAAATATGTTTTTTGACCTCTCTAGGACTTGGGAGAAAGTTGTTGGCCCCAAGTGATCCATCTGGTTGGATGTTGAAGGAAGAACTAGAAGCTGGTTCTCCCTGTTCCTAGTCCAGTTTTTTAAGCCACAATACTGATTGGCTTGCTGTTGCTGTGTCTCATCCCACTTTAAACCCCACATCTCTCTATACCAGATCTTGTGTACAGAGTGGGAGATCTCCTGAGTCCTGAAAATGTTGCTAAGTTTAGCAGTCATTTGGATTGTTCAGCAAACGATGATTTAAACCAGGGGTTTCCAACCTTGGCAACTTTAAGACTTGTGGACTTCAACTCTCAGAGTTCCTCAGCCAGCTTTGCTGCCTGGAGAATTCTGGGAGTTGAAGTCCACAAGTCTTAAAGTTGCCAAGGTTGGAGACCCCTGATTTAAATGACTCGGCAAATATGTCTGAATCCGTTTATGGCACTCTAATAAAGATTTCAGTCGATTCAAGAGACTTTTATTTTAGTTTGTTCCAGTGGGTTGAGAGAGATTTATTCCACGGAAAATATGCAAAGAATTGCAGCTATAGATATCAAGAAGATATAGGCTCCATTTTAAGAATTGTTTGATGTCAGGACATGGGAAATTGCCTCTAGAGGTTTTGAAGGAGATTTTATGAGCCTCTCTTTAACAGTGAACAGAAAATCCTCCACTCTTTAGTCATAACAGTTGAGAGGGAGAATGGACAGGTTTGATTTAATGGCTTTAGTCTCACCAGGAAGGAAGGTAAATCAACAGGGAGAAAGGGAAGGAAAAACAGAAGAAAAAGTTAGGTTTATATTCCCCCTCCAGAGATAAAAGGATAAATGTGGTTATTCTAAAGAAAACAGAAATCTGTTGGAGTCTTGTTATTGCCTGACTCAGTGGTGGGAGATGGAATTAGTGGTGCCTCTTAAGGAATTGTAACCAAAAGGGTTTGAACTTGAGAAGTTGAATAGTCTGCTTTAAGAGAATAACAGAACAACATGAAAAGACGCTGAGCTGTTAAGATGCTGAAATCCAATTCTAACAGAATAACAGAGTCGGAAGGGACCTTGGAAGTCTTCTAGTCCAATCTCCTGCTCAAGCAGGAAACTCTGCACATTTCAGACAAATGCTTGTCCAATCTCTTCTTAAAAGACCTTAGTCACCTGGTTAACTCTGACTGCAGTTAACTAGTTAACTCTAACTTAGTTCCTTTTAATGTTAGAAAGAGAGCTAATCTCTCTGCTTGTCAACTTGAATATACCGCTTATGAGCTGTTGAATTTTGGTGTTACCGTGTAAGCATTTTTCAATCAGCACTTTATAGTTTTGTTGGATATAATACATCATTCCCAAGTAGAGACACTTCATGACTATAAATTATGGCATTCACATCCCAATATATCTGTAGTCACCAAGTTGGGGAGCTTTGCAGTCAGCAAACACGTAGTTGTCTGAAGCCTCCCACTTATAGAGGGATGAAGCCACACATTTCCAATTCCAGATTTCCTATCAAACTAATGTTTTGGGTCTATGCCAACTTGCCATGACCAACTTTCCACGGGACAGTTCGTTGTGGGACAAGAGTTACACTAATGTCAAAGAAAAGGTGGATTAGAATAATGAAAGAAAGGATGCAAAAGGAGGGACTGAATGAAATGTGAATGACAAAAATGAAAACTATTTTTTTTATTTATTTTGAATTAAATTGAATTGTTAAATTGTCCTGTGGCGAATTGTCCAGCGGTAAAGTTGGCCATGGCAAGTTGTCCCACAGCACGTTGGCCGTGGTGAGTTGGCTGTGGGAAGTTGTCCCATTCTGTAATGTTTCTGGCTGTCTTTGCTTCTCAACCTCAAAAAAAAAGCTTCTGTGTTTTCCTGGATGGTAGGAAACACTGCAATGGCAGTGTTTCTCAATCTCAGCCATTATAAGGTGTGTGAATTTTGACTCCCGGAATTCCCCAGTCAGGCATGGCTGTTGAAGTCCACACATCTTAAAATGGCTGAGATTGAGAAATACCAATCTGTGGTATCACCAGGTAAAAGAAATCTAGGATTGAGGCTCTTAAATTCTAGAACACTTTCTCTAGTTTGATACCTTCTAGATGTGGAGCAGAATACAACTCTGTATTCTGTTTTCAAACAAGATAGCCAATGGCTGGCTATTCTAAGAGGTGATGATGAACCAGGTAAGAGATGGAAACCTTATGGTCCTCCAGATGTTGCTACACCTCACCAGCCTCATCTAGCATGGGGAATAATGTGAGATGCTGGGACCGACATCTGGATAGCACCAGTTCTTTGCCTCTGGGCTTGAGCAACCAAACATTCAACTGCGTTGAGGCTTAATTTTGTGTCTTGAAGGCTAAGTATTTTGGAAGGTGAGGCTAACAAGGCAAGAAATGATATCCTTCTGCAGAAATACTACTATAGTAACAAAAATGTTCCTCCCTCCTTCCCAGAGCTCTTCAAAAGGAGCTTGTCTTGCCGTCATCCCTTGCCCTGAACATGCCACCGAGAAATCTTTCAGAATGAACTGCCTTAAATCTTACTCATGTCAGGATGAGCACAAGGGACCCAGCCAATCACTCTGGTGAAAGATTTATTTTGAAGAGAAAGCCTTACAAACTCTCACCTTTGAACAAATTGCCATTTCTCTTTAGTAGTGTCTTCAAGTTCAATGATATAGTTGTGAGTTTAGTTCTTTTCTAATTACCGTATTTTTCAGAGTATAAGACACACCTTTCCCCCCAAAAAAAGAGGGTGAAAATCTGGGTGCGTCTTATACTCCGAATGTAGCTCTGCCCAGTTTCTCAAACGGAGGTTTCAGAGGCTGAAAAAAGCCTTAGAAACGAAGCTTCAGAAAAAAAGCCTCCAAACAGAGCTTTGGAAAAAAAGCCTCAGAAATGAAGCTTCAGAAAAAAAAGCCTCCAAACAGAGCTTTAAAAAAAAACCTCTGAAAGGAAGCTTCAGAAAAAAAGTTTCCAAAACAGCTTCAGAAAAAAAAAAAAAAGCCTTTCAGAGGCTTTTATTTCCAAAGCTCTGTTTCGGAGGCTTTCAGAGGCAGGAAAAAAAGTTTTTTCTGAAACAGAGTTTCAGAAGTTTCAGAGGCAAAAAAATAAAAATAAAAATAAAAGCAAGGCACAGAGCTCACAACCAAGGAACCTGTTGTTAAAATTCACCTCTGGGAACAGCTGATTGGAGGTATTCCGGAGGCCGATCCACCTGCCAATCAGCTTTTTTCTTATTTTCCTCCCCAAAAACTAAGGTGCATCTTATACTCTGAAAAATACAGTATGTTCAGCATTCTAGACCGGTTTGAGGACTGTGCTTTGGAAGAATCATAACTCAGTTGCAGAACCCCTTGCCTTGTAGATAAAAAGCTTCAAGTTTAATGATTAGTAACTCCAAGGTAGGGCTGAAAAAATATATCTGGACAGTTGCTACTTAATCAGAGTAGAAGTCTTCTTTAGAAACAGCATTCTTTGTACTCCACTAAGGTGTGTTTAGATGCAGATAATTTTTTCTGTGATTCATCTAGACGTGTGTTTTGTGTGAGCGAGAAATCAGAAATAGCTTCTTTAAAACTGACAATCAGAAAAAAGCAAAAAAACAACACCATATTCATACACGGTTTTATACAACTTTTTTCTAAAAAAAATTTCCTTTTATCAGTAAAACAGCTTGCTTGCTGCAGTGACTTCACCGTTGTTTGTGTCTCTCGACAAAAAAAAAAAAAAAAAAAATCCAATCTACCAGTTTTGTAAATAGGAAACAAAACGTGTATAAAATTTCAGAAAGAAAGCATTGAGACGTTCTATCTTCCCAATTAACTCTCAAGAAGAATTGAAATGGCAGTGAAAAATTTCATCAGAATTTAGATAAAATAGCTCAAATGATATTCTGTGCTATTAACTCCGGGGAGCAAAGCGTGTAAATATTTTAAAGGGTAAAATGTCTTAAAATAAAACAAGAATGTATATAACTTCTAGAGATTAGTATCAAAATGGCTATTTAGTGTCTGTTTAAAAAAAAAAAAAGGAAAATGGATGACAAATTTCTTTTAAAAAGAACCACACATGTTTAATTGTTTTTGACCAGAGTCTATGGCCAAAACTTAAAAATTATTAAAAAAAAATTTTTTTTTTTGCCAATGTAACATTGTAATGGTAATGTCTATTTTTTTTTAATTACTCCTGTGTTGTGCCCATTTATAAAAAGGAGCCAAAATAAACACAAATGCTGACTTGGAGTCTTTGGTTTGTCCTTTTTTTAAAAAAAAAAAATAGGAAGAAGCCAAGGGGTTTGATTTAACCCTCTGTTGCAGAATCATTCATATTAAGATGAATTTGTTCCAGCAATAATGCCAAGACTGGTTCAGAATTCTGGGTTTCACTGCCTAATCAGTTTGTAGTTATTGGCTTGAAAAAGAAAGACTGATTCCAGGTAAAAATGTATAAACTTGCAAATTAATTTACCAGGATGATTTCTCATGGTTAACAAAGCCACTGTGCCATGAAGGTTAATGTTTCAGAGTTCAAACACTCAAATGTGAAAATGCAATCAGCCATGGAGGGAATCAACATATAATTTGCCATCATCTTCTCTTACAAGAGCAATTGTTTCCAGCTGGGGACAAATGGAACCGATGCTAAGATTGTAAGTCCAGGTTGTTTAGACTGTAAGACTCCAGGGGCAGATAATTTATACTCCAGGGTGCTGAGGACTTGAGTAGCTGACTTGGAGCAGCTGACTTGGAGCCTTTGCAAACTCTTAGAGAACATATGAGCTCCAGGAGAGCAGAGAGAAATATTGCCATCTTCAAGAAGAGGAACAAGCTGCGAATTAATGAAGGAGAATATTTGTAGTTTGGGATTGAAATGAAGGGGTCCTTGGTACTCTCCAAGCTTGGTTGGTTTCTTGCAGAAGTTTCATTACCCCAAACTAGGTAACATCATCAGTGTTACCTAGTTTGGGTAACAAAATGTCTGCAGGAAAACAACCAAGCTCAGAGAGCACCAAGGAGCCCTCAAGCTGCAAATCAAACATTTCCATATACCAGTGGTGAAATTCAATTTTTTTAAGCTACCGGTTCTGTAGGTGTGGCTTGGTGGGCATGGTGTGGCTTGGTGTGCGTGGCAGGGGAAGGTTGCTGCAAAATCTCCATTCCCACCCTACTCCAGGGGAAGGACACTGCAAAATCCCCATTCCCTCCCTACTCCTGCATCTATTTGGAGAACTTGCCCTGCATTCACCAACATTTTTAATAAATGATTTGGGAGAGGGGATGTTATACAATTTGCAGATGATGCAAAGCAAGACGGAATAACTATCACCAGGAAGACAAACTCTGTTCACACAAAACCTCTATGTTTATTTGATTTGGGGTTTAGCATAATATGTTAATCCAGCCATTGTTGTCTCTTAAACCATGGTTTATCACATATAAAACCTCTAATTCAGTGGTGGGTTGCTCCCGGTTCGGTCCGGTTCTTGAGAACTGGTAGTAATGGTGGTGGAAGCTCCGCCCACCCGTCCCGACATCATCACTGATGATCTGCGCATGCACAGAAGCTTCTGCGCATTTGCAGAAGTGCATGCATGCGAAGCATGTGAATATGCATTCTCCCATTGCGAACCGGTAGTAAAGGTAAGTGGAACCCACCCCTCTTCTAATTGTGATTTATTCAACAACACAAGAAGAAACACAGGAAGAAATGGGAGGGGAAAGAAGAGTAGGAGAGAGGGTTAGAAAGGAAGGAAGAAGAGAGGAGCGGGGGAAGGGGAGGGGAAGGAGAAGGGGAGGAGAGGAGGAATGAAGAAAGTAGAAAGGGACAGAAGAAGAAAGAGGAGGGAAGAAGATGAAAGATTGTGGTAAAACAAAGAAGAAGAAATGGTAAAAGAGCAGCCCTGAACAAATAAAAATGAAAGTTAAAGGATGAGATGAATGGTGAATGATTAATGATTGATAAGAGACTCTTAAATATGTTGAAATATGACTTAAATATGTTTATGAGAAATAAAAATAAAAAAAAAATTGCAAAAAAAAAAAGAATGGATATGGAATAATATATTTATTTACTTTTGTTTAATTATAAAGCTTGCCTTGGTTCTACAATTCGGGTCTCAAAGAGCAAGAACTCCTGGGAAAGACTTTTTTAATGAAATAACCTATTTTTGAGCCTGCAAAATTAACCTCAACTGTACTGTGCTCAGAATATTTCTAGCTTCACTCAGTAGAGGGAGCAATTGAGCCAGGGACAGCAACTGACAGTCCTAAAGGGGGCTTAAGGGAGATGGTGAAGGAAGAAGAGAAGGAAAAGGAGAAGGAGGAAGGGCCAGAGATTGGGAAAAATAGAGCCACTCTAGATTTCTTTATGAATCCCAGAAGTTAAAGGAACCTTGATAGTACAGTGGTCTAAGCACCCTGTTATTAACACAGCTGCCTGCAATTACTGCTGGTTCGAATCTCTCCAAAGCTCAAGGTTGACTCAGCCTTCCATCCTTTCTAAGGTAGGTGAAATGAGGACCCAGTTTGTGGAGGCAATAAGCTGACTTTGTATAAATATACAAAAGTATGAAGGCTATTGTTTAACGCATTGTAAGCCGCCCTGAGTCTCCGGAGAAGGGCAGCATATAAATCAAATTAAAAAAAAAATATTTTAAAAACATTCTTCAGTAGTTTGAAATGGTCATTGCTCAATAGCTCTAACACACTTGATAATAATTTTAAACCCCAGAGACACATTTCCAAACCTTTGCATAGGATCCCCAGGAGTCCTCCAATAATAGCCAATGAATTACCTCTTGCAATGCAACCAGTCCATGTGTGTGAACCTATTAGCTGCATTCAATTTTGTTGAAATTCGTTAAATCAAATATAGCTTTTGTCCTGGCTGAATTGTTCTTAGAAGTGTGATTCACCTGCAGAAAGCTAATTCTCTTTATTGATTTCCCGGTAGGCACTCTAGATTTAATAGTTAAGATGTCCTAGCTCATTTTTAGATGGCATACTAGCACATTGTAACTAAGTGGAGTAACCTCGCATGGTTGTTGATTGCCAAATCCCCAAGTCCACCCGCAGGTTGGAATGCTGGACTTTTCAACACGAAAGATCACCAGGAGGACAGAAGTAGTATATTCCAATTCCCAGACCATCAATGATTTGCCATTTACAATAATTGCAATTAATATATCGGCCATGGTACCAAATCACTGTGCATGTTTGACACTCTTAAGTCAAAGCAAAGCTCGGTAAAAAGGCTGACACTCAGCAGCCATCTTCCCATAATTCCCCTCAAAACAAGCAAATCATATGATGATGATTGCTTTATACTAAGGTTTCTCAACTTCAACAACTTTAAGATGTGTGGATTTCCACTCCCAGGATCCCCTAGTCTACACTTCTTAAAATTAAACTTCGCTTCAAAGAACTTGAGTCTTAAGTGGAGATTAGCTTGCTTCAGCCACTGTAGTTTTAAGCATAGTGTACGGTTGCCATATTGTATGGCTTAGTTTGAGAAGCTTCTCTGCCATTGAACCCATATGTCTACATTACATCTTATGGGGATAAGGAGATGTTGGAAAAAATACCCTTCTGGGTTCAGTTCCAAGTGGGGAAAAAGACACTGGATTCATGGAAGGTGCTTGGAAAGAGAATTTATTGATGAACAGGATCACATGCCTTGGAGATCTTGGGTGAAAAAATGGGAAGAGATGCTGAGAGTCCCTGGGTTTTATACCCTCTCTGGCTTTGAACTTCCTGGGGCACAGGAAGAGTATCCTGATTGGTTGCTGTCAGAGGTCATGACTAGCTTTGTAGGTTGCCTGTGTGCTACATTTGGTTTAATCTTGTTGGGTGATGCAATGAAGGGCAATTAAATGGCTATGCCTGAAGGAGGTAGATCTTTGTTATGTAGAATGGACTGGCCCAGGCCTTAATGGCCCATTGACAAAGATGGGGGTGGGGGTTGAGTTTCTGCCTCCCTTTTAGGGGAGATATTCTGCCCTTTTAATATTTCCTAAAATATTTCATTTTTCTAGGAGAGGGGTGGGTTTTAACTTCCTACAGAGAAAAGGGAATAATTGTTTACTTTTCCTTCAGTAGGGTTGACAAACCTTAGTGATAAATGCACTGAGCATTGGGATGGCTCCTCTCAAGAAATTCACCCTCCACACCAACTTTTGCCAGGGGCCCCAAGTCAACCAGCAGGGCTAAGTTTTAAGGCACGTCCGGAAGGCCAGAAGGTGGGGTGGATCTCACTTCTGGTGGCAAGATGTTCCAAAGGGAGTGGGCATAACAGAAAAGGCTGTTCTCTTAGACACCGTCAGCCAAAATTCCTTGACCAGTAGGGTCTGCAGTATGCTTCTTCTGATAGAATAAACTGGGTGAGCCAATTCCATAGAGACAAGATGGTTCCTCAAATTGCAGTGGCTAAGATGCTGAGCTTGTTGATCAGAAAGGTCGGCAGTTCAAATTCCTAGTATAGGTCTCCTGTGTGAGCAGGGGGTTGGACTAGATGACTTCCAAAGTCCCTTCCAACTCTGTTACTGTTACTGCCTCGCGCTCATGTGGGAAGCACCGAGGCACTTCCGGGTTGAAAGCAGTGGTGGGATTCAGCCGGTTCGCACTGGTTCAGACGAACCGGTTGTTAAATAAAACACACACACTCCCACGCTATCAGAGTGGATCCTTGGCACTGCACTGTGCTGGAATGGAGAAATGGGTAATGGAGCAGTTGGCGCAAGGGAAGGAGAAGGCCGCTTTCCCTCTTTCTTCTTTCTGCTTCTCCTCCTTCCCTCGTGCCAGCCGCTCCCTTATCTGTTTCTCCATTGCAGTACAGCACCCAGGATCCACTTTGATAGCGGATGTGTGTGTGTGTAATTTAACAATCAGTTCACCCAGGGTCAGGTTGGCTGATACGGGAGGCTTGTCACACATGTGCGGTGGAGCTGGAGGACAGGGATGGGCTACGCCTCCCACGACAGCCAACCTGGGCGAACTGGTTGTTAAATTATTTGAATCCCACACACACTGGTTGAAAGGATTAGCCAGTGAATCACCATTGCCCAGGGAACACCTAGGTGGGGGCTCCTTTCATGTCCCCAGCAGGAGCTGGAGCGAAGGATGGGAGCTCACCCCGCCCCCAGGTAGCACTCGGGTCTCGAATGTGGACTTGCTAAACTCCAGCCCAGCATCCTTAAAATTACGAGCCACCGTGCTCCTTGGTTCCTCGCATAACCTGGTCCCAAGCCACGAAGGACTTAATGAAAGAAGTTTGCAAGGTAGCTCATGTTCAGAGATACGCCGTGATCTCCCCAACTTTGCATATTCTTTTATTCATGCAAAAAAAGGGAAAAGATTGCTGTTTATTCTCTTGATTAGAATCCAGGTGCCTTATTTACATTTTGTCTGAAATTAATTCAGTGGATTCTTTGAAATGTAAATGCTTGGAGTGCTATCGCTGAAGGAAAAGTAGAAACTTGTCCTCTGAGAAGTGACAGGCGATCTAGGTAGAAATAATTGGCAGTTCAAATATGTGCGAGCAAGCGCATTTAGGATTGTTGCAAAATCCTCCAGGAAAGGAGACAGAGCGGTTCGTGTCAATCATAACGGCTGTAAATGTTTTGATTACAAACCAGAAATGGCTGGTAGATTTTGCCCTGTAAGTTGCCTGCTCCATTATTCAATCAATCATATGGAAATGTATGTTTTAAACAACCACTACCACATTAGAAGTATGAGATGAAAGGTTGCAATACTTCCCTAGATAGCATACACGGCTGTGATATTATTTGCTCCCTGTAACCTTCTGCTGATTTTACAGATACAGACACAGATACAGATTAACAGAGTTGGAAGCAGGGGTGAAATCCAGCAGGCTCTGACAGGTTCTCGAGAACCGGTAGCGGAAATTTTGAGTAGTTTGGAGAACCGGCAAATACCACCTCTGGCTGGTGCCAGAGTGGGGTGGGAATGGAGTATCCTTCCTCTGGAGTGGTGTGGGAATGGAGATTTTGCAGTATCTTACCCCTGCCATGCCCACCAAGCCACGCCCACCAAGCCACGGCTGCAGAACCGGTAGTAAAAAAATTTGAATTTCACCACTGGTTGGAAGGTACCTTGTAGGTCATCTAGTCCAACACCACCACCCCCGTTGTCCAAGCAGAATGTGCACCATTTCTGACAGATGGCAGTCCAGTCTCTTCTTGAAAGCTTCCAGTTATGGAGCTCCCACAACTTCTGAAGGCAACTTTTTTTCCATGGGTTGATTGTTCTCACTGTCAGAAAATGTCTCCTCATTTCCAGGTTGAATCTCTCCTTGGTCAGTTTCCATCCATTATTCCTTGTCTGGCCTTCAGGTGCTTTGGAAAATAGCTTGTCCCCCCTCCTCTCTGTGGCAGCCCCTCAAATATTGGAAGATGGCTATCATGTCTCCCCTGGTCCTTCTCTTCACTAGACTACCCAGGCCGAGTTCCTGCAACCGTTCATCGTATGTTTTAGCCTCTGGTCCCCTAATCAACCTGGTTGCTCTTCTCTGCACTCTTTCTAGAGTCTCAACATCTTTTTTATAGTGTGGTGACCAAAACTGGATGCAGTACTCTAGGTGTGATCTTACTAAGGCTTTATAGAGTGGTATTAGCACCTCCCTTGATCTTGATTGTATCCTTCTGTTAATGCCGTTTAGGATTGCATTGGCTTCTTTGGCTACCACCCCACACTGTTGGCTCATATTTAATTGGTTGTCTACCAAGACTCCAAGGTTCCTGCCATTTTTTACAACCTTGTTTACAACTGTTATAGTTACTGCTATTTTTTTTACAACCTTTCATTTAGTGACCATTTGAAGTTACAACAGCACTGAAAAAACTCACCTATAAATAACAATGTTTTACCCTTATGACCATTGCAGCATCCCCATGGTCACATGACTTCAGCCATTTGGCAACTGACTCATATTTATGACGGTTGCAACATCCTGGGGTCACATGATCACTTTTTGCCATCTTCTGACAAGCAAAATCAATCAGGAACCCAGATTCACTTTACAACCATTTAACTAACTGAACAACTGCAGCAATCCGCTTGAGCAACTATGGCAAGTGAGGTTGTAAAGTGGGACAAACAAACACTTACTTGTCTCACTTAGCAATGGGAATTTTGGGCTCAATTGTAGTCATAAGTCAAGGACTATCCATATTGTCCCTTTCTTGCAATCTAGAATGTAAAATAGTCGGAATAGGCAATTTAGCTGAGAGTTTCTCATAGATTCATGGTTCTTGTATTTGAGATCCCAGTGATCTCAGCCAGATCACTTTGCAAATCCTCAAAGAAAGCTGTGAAGTTAAGGAAATTCTCCTATTGTTGCAACTTGTTTTTCTATGATTCTGTTGAGACTCTAGAAAGAGTGCAGAGAAGAGCAACAAAGATGATTAGGGGATTGGAGGCTAAAACAGTTGCAGGAACTGGGTATGTCAAGTTTAATGAAAAGAAGGACTAGGGGAGACATGATAGCAGTCTTCCAATATCTCAGGGGCTGCCACAAAGAAGAGGGAGTCAAGCTATTCTCCAAAGCACCTGAGGGCAGGACAAGAATCAATGGGTAGAAACTAATCAAGGAGAGAAGCAACTTAGAACTCAGGAGAAATTTCCTGACAGTGAGAACAGTTAACCGGTGGAATGCCTTGCCTCCAGAAGTTGTAAATGCTCCAACACTAGAAGTTTTAAAGAAGAGATTGAATAACCATTTGTCTGAAGTGGTGTAGGGTTTCCTGCCTAAACAGGCGGTTGGACTAGAAGACCTCCAAGGTTCCTTCCAACTCTGTTATTCTATTCTATGGGCTGAACATAATATTGGTTGAATCAATAATTTCTTTTACTGCGGATATTAAGTCTCTAAAATGCTATTACATATGTAGCTGCAAAAAAAAAAAAGTAAGAAGGATATGAATTATGAACATATCCTCCCTTTCTCTATGCTACTCTTCAGCTAGCCTTCTTTAAATAATTATGGGGATATCTACACAGAATATATGTTTAACATTATAAATGTATCATAATTTAATGTAAGGAGACATTAAAGGTTAGTGAATTCCTCATTCTGCCTCCAATTAAGAAGTCAGTGTCGTTGCTCTGAAGTCTGCATTCCAAGTTGTGTTTGTACAAAAGCAAGCCAAGAGAAGGAAAGGGTGTGTGTGTGTGTGTGTGTGTGTGTGTGTGTGTGTGTTTGAATGCAAGTGGCTCACAAAAATCTCTCAAAATAATTAATTCCTGGAAAGAAAGAGTTTGTAACATCTTTTGAAGAAAGAAAAGGAGACTTAAGTAAAAGTCCAATCTACAATTCAAGATCGACAAGCATATTAAAAATTTACAAAAGGCAAACCACAATCAATCAATTAGCAACAAACAGAATGTTAATACACTTAAACCACTCTGAGCAATCCCTGGCTACAGATGGCTATTAAGCTACACTTAGGAACATTGCTCAGAACTTCAGCACATTTAGTTGATAAGAGATGGGTTGATATACGAGTTTCTTCCTCCAAATTTATTTATTTATATTAATATAAATTTATTAGGAGATGCTGAGAAAGGAGAGAGAGAGAGAGAGAGAGAGAGGAAGAGAGAGAGGGAGAAATACGGACACCTTCCCCAAAACACTTGGCAGAACATAATGTATAATTGCCTGACTGATCTTTCCAATATTTGTACATGTATAAAAATCTGTTTATGAGCTACCTCCTTGTTCTCTCATTCAGCTGCAGACATCCAAACCAGAAGTGATAAATTATCGTAAAAGAACAACCCATGCCTCTGTTTTTCAACAGGCTGGGATTGCCAGTGATAAGGTTAAGACCCCAGGGACATTGTGATCCAAGGTAGCATGATATCCTCGGGGAAGTGCCAATCACAGAACCAGATTCATTGCTTATTTGTCTGAGAAGAGAGGAGCGCTTAGTTAGCAAATCAGTGACTAAACACAGGTCTCTTCAGGCTGGTGGTGTTTGAAAAAAAAAAGTTTGCTACCCACCGTTGGAAGAAATGTCTATCTGGGTTCAGTTCCAAGTGGGGAGAAAGACACTGGAAACACAGAGACTGCTTGAAAAGATGGTTTAATGGTGGACAGGATCATGTGGTTTTGAGCTGCTGGAGAAAAAGGCACATGGAATGGAGAGAGAGAGAGATTTATACCCTCTGTTGGAGTGATGGGTTGCTCCCAGTTTTGTCCGGTTCTTGTGAACCAGTAGTAAAAGAGGTGGTATTTGCCGGTTCTCCGAACTACTCAAAATTTCCGCTACCGGTTCTCCAAAACCTGTCAGAACCTGCTGGATTTCACCCCTGACACTGAGTGCTTTTATTTGTTTTGGTCTCTGGTCTAAGGCTGTAATAATAAATTGTTGTTGTTGCTTTGGGGGAGCAGAAATGGAAACAAGTGAGGAAACAATAACAGTGTCGTTCCCCCCCCCTAAAAACATTTTGAATAAACCCACTGTGAACAATTTTTGGAATATTTCTTATCACTCTCGTAGACCAATTTTGGAGACCAATGCAATTCGAGTAATTAGGGCCCACCCAGACACTGTTGGTTTTATTAAAAAAAAAGTGTATTCGATTTATACCCACTGCCTCATTTTTATTTAAGATTTCCTGTAAAATAAGACTTAATTCAGTGGCAGAAGCACTGTCTATAGAAACTTGTCTTACAGAGGTGGGAGGTGGGAGAGGGGAATGGTAGATTTTTAAATATTTCCACATAGCTGTGGCTCAGATCCTCAAAGAGTCCAGGATTGTAGGTTTTATACCCCCTGAGGCCAGGTGTCAAACTTCATTGACATTCTGGCATGAAAATTGGCCTTGTGGTTTGGCTATAGGCCCAAGGAATTGCTTGTCTAATTCACGAAACCACCACAAAGATCTGATTATATTTGGGGAGGAGAAGGTGTTCCTGATAAAGACTTAGCCACGTTGTGAGAGCAATTCATTTGCAACGTTAGTTAGTTCCTGGGGGGAAAAAAGATTCCCCCCCCCAAACTCAACCAACGGATATATTATGAAGACCTGAATGGATTCTCTTTTCTAGTGCTGGATTCAGAATCCATAAAGCAAGGGGTGGACTGCTGGGGGTTTGAAGGGGTTCGGGAGAACCTCTAGTTAAGATTCTGTGCAGTTTGGAGAATCCTTCCCCCAGGAATGGGGAGGGAATGGAGATTTTGCAGTATCCTTCCCCTGCCACACCCACCAAGCCACACTCATCAAGCCACACCACGCCCACCAAGCCACGCCCACAGAACCAGTAGTAAAAAAAAAAATTGGAATTCCACCACTGGTTCATATGCACAGACCATCTCTCTCCAATTCTGGCTCGTTGGCTGAGCAATACCATTAGACAGAGTGAGGAGGTCACCTCAGGTGGTGGATTTGGGAAGTGATGAATGGGCAGCCAGTGGCTCATTCGTTATGATTACATGCAATTGCCAAGCCTTGGACACAAATCATTTTGATGTTTGGGAATATTGATAATTCTGATAAATAAGTATAGGATGATTCTTCAGGCACCTGATTAGCATGTTTATGAATTTCTACACCTGGCATATAATCAATCAAGCGTGCTTATTTCACCCACTGGACCAACAGAAATTTAAGTTCAGTGTTTATTATGGGACTAGCCACAAATATGAGAAAGCTCGCATGGAGGTTTTTGTTTATGGATACTGACTTAAAGACAGGCAGTAGAAGGCTGAATTCCCTTGTTGAAAGTTTCCTTAATCTACGTGATTAGAGGATTCATTTCCAGAGTGATGTGAAATTGTTTCAGCAAACGGAGACCAGACTTTGGGTAATGAGAAATGAGCATTTATCCCCTTGAAATAAATTGGCTTTGCCTTTTGTAAACCTAATAATGTCCTTAGGATGGGTTTTATCCTCATGTCAGTTCAGATCAGTGGTGGGATTCAAAAATTTTTAATACAGGTTCTGTGGGCATGGCATGGTGGGCATGGCATGGCTTGGTGGGCATGGCAGGGGAAGGATATTACAAAATCTCCATTCTCACCCCACTCCAGGGGAAAGATACTGTAAAATCCCCATTTCCTCCCGATCAGCTGGGACTTGGGAGGCAGAGAATAGATGGGGGCGGGGCCAGTCAGAGGTGGTATTTACCAGTTCTCAGAACTACTCAATTTTTCTGCTACCAGTTCTCCAGAACTGGTCAGAACCTGCTGCATACCACCTCTGGTTCAGACACTTGGAGAACAAGGGCATAAATATCAATTTTAGTTTCACCAGCTTTTATAGGGGGGAAGTATCCTTCCCCTTGATTACCATATTTTTCGGAGTGTAAGACACACTGGACTATAAGACGCACCTACCTTTTTTGGTGAGGAAAACAAGAAAAATAAATCTGCCTCTGCCTCCCAGCAATTTTGCCTCGTTGCAGCAAACAGCCTGCTTTACTTTCATTTTCGTTTTCAGCATAGCTTGATTAGCACAAGAAAAAAAAAAAAATCTGCTCCAGCAATTTACCCCCTTGCAGCAAGCAGCAGAGGCCCGCGTAAAACAGCTGAGAGCAAAACAACTGAGAGTCGGGAGGCCGATCCAATCAACTTGTGTTAATTAGGCTGTGCTGAAGCTGAAAGGAGCTGTTTCTTCTTGCTGCTTGCTGCAAGGAGGTAACTGCTGGGAGGCAGAGGCCAAAGGATGGGGTGGGGGGGCTACATTCAGTGTATATGACGTACTTAAATTTTCACCCCCTTTTATGGAGAAAAAAGGTGCGTCTTATACTCTGAAAAAATACGATAATTCTGACACCATTCCAGTAATATCCCACTGGTTTCATTCTTTATTGTCCAGTATAAAGTGAAAGAGCATAGCCCGATGGCAGAGCCTTTCAGAAGATGTCATGTTTAGCTCAGAAGATTTCATTAGAAGGATCAAGTAGAAGGTGCCAGATAAAACCATTGCTTTGCCTAAAATCCTGGATCAATATAGTCAGTCAGAGCAAATATGATTGGATTGGAGGGGGGAAAAAAAAAACTAAATTCGAATATGACAGTGTCCTGCTCCTAAGAGAAAACTCAGGAGAGAGAGGGAATTGATAGCTCACAGATATAATGAATTCCTCGGTAGGTTCTTTCATCTCTGTTTATTCTCACCTTTGTTTGTTGGTGTGACATAATCTTTGGTTGCTTCCGCACCATTTGGGATGTGTTCCTATTTACTCAGAGTCATTTTTCTATGGTTGGAAGGAGGACAAGACACATGAAATCCAGTTAATATGTCCAAAAAAAATGTTTGGTCTGGCACAAAGCTATGAAAAGCTTTAGCTCTTCTCTGTGAGGCTGGGTATTCATTTGCCTATCCATGAGATTGCGTGCCCGGTTGAGATGAGGACAAAGTAGGCTCAGCCAATTTCCTGGTGTATGAAACGGAGACTCAGAACTCTTCTATAGACAGCACAATCGCCAAGACAATATTGATGATTTCGTGCCACAGGGCGTCCATAATTCAGGCCTCCCATACCTTGTCACTATTCGTCACTCCTTGGATTCTGACCTTCAAGATGGCAGAACCATTTCTGCTTCACTAAGCAGGATTTCAAGGCCATGTATTTGCAGTTCTCTATTAAGTCCCAACAACCGGTGCATTACAATAAAGACTTGTACGTTATAATAAGTACTTGATGTTCTTGGAATATAAATATATCAAGAAAGCATTTTCCATAATTGCTACTTTTTAAGCTCTGTTTGCAAAACACACTTAACAAACCCAAGTGTTGATGTATTGGTACACATTAAACCTGATACGTTTGTTGTTGTTGCTTAGGGTGCTGTGAAATTGAGTTAATTTATGGGTTGGGTTAATTTATGGTTCAGTGTATTGTGCCAGCTCAGAATATGGATTATTTATATAACATGGTTAGCATGGGGTGTGAAAATAGCAATTCAAAGCTCATTTACTTGGCTTTGGCATCATTTCATATTGACTTTGCTCTTCTTGTCTTGGGCTATGAGGACAAAGAATTGGGAGCAAGTTATGTTTTGTCCTTCAACCTCTTGTGTTCCTAGTCTGAGTTTGGGACTGTGGTGTGATTTTATTGGTCTTCTGCAGAGCAGGTTACATCAAATCCATAGTTGAGACATCTGTAGATTCTGACAAAAATGAACATCAGGAACTTGACTTATTCTTTCACTAAATTTACCCAGAAGAAACAATATGGGGGTTACAAGAATTCTACCAAAGGAATGGCTTTTGATGAACTGGCAGCCCTCTTCATCCTTAACAGGGATGAATATAAAACTTAAACTGAATCCTTATCTGCCTGGATGATGGCTACAACATCTGCCTACAGTTGTCCTGTGTTGTCATGCAGCTCCTGGGAGGGAAAGGTGTTCACATGCATAGTGTGTGTTCATAGCCTGTTTGGATGAATCTTTCATACGAAGATGGAAAGGATAGAAACATTGGAGAAAGAACCAAGGGAGATTTGAGCAGGGACTTGTGTCTCCAAAGTAGCTCTTTCAATCTCTTTTGGATCTGCAATTTAGGAGATATCTGACAGCCCTCAAGCTAGTGAGAAGAGGCTTCTTGCTGAGTCTATGGCAACAAATAGAATGGTCCAGGCTTCAAGGCTGATTTCCTTGAGTCCATGCTCTCTTAAGAAGTTCCAGCTGGGTTCAGCCTAAAGATCTCGAGCAGAAGAGAATCAACTTCTTAGTAATGTTGATTATAGCCTTTCCTGTCACTTGTGCACCTGGAATTCATAATCATAATCATAAGTTTATTTGTTAAGCATATACAGTGTAAGATAACAGGTAACAGTATAAACATAATTTGAATACATGAAAAGAGTAAGTAAAAAGGAATATTAGGACAGGAATGGTAGGCACGCTGGTGCGCTTATGAACGCCCCTTACAGACCTCTTAGGAATGGGGTGAGGTCAACAATAGACAGTTTAAGGTTAAAGTTTTGGGGGTTTGGGGAAGAAACCACAGAGTCAGGTAGTGCATTCCAGGCATTGACCACTCTGTTACTGAAGTCTTATTTTCTGCAATCGAGTTTGGAACGGTTTACCTTGAGTTTGTATCTATTATTTGCTCGTGTATTGTTGTGGTTGAAGCTGAAGTAGTCATTGATAGGAAGGACATTGTGGCAGATAATTTTATGTACTATGCTTAGGTCAGACTGAAGTCAGCATAGTTCTAAGTTGTCTAAGCCCAAAATTTGAAGTCTGGTGGCATAAAGTATTTTATTGCAGTTAGAGGAATGGAGGACACTTCTCGTAAAATATCTCTGAATTGTATTGATGTTCGATATGCAGTGCGGCTTCACTTGAACTTGCTACTGCTTGTTCACTTGAACTCCTAGATCTCAATCTTTCTTTGACTATGCTCTGTGCTTGCTCTTCTAGGTTTGTGGTTCTTCCTCTGCTATTTTGAACATTCTACAAGATTTTACCTAACCTTGTTGCCTTCCCTTTGTTTTGAGAGTTTCTTGTTCATTGATCTTTCTTTACTGGACTACATTTTTGCTCGTTCCCTGTTTTGGATAGCGCAATAGTTGATGTGTAGCTTTCAATGCAGTAGGAAGATCTGGTCACTGCCCAAGTGTTGGTAGAAAAAAAGGACGTATATCCAAGCAACTTCTAGAGCAGTGCCATAGGTTCACCATCACGGTTCTAGAGCAATAGTTTCTCTTTCTTGTGGACAACCACACAGTTTTTGTAGCTCCACAATTTGATGTCATTGCAGAAAAGGCCTTCTGTCTACTAAGCCAGCTGGTTAGGCTCAGAAGTCAAGAACAGAAGGAACCAGGTCTCTAAAGCAAACTATATTTCACTGGCAAAACAACAAACTCCAGCAAATGCAGGTGCTAAGTCAACTCCAGATGCGCAGGAGGTTGCTTTGAAATTATACCGTCTGGTGGGACATGTTCTTTTTTTAATGGTCTCTTCAAAGTTCATACATTTTGTTATAAATGGACATGGGAGGAATCCAGGAATGCATTTTTTTTCCTTTGGGTAAATAAAATGCTAGGATCTTTCTCTTTGAAGCTCAGGTGGGGAAACGATTTATGTTTTGATACCAAACATGCTTGCTGTCTCTTTATCTTGCGCATAGCTATAAATACTGATGTACAAAATCTAAAGACGCCTTGCTGTGTTTTTAGAATGTTAATGTTCCTTCTATACCACAGTTTCACAGGTTTTTTTTTAAACAGAAAAATGGCACAGAGAAAATTCAGACTTTTCCCCCCCTTCTTCACACTAAGAACAGCCATAGAGAGTTCATTTACTGAAGGCTGTGAATGAATCCCTTTCATGACTATATGGACTTGTCTATACCAAAAGAGCTTTGTGTAAAGGCCAATGCATGAAAAAAAAAAATACAGTTTGGGAGAGGATTTTTTTTTTTAATTTGATTTATATGCCACCCTTCTCTGGAGACTCAGGGCGGCTTACAATGCCTTAAGCAATAGCCTTCATACTTTTGTATATTTATACAAAGTCAGCTTATTGCCCCCACAATCTGGGTCCTCATTTTACCTACCTTAGAAAGGATGGAAGGCTGAGTCAACCTTGAGCCTGGCGAGATTCGAACTTACTTTAATTTGCAAACAGCTGGTGTTAATAACAGTGCTTTAGTCTGCCGCGCCACCAGCCAAGGGTTACTTGGCTGTTTAAAATCCACTCTGTTCCCTAATAATGTGGCCGTGTAATATTTACCTAGGAATGAGGGCCGTTTTAAATGAATTAGAATAAAATGTGTATTTTATTCTAGAGGTAGTTCAATATATGTTTCCTTATAAAGCGTAGAGATGTGTGCATTAGATGTATCCATGAATGTTAGATAAGGGCTGGAGTTTTTTGGGATGTGGGGGGGTGGGGGGGCAAGTCGGCAGGCAAAGATAGAAGGTTAGATGATTTTGCTAAAATTTACAGGGAAATTGAAGAGTCTTCAGCCTTTTCTCAAGGATAGGGACAAGTGCTTCTCAAGCTTCACAACTTTAAGGTGTGTGAATATCAACTTCCAGAATTCTCCATGCTGGATTGTCGACATCCACACAATTTCAAGTTGGCAAGTAGAGAAATGTGAGAAATGTGGCTTTTCACATCTCTACTCAATCCCCCCAAAAGGTATTCGGTGACAACTTGTCCAATAGGACCTTTTCAGCACAGTGCTAGTGTTAACACCAACAGAGAGTCTTATCCAGGGGTGGTATTCACTTACCTTCGCTACTGGTTTGCAAATGTGAGCACGCACGCACACGCAGATCCTTCCACGCATGCACAGAGTGTCAAAAATGGGATGTGATAATGTCAGGGCGGGTGGGCGGAGTCTCCCGCAGCCACTGCTACCGGTTTGCCTGAACCGGATAGAACCTGCTGAATACCACCACTTGTCTTATCCCTGAAAAAATCCTGTGGACCCCAGCTTGCATTTAATATACATGGTGTGTATGTGTGTAGATGTCTGTGAGAAAAATTGTGGCCTCTTCACACAGAACTACTTCTTGGGTTATATATTTTACATATTTCCACACATAGTATTTGTGAAGGGTGTCATATCCTAAACTGTAAAAAGTTTGATATTAGCAGTAAAAAGGATCAACCTAGGTTAAATGAATTAACTTGGTTTGAAACATTAAATTTGCTATGACCATAATTCTACTCAAGTAATTTTTTTCTCTCCAAAAAGTGCACGTGCACAAAACTTTTCTAAATCATCAGAATTATTGGCAAGTATTTACTTCAGCTGCTCACCCTATGCTGATTCACCTCAGAAAGTCATCAACAAAGGAAAATTTTGTTGATGTTATTATGGAATAAAAAGGCACTTCTCTAGCCAATGCATTTTTCTTTCTCACTTTCTATTGCTGTATTTTTTCCCTAACCATCAGGAGGAATGTTCTGATTGAGGACTGCTTTAAAATGTAAAATTCATTTTCATTTTTTGAATTTTCAGTTTTATATCTCCTCCTGTGAGATTCGTTGCAAACACATGTCTTCTCCACCATAGTGATGTTATATAACAATTGTGACAAACCTTTTGCACTGCTTAGTCCTTTCCCTTTTAGCTGTTGAACCTACAAGGGGCCACACAGTTTAGGGATTGCAACTATCGTATAGTCAGACCATGTATAATTGACACTGGATTTTATTATAGATTTTAGTTATTTATTATTTTATACTAGAATTTATACTTAGCCACTGAGTGGTGGCTCAGTGGTTAAAACGCTGAGCTTGTCGATCAGAAGGTTGGCAGTTCAGTGGTTCGAATCCCTAGTGCTATGTAACGGACTGAGCTCCCGTTACTTGTCTCAGCTTCTGCCAACCTAGCAGTTCGAAAGCACGTAAAAAATGCAAGTAGAAAAATAGGGATCATCTTTGGTGGGAAGGGAACAGCATTCCGTGCACCTCTGGTGTTGAGTCATGCCGGCCACATAATCACGGAGACGTCTTCAGACAGCGCTGGTTCTTCGGTTTTGAAATGGAGATGAGCACCGCCCTCTAGAGTCAGGAATGACTAGCATACACACACACACACACACACACACACTCTGAGTGCTTTTATTTGTTCTGGTCTCTGGTCTAAGACTGTAATAATAAATTGTTGTTGTTGTTGTATATCTCCTCTATGACTTTTAGTTCTCTTACCTTTCAAATCAATGCTAAAAACAAACAAACGAAAAAAAACCCCAACCACCAGGCATATTAACAAAAATGAATAAGAGCGTTACTGTTTCCTAATACCTTTTTTGAGAAATGTTCCATGTGCTTATGTCGTTATTTATGGTCCTCAGTGTTCCAGAACTTAGAAAAGGCCATTGGTTCAAGACAGTAGAAGCAGTTTACTTACTGTGGCCGATCCTAGGCCAGATTAAAGTTGGTGATTGGCAGATAAACTCTTTTCTTCAGCCTTAGTTGACTGCCTTCACTGTTCAGGGCTCAAATTCCCTGCATTCCGATCCTGTCGCTGGTCTCTTTTATAACCTCCCACTTCCTAGCTTAGCAATGAAGCCGTTGTGGCGATTTCAGGTACTGGGAAAGGCCTTGGGACCTCTCCTTGTCAATTGCCATCCTTCCACACATCCTTTTTCCATCTCCTCCCTCCCGCTCCCCATCATTCCTGCGTCTTAGAGGTTGGCCCCCTGCCTTCCTGGGGAAAGGCCCCTTAAATTAATACCTCAAAGCCACCACCGAGACAATCCCACTTCGCTTTCCATCCTAGCAGCCATCATGACGCTCGTTTCTGCCTCCCTATTCTTGCTCCTGCTTCTTTTCCAGAACCAGGGTTCTGTGGATGGGGTCCGTCCTCAGCTGAGAGGTGAGTCATAGAATGTCTTGGTTAGCTTTTGCAAAACGTTTGCCAGGTTAGAGCAGCCATGCAGAAAGGCAACCCAGAAAGAGGCAGCCGTCTGAATATTTGTGGCTTAAATATTTATACGATGGATCCTTTCCCTTATCCAATCACACTATAAAGTTTTCTTCCCAGCTGATGCTTCGGTCTTAATATTGGATTCCTCACCTTCACCACTAACCTAGCATCAAGATCAACTTTGCCTTAGTGCTGCAACATTATTGTGAATGCCAGCTTTATAATCCCAGTCTGAGAGCTTCTGTCCTCAATCAGTTCTTTGAGTTCAGGAAAGGAACTGGGTGCCCAGGTAGGATATGTAGAAATTAAACATGCACTACACTCTTCCCAGTCTCCAATAACTTGGCTGCAGAGCATCCTTTTGAAAGAAATAATTTCACGAATCCCAGGGATTTGACATTTGATCCCGGAGCCTTTTCTGGCTGGGGGGATTGCAACTTTACTCTGCTTCTGGAGAGCAAGTTGCAGCCTGAGATTCTCATAGGAGAAATGGGAGAGAATCAATAATGCTATGGTGGAGCTCAGTGAAATGGGTTTTCTAGGATTCTGCCCAAGCTTCCAATGTCCTATTTAGCCTTCTCAACCGATTTCTTGCTCCTGTGAGTAGGGGGTAGCTGCCTGTCTTGTCAATTAAAATCTATTTTCAAAGATTGCACCAAAGGAGATATAATGAAAAGGTTTATCAATGGAGTAAGAAAGAAGTAGCCAGGAGGATAGAAAGCTATGTTATTATTTAATCTGTGGAACTCCTTGTAATAGGAAGCCTTTAGTGCAAATAGGATGGAGAGATTCTTTTTGGAGGGTATCTGATCCAAAGAGAATAGGTCAGATCCAAGAGAATAGAATAGAATAGAATAGAATAGAATAGAATAGAATAGAATGGAATGGAATGGAATGGAATGGGACGGGACGGGACGGGACGGGACGGGACGGGATGGGATGGGATGCATTGGGATGGGATGGGATGGGATGGAACAGGATGGAATGAAATGGAATGGAACAGAACAGAACAGAACTAATGGTATGGGTTGGGTTGGGTTGGGTTGGGATGGGATGGGATGGGATGGAATGGAATAGAATAGAATAGAATAGAATAGAATAGAATAGAATAGAATAGAATAGAATAGAATAGAATAGAATAGAATAGAATAGAATAGAATAGAAATAATGGGATGGGATGGGATGGGATGGGATGGGATGGGATGGGATGGGATGGGATGGGATGGGATGGACTAGACTAGAATTCCTTATTGGCCGAGTATGATTAGATATACAAGGAATTTGTCTCTGGTGCATAAGCTCTCAGTGTACATGCAAACAAGAAAGTGATAAGCCTCAGTGTATATGCAAACAATGCATAAAAGTATTTATTTACATACTGATGCATTTTTAGTTTTCTTTTCTACCAATGCAGAAGAAAGTCATAATCTAAAAGATCTATCAATGGCTATTAGGCACAGCCGTTATTTCTCTCTCAACCCTCTTTCTGGCATGTTTTCATGGTTATTGTATCCATCAGTTACAGCCCTGAATATTTTCCAGCTCTTGAGCTTGCAATCTCAAATTCTGGATCCACAAGAAACAGAGACGGAAAAAAAAGAAGAAACAAGGCAAAATTCAGACACTGACGGTTAAAATTATAGTTTTTGTTCTGTCTTGCTGAACCGAAAACAGCAGTCAGTTCAGTGACAGTTGGAGGAAAAGCAAAGGGAGACGGTTTTTCAGAAGACGTAATGGAATTACTTTGACTCTCACACTTTTCTTGCTTCTTAAGATCAAATTTTCTTTTGACCTTGAAGTTAGCTATTCTACCAACACTGCTTTGGCAGAAGATTTCAGGCAGTTACTGTATTTTCTTACAATCTCTAGGGAATCACAGAATGGAGCAAATACGTGTGATGGGTAGTAAACATATTTTACTGCAATGTAAAGACATGATGGATTTGTCCAATATTTCAACATTTCCTCTGGTTTGCAAGAGGATTTAATATAATTTCTCTCTTGATACACACACACACACACACACACACACACACACATATGCATACTGTATATACAATGTGTGTATATGATTTATGTAATAGAACTGCATTTGAGATATTAATTTTTATACATCTTTTTGTTGTATGGTTTTTGTAAAGGCTCATTCCTTGTGAAGTGGGTGGCTCTATAAATTTGATAGATAGATACAGTGGTGGGATTCAACCAGTTCGCACCACTTCGGGAGAACCGGTTGTTAACTTTCTGAGCAGTTTGGTGAACTGGTTGCTGGAAGAAATCATTAGGGCAGAGAACCGGTTGTTAAATTATTTGAATCCCACCACTGGATAGATAGATAGATAAATAAATAAGCAATCACTGGGCCAAAATAGCCCCCACCCACTGGCCCATTGTTGACTGTTCAGACTGCTGGGTGTAGATTTCGGGAATTTTTGGAGAATGGTGTGAAAGAGGCAAAAATACAATCTTGTTTTTTTTCTTTTTCTCTGCAAGCCACCAATGTCAGGACAAAAACGATGCCATTAATTTCCTTTTGGTTTTATTATAATGGCTGCAGATCAGACCTGAAGGCAAATCAGAACAAAGGCAGAGCCTCCATCGTTAATGTAAATCCCAGAAAAGTAATCTCATTTAACATTTCAAGTCCTATTAGAGTGAAATGCTCCCAGTTAAGCCAAAAAACCTTCAACCCACCCTCAGACTTGGTCAAAGATTTATGTGTAACATTAGTGAGTGTGTTAAACACTGAATAGTCAAAGAGGATTGAAATATATACCCCAGTGGTTTTGTTGTTTTGGAGGGAATATAGTCCTAAAGAAAAACACATAGTTATTGGCATCATCTGACATACTATAAGTCTGATGCCAACAGACCAGCAGTAAAAAAATGGGAAGGGGGAATTAAGTCTGGTTGAGGGTTTATATATATATATCTTCCCTATTTAGGGTATGGTGAGAATCTTGGATAGTTTGGGATAAAACCACTTCCTGTTCTGACAACAGCTCCAGTGGTGGGCCGCTGACGGTTCGAACTGGTTCAGGCGAACCGGTAGTTGCGACCTGTGGGTGGCCCCACCCACTTGCCCGGGCGCAATCCCGTCCTATATTGCTGTGTATTTGATGCTGCACGCATGCACGGAAGGAACGTGCGAGTGAATTGACATGTTTATTGACACAGCACATATGCACGGACGGCACGTGCGAGAGAATTGCTGTGTTTTGTGATGCTGCATGCATGTGTGGATGGCGCGCACTCACATTTACGGTGCTGGGCGAACCAGTTGTTACAGTGTGTGACACCCACCTCTGAACAGTTCCGAGTTCTCATGCCACATTTTAAATTATTCCAGTGTCTGAATTTCCCACAATTGACCGACGTCAGCAATAGAGACTGATGAGGAACGAGGAGGAGAAACAAGTTCTGGGATTTGTCTCTCCAAGAGAATTCCAGTACTAACTTCACAGGGGAAAATGCAACATATGGAATCGTCTACACTAGAGGTCATAAGATTGTAGCATAGAAGGAGCAATCATTGGAAGAAATTGTGTCGTTTTCATATTGGAAAAAATCATGAGGATGAATGTCTATGGAAATTCTCAATCATCCAGGTCATGGTTGTCCTAAAGGTGCTTTTCCAAAAGGCAAATGGCCATTCTTGTTTTGTTTTTCCCTTTGAAAGTGTTTCTGAAGGAGTGAAGAAACTTCTTGGTTGAGAAGCGAAACATTTTCAAAGGAAAAATAAAACCCAAGGAAGTCTAGTTGCCTTTTGGAAAAAGCACCTTTGAAATGATCATAAGGTTGGAATTCTATCTCCATCTAGTTGAGAGGAAATCCAAATGAATTCAGTGGGACCTATTTCTGAGTTGTCACATTTCTAATTTTTGAAAAGAAAAAGCTGTTCCCTTCTCTCAAATAGGTGCCCAGTGCAGGACAAGGCCTACAGATCTGGTGTTCATTGTGGACAGCTCCCGAAGTGTGCGCCCCAATGAATTTGACAAAGTCAAGATTTTTGTGTCTCAGGTCATTGAGGCCCTTGATGTAGGTCCTAATACAACACGGGTTGGAGTCATCAACTATGCCAGTGCTGTCAAGAATGAACTGTCCCTAAGAACGCATCAAACAAAGACCAGCCTGTTACAAGCGGTTCGCAAAATTGAGCCTCTCTCCACTGGGACCATGACAGGCCTGGCTATACAGTTTGCCATCAACAGAGCATTCAGTGAAGGGGAAGGAGCCAGAGTGAGATCCCCAGAGGTCAACAAGGTGAGATTGTCAAGAAGCTTTATTTTATTTTCTTCTTGCTTTGTTTTGTGGCAATCATTCCATGAACTTAGTTCTCCCTGTCTCTTGTTTGCAACCTGTGTTTTCAGGAGCACTGGTGGTCCTCAGAGTTCGGTAGGTGCATTTTATGGCTGCTTAGATGATTTTTTTTTAAAAAAAAATCTAATGAGATTTGGCATAATTGTTGGAAATCTAATAGTTCTAATAGCACCACTTGAACACCATTGGCATCGACAAATCCACCATCAGTCAATTGCAAAAGGCAGCTTCACTCAGAAGAGTTTACATCCTGTGACGATTTCTGGAACACCATTAAATATCCACTTCTGCCTATCCCAGGTCCTTGGGAAGGACTCAATAGGCGAACAAAAAGGCCAAATCCAGTTTGAACATCTGACTGACTGCGCAAAGAATCATAATAATATCTCATGTTGTCATATAAGATTTGAACCATTTAACTGCAGGGCAAATGGAAAGTGTGTTACTTAATGCTCCTGACATGTCTCACGGCAACTAACTGTGGTTTCCCCCATCCTAGGGGCCTCACCTCCTCTCAGCAAGTTAATGAGATATTTGCTTTTCCACTGTTATTAGCTACTAGGAACAGAATAGAACAACAGAGTTGGAAGGGACCTTGGAGGTCTTCTAGTCCAACCCCCTGCTTACGCAGAGAAATGGGTAGAGTTCCCAGCTTTATGTACACCATATCTAACAAGCCCCGGAAGGTCATTTGAGGCCTGCAGACCTGCAGTTGATCACTAACACCCAAGAGGAATACACATTTATCCTTGAACAAATGCTTTCATCCTTTTTATTTGTCATGTTTAATTTCATAACATCCTTCTCTTTCCCCAACTGCTCTCCTGCTTCTCAGTTATTTAACTGGCACTTAGTCACAACTCAGGGTAACAACCTTTTGATGAAATGTTTCCTCACAAAGTCCTTCAGGAGGAACAAAGATTACCTTCTTCCATAAGTTCCTTCCCGCTTGTCTTGGTTGTTTTGTGAGGCACCACTTCAGATTCCTTGACCGCGTAGAACTAGTCACAAAGCCATAAAGCCTACAGTTTGGAGAATTGGTACACCTCAGCTTTGTGGGATGGGATCAGTGGTGGGTTCCTCCTGGTTTGGCCCAGTTCTGCCGAGCCGGTAGCGGTGACAATATGACATCACCGAACCGGTTCTACCCCCCCGCCCCCTGCTCCCCCCCGCATTATTCTTATCTTTTATTTGGCCTCATCCCCAATCTATTCGCTGCCTCCCGAGTCCCAGCTGATCGGCTAGAAGGAAAAAAACTGTTTAAACTCTTGCCGCGGGGCTACAGCTGATCAATGTTAAAAGGCAGTGTGGTGGTAGACTGGTGCCTCCAAAAACAAATGAGTAGACCGGTATAGCTCTGCAAGCAGTTAAAAAAGAGCCTTGGTAGTACAAGGGTTTAAGGCACCCTGTTATTAAGCTGCTTAAGACCAGCTACCTGCAATTACTGCAGGGTTCGAATCTCGCCAAGGCTCAAGGTTGACTCAGCCTTCCATCCTTTCTAAGGATGAAGGTGAAATGAGGGCCCAGTTTGTGGGGGCAATAAGCTGACTTTGTATAAATATACAAAAGTATGAAGGCTATTGCTGAGCACATTGTAAGCCGCCCTGAGTCTCCGGAGAAGGGCGGCATATAAATCAAATTAAAAAAAAAAAAAAAAAAAAAAGCCTGGTAGACCAGTACCTCTGCTAAATCCTAAAGAATTGTCACATGACCATCAAACCACGCCCACAAAATAAGCCACGCCCACAGAACCGGTAGTAAAAAAAATTAGAACCCACCCCTGAATGGGATCAACAAATTTATCAAGCCATGATGCTCTACTTGTTAAAATAGGCTATAAAAATGTGGTTCTTTGAAGAACAAAGTTGGATGAAAGTGAGGAGCCCTTCGGAGCATTTAGGGTTTTTTTAGGCATAAATGCCCTTTTCTATGAGCATTTTATTCTTGGAAGGATGTAAAATTAGCTAAATGTAGTTGACTTCACCACCTTGAATTTCACTCGCAGGTGGGCTAGAAGCTAAATATATACTAAAAATATATATGCAGGTATTCTTTGGGGAGAGCCATAGGTCAATGAGAGAAAAAAATCTCTCTTGTGGGAAAGAGCTTGAAATACTATAAATTAAAGGTTCCTTTCAAGTCCTTAACATTTTCACAAAGGTACCTGTTATTGATATTGTTTTTGTTGTTATGACTATTTCTGGTGCAGGGAAAAAAGTTACCTCAAACGGAAGGCCTTTTCAACTTCATTAAAAGAACTTTATGGATCATGAAGTCCTTTGGCCTTAAGTACAGAAATGGTAGACCACAATTTAGCTAGCCTCTCATTGTTTTTAAACCAAACCGAGGTTCAATTTCTTTCACAAGCTGAAAAGAGCAATTCTGCTTATTCTCTTCTTCCTCATATAAGAACGGTTTGTGCAACATGATCTACGCTTTCTGTTTCCAAATATTGATTCATGTCAAGTCAATGTACATGGGGAACTGGATGTCACGCTCTGATTCATGACTACAGATGTTCATTCAACACTTGTAAGAAACGTTTGTACATAAAGTTGTATGTGTGAAGTCTTTTTATAGTGTTTGACTAGGAATGCCTAAAGATGGAAGCTGATTATCGCAGGTCCCATCTGTCTTCATTCTATGTGTGGGGATCAAGACTAAATATTTATTTATCTGGGACACTCTCTTTTCTTCTGCTTGGATAATCACAGTTTATTTAGGTTCTAGTGTTTAAATCTCTAATTCCTAATGAAGTCATTCTTTTCATTTGGGATCAAGGTTCAGAAATTCTGGTCTGTTTAGAAAGAAACTCAAAATCTGATCGTCTGCTTTGGCAGTCCAGGTTAGGCTGGTTCAGAATCTTCTTACAATTTTTTTATTAAAAAAAAATAGATGGGTAGGAATTTTCACTTGTTTTTCTCAACATATGACATGACCAAGAAATTTATTCACGCTTCTTTGATCTCCTGCTTATTCACACCAGTGGAAGGTGCTTCCTAGGGAGATTTCTTTCTCTGCAACACTTGGACTATATAAATGAATCACTGAAGGCACAAAAGGTTTGTTAGTGAAACTACGAGATTGCAAATATACCACACAGTCTTGATTTCTTAAAACAAGAGGGAGGTATAAGAGATTTTACAGCTCCACCTATTGCTGAGATTGGCATGTTACACCATTTGGAACACACCAAATGTCTAAATGGTATTTGCATAACAATCCAGTTAAGACCCAGTTCTATGTGGACCTTTTATTTCTCAATTTCTTTATTTATTTCAAGAAACTCAACTTATTGACACCAATGCACAATGAACTTAAAAGGAGTCTGGGTGGGCTTTAAAAGCTAACATTAGACAGAAAGAATTAGTGTAATGGTATGTGGGAAGGACCTTGGCTAACGGGAGGAAGAACCTCGGAGGGTATGTAAAAGATTTCTCAGCCTACAGAAGGAGAACAGGTGTGGGATGCATTTCAGAAAGGACCCTCCCCAGTTTCCAGAAAGTAAAAGGAAAGAAGGGGAGAAATGTCTAGGGAGATTCTCAAACATCCAGGTCAGTGGTGGGTTGCCCCTGGTTTGAACCGGTTCGCAAGAACCGGTAGTAAAACCAGCGGGAGGCTCCGCCCACTGATCTGGATGTTATCATAGGTGATCTGCACATGCGCAGAAAAGCATGCACATGCAGGCGTGATGCGAACCGGTAGTAAAGGTAAGTAGAACCCCTGATCCAGGTCAAAGGTGCTTTTTCAAAAGGCAATTGGGCTATGTTGTTGTTGTTTTTTTTAGGAAGAAATGTCTTCTAAAGTAGAAGACATATCACTTCTTATTCAAGAAGCTTCATCAGTTCTGACCTTCATCAGCTTCTTAGATGAGAAGCAAACATCTCCTTCAAAGAGAAAACATTTCTTCTTCCAGAAAAAAAAAAAAAAACATAGTCCAGTTGCCTTTTGAAAAAAGCACCTTTGAAACAAGGGAGAAATGTTTTCAGTTAACGTTCAGTAGAAATGTTTCTAGAAGCTTGGCACTCTGACGAATCCATAGACACATAGCTATTAACAACATCTATAGACTATGCAAAAGAGATAATCAACCAGCCCCAAAGAGAAAAAAAGACTCCAGCACCTCTCCACCAGTAATCAGCGCTGACATCAGCATAGATTAACTATAAGGTTGACTTCAGACCAACAATCAAATAAGCAATATCCCAATCAAGAAACTGCCAAAGAGCCTTCCTTAAACAGCCCAGCCAAAGAACCTACTGGTTCTGTGGGCGTGGCTTGGTGATGGTGGTGGGTCCTGTGACTGAGTGGGCGTGGTCAACTCAATGTCACTCATAGCCACGCCCGCTCAGTCATATGACACCCCCCACCGAGCCACACCCACAGAACCCGGTAGGAAAAAATGTGCGTATGAGCACCAGAAGGGCTCATAGAGAATGCTGCAGCAGAGAGAATCCGAACTTTTCTCCCTTCATTCACAGCGGAGCTGCTGATCCTTTTATGGTCCCCTTCTGGCCCCCTCCCTCCCAGGCATCGAAGTACCTTAAAGGGACAGGCTGCAGCAGTTACACTGTGAATGGAGGGAGAAAAGTTCGGATTCTGTCTGCTGCAGCATTTAATGTTGATCTGCGCATGCGTTGGTCACCACCTTTAAAGCGCTCCATGGCATAGGACCTGGGTACCTTCAAGACCGACTTCTGCCACCAATAGCCTCCCACCGGCCAGTTCGCTCCCACAGAGAGGGTCTCCTCAGGGTGCCATCAGCCAAGTTATGTCGGCTGGCGACACCCAGGGGGAGGGCCTTCTCTGTGGGAGCCCCAGCCCTGTGGAATGAACTGCCCCCGGAAATATGTAAGATCTCTGACCTCCGGGTATTTCGCTGTGCACTGAAGACCCTGTTCTTCCGCCAGGCTGGGCTATCAACATAATAATTTTAAATTGGGGTATTTTAAATTTCTGGGGTTTTAAATTGAGCCGAATTTATTTAATAATTTTAAATTTTTAATTGATGTTTGTCTTGTGTTTTTAAATAGGCTGTACACCGCCCTGAGTCCTTTGGGAGAAGGGCGGTATAGAAATAAAATTATACTTATACTTATACTTAACGTTGAATGGGTCGAGTGGCGACTGGGCGACTGGGCAGGCATGGGAGGGGCCAACCAGGGGTGGTTTGTACTGGTTTGGCTAACCAATTCAAATCGTCCCAACTGGCTTGTCTGAACCGGTCCAAACTGGTCAAATTTCACCCCTGCTAGTTTAAACAAGCTCGCTCAGAGAGCACCAAGGACCCCACATTTCAACCCTGAGCTACAAATATTCCCCTTTATTGGTAATGTTTTCAGTATTGCGAGATTCTGTTAATATAACCTTGCAATAGAGTTTGTATTCCTGGTTAATGCTTCTTGTCCAGATTACCCTGAAGGGCTAACAATGAGATCCGTGTCCTTTGCAAGTGATATTCCTTGCTAGCCTCATTTCTTCAGCAGCTGAATGTGATTCAAAAATACGCTGGCCGCTGCCCTACTTTCAAAATTGTTCATGCTGCTGCTCTTGCATTTTTGCCACTGAGCTCTCGAGAAAAGCCCTGGATGTAACTGAGCCTATGAATCAGGTGCATTGTATGATCTGACACTTCTACAGCAGAAGCAGTGAAGGTATCTTCAAAGCAAATGATACCATGAAACTGAATGGGGCAGTCTAGAAAGAGTGCAGAGAAGAGCAATAAAGATGATTAGGGGGCTGGAGGCTAAAACATATGAAGAACGGTTGTAAGAATTGGGTATGCCTAGTTTAATGAAGAGGAGGACTAGGGGAGACATGATAGCAGTGTTCCAATATCTCAGGGGCTGCCACAAAGAAGAGGGAGTCAAGCAGAGGTGGTATTTATCTGGTTCTGTCCGGATCTCCCAAACTGGTAACGGAAATTATGGGTGGCTCCACCTACCCGCTCTGATTCTAGGACGTGCTTTTTGGGCACGTTTTTGAGGCTGTGTACATGCATGGAAGGGAGTGCGCATACACAGAATTGGTCACATTTGTAAACCAGTAGGGAAGGTAAGTGAATACCACCCCTGGAGTCAAGCTATTCTGCAAAGCATCTTGAGGGAAGGACAAGAAGCAATGAGTGGAAACTAATCAAGGAGAGAAGCAACTTAGAACTAAGGAAAAATTTCCTGACAATTAGAACAATTAATAAGTGGAACAACTTGCCTTCAGAAGTTGTGAATTCTCCAACACTGGAAGTTTTAAAGAAGATGTTGGATAACCATTTGTCTGCAATGGTATAGGGTTTCCAGCCTAAGCAGGGGGTTGGACTAGAAGACCTCCAAGGTCCCTTCCAACTATTCTATTCTATTCTATTCTATTCTATTCTATTCTATTCTATTCTATTCTATTCTATTCTATTCTATTCTATTCTATTCTATTCTATTCTATTCTATTCTATTCTAGCCAAGCACTTGCATGCAATAGAAGAAATTTGGATCTCTCCCCTTTCAGATCTCTTTCTCCCCCTCTTGTTGTTCTTCAGTTGATTTAATGATTACAATGCTTCACCTTTTATTCACCTAATTTAGCCAGGCGGATGTCCAGCAATTTGAACAGATGTAGCTGCATTTAACTCTGAACATAATGAGGGTTCAACAGGTTGCAACCCTATGAAGAGAAGATACTTGAAAATTCGGAGAAGAGGCATAGAGTATGCTGAATGGGGGGGTATCAGGTCTGCCTATGGCCTTTTAGAGTCACATGACAAATGTTTATATAAGGGGACATCTGTCGAGGGTGGGTCAACAGCCTGATTGATGCTCTACTCCTTTTTATGAATCACATTAAACAGGGGTGGAGTTTTGCAGCCAGCATCTTAATCCCTCACTTTTTGCAGGCATTTGTATCTATATGAGAGGAGAATTTGTTTTTGTTGTTTTTTTGCTGTGAAATATTAGGAAACAATCCTTCATTTGGGGATTCAGATATCTAGATGAAATTTATCCAGCTGAAAATGAAAATGTTTAAAGAACTGGAGAGAACAGACAGAAAGTAATTTTAAGATGAGGAATAATTGTACCTGATTCTAACCAGAAAAATTCAATTGTGAGTCTTTTAGAGAGAGAGAAAAAATAAGAGTCAAAGAACTACTCTGTTACACTTCCATCTTTCTTTCTTTCTTTCTTTCTTTCTTTCTTTCTTTCTTTCTTTCTTTCCATTCAAATATATGGTTCTCCCTCCTGGCAATCATGCAGCACTGCTTTGTATTATTGCTCATCACTTTTAAGGCCCAGATACACTTTCTCTTTTTATGATGTACTCTGGGGACCCTTCCTTGCGCCAAAGAGCCTTTTAATAAAGGAGCGAGAGATTACTACAATATCTAGGGAATAGGATCCTTTGTTTCTATTTGTGGTTGAGCTAGCTGAACATGAGTTATTAATCTCACTTGGTATGATAAACACTATCAGAGGAAGATAAACATCATCATCCATCCCAACTGTTGCTGGGCCCAGTTGGAAAAAAAAAATCAATGAAGCCTTCATTTTCTCATTCCCAGGTGGCTATCGTAGTGACCGACGGTCACCCCCAGGATGGGGTGAAAGACGTATCAGCAAGGGCAAGAGCTCTTGGGATCGAAATCTTTGCCATTGGTGTGGGCCGCGTTGACATGCACACGTTGCGACAGATAGCCAGCCAGCCCTTGGATGACCATGTGGATTATGTTGAAAGTTATAGTGTCATTGAGAAGCTAAGCAGAAAGTTTCAGGAAGCTTTCTGCGGTAAGTCTGAAACTTTCCTGAAGGAAACACCTACGAGAAATGGTCCTTTCCCAACTACAAGTTGTTCCTGTGTATTTCATTGTTAAAAATAAGCATCTGATTCAGTGGTTGGTTTCAAAAAAATTTACTACTGGTTCTGTGGGTGTGGCTTGGTGGGCATGGCATGGCTTAGTGGACGTGGCTTGGTGGCTGATGCACCTTCTTTGTTCAGGAGTTTCTAAGGATGCATATGGCTCCTGGGCTGTTAAGTAGTGATCCTGGTTAAAAGGCTTATGAAGAAAAGAACATTCAGATGGTTTATAAGGTCAGATGTTGATTCCTGGAGATTGGAATTGCTAAAGTTTCTAGCACTCAGGGGTGTCAAACTGGCAGATCGTGGGCTGGATGCATCATGTGTAGGCCACGGCCACCCCAGCTCCACAAAGGGAAAAATGTTGTGATACGTCATGTGATGGCAAAGTGACGCCACGCTTCTAGGTGATCTACTCAAGTCGAATGATACTGGAGTCAAAACATTTTGCTAAAAGAAAAGAATATAAGTGCTTTTGTTTCCACATGGAGACCGCTTCTCAGCTTTGTGCTTGAAGTGGAAAAGAATGAAACTTTGATTTTGGGTTTTACCGATTAGATTGATAGATAGAAATGGCTTGTTCATATTATTATGAAAAAACAAAAAATTGTGATTTGAAGTTAATGCCATATTTTACTGCAACAGAGAGAGAGTCGGAAGTCAATGTTTCTTTTTCTTTTTTTTCTTATCCTTCCTCACTTCTCTTCCCCCTCTTCCTCCCCACCATTTTCCTATTTACTTTTGTATTTTGTGTCTTATTTTATCTTATAGCTCAATAAAAACGTTAAACCGAAAAAGAAGAATGATACTGCAAGCTAAAGTCAAACCTGCTTGTTTACTGTGTTTATTATTTTATTACTTTACAGTTGTGTCGGATTTGTGTGCCACCGGAGACCATGATTGCCAGCAGATTTGTGTCAGTACAGGAGCCTCGTACGCCTGTGCTTGTGAAGTGGGTTTCACTCTTAACAATGATGGGAAGACCTGCAGTGGTAAATAGATCATAATTCAAAACTTTGTATAGGGAACCAAAGTTGATTCGAAGTCATGGAAAGGCGTGCCCAATTCACAATGTGTGAAATACCTCATTCTTTTGAGGATAAACTACCATTCTGTAAAACAGCCAAAGAGAACAAAGAAAAACGCTTTCAGACATGAATCTTAGCTTCTGACTTTCTCTTGTCTAGTGGAGGGGTCCCCAACCCCAGTCCGTGAACTGTCACTGGTCCGTGGCATGCCAGAAATTGGTTCGCACAATAGCACTTAGACTTATATACCACTTTAAAGTGCTTTACAGCAGGGGTAGGTTCTACTTACATTTACTACTGGTTCACAACGGGATCACATGCACAGATCGCCGATGATGACATCCGGGGCAGTGGGCGGGGCCTCCCACCGGTTTTACTACCGATTCTTGCGAATCGGTCTGAACCGGGGGCAACCCACCACTGCTTACAGCCCTCTCTAAACTGTTTACAGAGTCAGCCTATTGCTCCCAACAACCTGGGTCCTCATTTTACCCACCTCGGAAGGACGGAAGGCTGAGTCAACCTTGAGGCTGATGAGATTTGAACTGCCAAATTGCAGGCAGCCGGTGATCAGCAGAAGCAGCCTGCAGTTCTGCACTCTAACCACTGCGCCACAGTGGCTCACAAATAAGCAAAGACCCATCTGCAGGCAGTACATGAAACTATGCCCCCTGTGGTCCCCAGAAAAACCTCTCTCCATGGAACCGGTCCCTGGTGCCCAGAAGGTTGGGAGCCACTGGTCTAGTGTATAGTTCAGTAGTTTATTACTGTATACTATGGTCTACTTACCTTTACTACAGGTTCGCAACGGGATCGCGCACACACGCTCGATTCGCTTGTGCATGCTCCTTGCTTCTGCGCATGCGCAGATTGCTTCTAATGACATCAGGGTCAGTGGGCGGAGCCTCCCACTGGTTTTACTACCAGTTCTATAGAACCGGTCTGAACGGGGGGCAACCCACCACTGACTATGGTGTATAGTAGAATAACCCATTCTTGAAAATAGGGGGCCAAAGTAGGAATTATAGTGCTTAAACATAAAGACTTATTTTACTTCTTGTAGTGAGGACACACCCTTCTAAGCACACTGATCTGACTCAAAATGCTTATTAAAAACAGTTTTTAAAGAAGTGTTGCTATCTAAATGGAAGAAGTGATCTCTCCCCCACCCCACCCCCCAGTAGTGGCTTTCTTCCCGTTTTCTGCTTTTCCACTTTCCTACAGTTTGCAATGGAGGAGCTGCCACAGATCTCATCTTTCTGATAGACGGGTCGAAGAGCGTGAGGCCCGAGAACTTCGAGTTGGTGAAGAGATTCATTAACCAGATTGTGGATTCTCTGGAGGTGTCAGATAAAACCACGCAGGTGGGCCTGGTCCAGTACTCTAGTTCAGTCAAGCAGGAGTTCCCCCTGGGGCAATACAAGAACAAGAAGGATATCAAAACAGCAGTGAGAAAGATGACATATATGGAAAAGGGCACCATGACTGGCCAGGCTTTGAAATACCTCGTAGACAATTCCTTTGCCAGCTCTAGTGGAGCAAGGCCTGGTGTCCCCAAGGTGGCCATTGTATTTACTGATGGACGTTCCCAAGATTACATCAATGATGCAGCCAAGAAAGCTAAAGAACTAGGTAAGCATTTGGAAATTAGTTCGCACTTATTCGGGAGAACCGGTTGTTAACTTTCTAAGCAGTTCGGAGAATCGGTTGTTGGAAGAAATCTTATTTTGTTTTTTTCCCACTTTACAGGGCTAATCCTGTAAGGAAGGCAGGAAGGAAACATTCTGGTGATATTTCTAGCCTAATCTTTATTGCCCTGCTTACAGAAACTGCCTTTCTGGTTAACCCTTATTACATTGTAATAGCTAAGGCGAAGCACCCATCGCCGTGAGTGACGTTGAGTTGGGCACGCCCACACGGTCACATGACCACCGAGCCACACCTACCCAGCTGGTCACTAGGGCAGACGACCTGTTGTTAAATTATTTGAATCCTGTCACTGGCTCAGTTAAGTTGACTGCTGAATCTCATAAATTGATAACATTGTGCTATGAGAGGATCCTTGGTGCTCTCTGAGCTTGGTTGTTTGTGACATTGATGAAGTTCCCTGTTTTGGGTAATGAAACGTTTGCAAGGAAACAACCAAGCTCAGAGAGCACCAAGGACCCCTCATTTCAACCCTGAGCTGCAAATATTCTCCTTTATTGGTACATTGTATTATATCAATAGGGGGACAGGGTGGCTCAGTGGCTAAGACACTGAGCTTGTCGATTAGAAGTTCGACAGTTCAGCTGTTCGAATCCCTAATGCTGCGTAATGGGGTGAGCTCCCGTTACTTGTCCCAGCTTCTGCCAACCTAGCAGTTCGAAGGCACGTAAAAAATGCAAGTAGAAAAATAGGGACCACCTTTGGTGGGAAGGGAACAACATTCCATGCGCCTTTGGTGCTTAGTTATGCTGGCCACATGACCATGGAGACCTCTTCGGATAGCACTGGCTCTTCGGCTTTGAAATGGAGATGAGCACTGCCTCCTAGAGTTGGGAATGACTAACACATATGTGCAAGGGGAACCTTTACCTTTATTATATCAATGAGGATTATATTTCTACAGTAGTACATTCCCTTTTTCTCTTCTGGGGTTGATCAACCCTCTCTTTCCTGTTGCATCCAACTCATGCAACTATGATTTCATAATGTTTACAAAGCTAGATGTGAACTTGACAAAGCCAGGAGAGACATAACAAAGTCATTTGCCTGATGCAATACCTGAACATCATTGTCAGAAGATAAGGTGATGGCCCCTGGAGAGGAACAGACCAGATGAAAGCTTTTCATTTATAATGCCTCCATGTTTTCCAGGCTTTTCTTTTTTTAAAATAAAAAAAATCTTTACATACACATCGGCGCAATGCCTTTTGATCAATAATGCTTTTATTGTGCTTTCATGAACAGGGCAAGACGCAAATGATTAGATCTTGTTTGTTTCAGGGTACAAGATGTTTGCGATTGGGGTGGGCAATGCCATTGAAGATGAACTCAAGGCAATTGCCTCTGAACCGGTGGCAGAGCACTACTTCTACACAGCTGATTTCCGAACCATCAATCAAATTGGAAAGAAGCTGCAGACTAAAATATGTGTTGGTAGGTGAAGTTGTGCATAGGATATTAATAGTGCGATACTTGTGACTAGTTGCAGATTCCACTTACCGTATTTTTCGGAATTTAAGACGCACTGGAGTGTAAGACGCAGCTTAGTTTTTGGGGAGGAAAATAGGGAAAAAAAAATCTGCCTGCCAGGTATTCATCTGGCTAGCATCCTTAGTCTGATCGACTTCAGCACATTAGTTTGCTGGTTTTTTATCCCCTGCTTGGGAATAAAAAACAGCTTCTAAGGCACAGCTGTTCTGCCCCAGCTACGGATCCCAAAGAGTGTTTCTTAATGATAATATCAGGCTTCCAAGTAACACTCCCAACAAAAGAAGACTCCGAGGCTTGAAGTTCCTCAAAGTTCCATTTTATTAAAGATGTCATATTGGCACATCTGGGAAAACCCAAATCTGAAAGTTTCCAGGTTTTCCCCACCCAAAGAAAACTTCAAATCCCTGCCCAGCACCCACATATCCATCACATGGTCCCATCAAAGCACCATCCCAACTGGAGATGCCTCCCAGTTTCAACCCTCCAGGTGCAGGGCAAGATGTACTTGACTCCCTGACAAAGGAATTTTATTATGGCTATATATCACCCATGCTCCATACAATCCCCCTTCCCAATTTCCCACAGTAGTAAATGTGGCAGGCTTGGAGGCCCAAGGCAAAAGATGGCTTCCTGGCCTGACAGGTAGGCCTTCATTGTGGGATACCCATTCCAAAGTGGTTCACATTATGTTTATTGTATTGTTATCACCCTCACTCTTTGGGGATTAAGACCTTCAGAGCAGAGGCTTCGTGCTGGTTCCACAATTATATAAACGTTAATGGACTAGTAGCACCATATCCCACTGAGTATCATATGTGTACAACCTCTCATGGTGCCTGCATGGAAGAACTGCTGCCAATGCCTTTGCTCTATCAACAATTGGGGGGAAGGAGTTAGAAACCCAGAGGCTTTATCCAGAGGGGGGATTCAGCCGGTTCGGACTGATTCACATGAAACGGATGTTAATTTTATGTCTGGTTCGGTGAACTGGTAGTTCCAATGACCGGATGACCCCATCCCACCCTGCCCCTCCCAGGAGTCCCCATGTGGCCCATTTTGGATCCCAGGGAAGTTAAGGGGGCGCATGGAGCCTGGGGAGGTGGAAAATGGGCCTATTTCCAGCCTCCAGAGAGCCTCCGGAGCCCGGGGAAGTGGAAAACAGGCCCTCCACAGCCTGTTTTTGCTCCCAGGAGGATGCAGGGAGGCCTACTAGGCCCAAAATAGAATGCGGGGGTGAGGTGCCCCCCATGGTCTGTTTTTGCTCCCAGGGGAGTGCAGGAGGCTGACTGCTGCCTGTCACACCTCCTGGTCACGCCCACCATGGCCATGCCCACCCACACACCCCATCATTAGGGCAGAGAACCGGTTGTTAATTTATTTGAATCCCACCACTGGCTTTATCTCTATTTGAGGAAGCAGTCTTCGCTGCTTATCATCCCATTCTTCCATTAGGGTGAGTTTCTTAAAGCTGACGACTGTCAAGCAGACACAAAACTGGCTTTACCATTATGTAAAATTAAGCACTGATCTCCAGCAAAGGGAAGACAACCTGTTAGAGGACATAGCAACTCATGTCATACAGTCTTGTCTATTATTTTTCAAACCTGTTTCCCCTCAAGGAAGGCAGAGAACATTGTCATGATCAATGTTGAAGTAAGATTAAATTGCTCAACCGGTGAACTTCTCCATGAAAGTGATGTTGGTGGAGAGTCTCACATCCCTTGTTGTGTCTCACATTTCAAAGTGCTTCAGTCTGACCCTGAACAGATGGTAGAAAGAATCAATCCCTTCAAGAGTTACTTGAAAGCTATTATTTGAAATGCTCCATTAACCTCCTTGAGGATGGTCCAGCCAATCAGTTGAATGCTCAAAGAGCTCAATTCATTTTTGCAGCAAGCATTTTAGCCTGTTCATGCATCTTGAGTTAGAATATACCCAATGCTTACAATCAGTCTCTTTCTGCGAAACAATGTTTTGGGGTTTTTATCTAAGTAGGGACTCGAACATGGCAAAAACATTTCCAAAAGTGAGGGCTGCAATTGGCTTTCTCAACCCATTGCAGATCCACCGGTAAAGATACCAGATGAATCAATGTGTCAAAGAAAGGAGTTGCGAACTATCAGAATGACAGAGTTGGAAGGGACTTTGAAGGTCATCTAGTCCACTCTCCCCCCCCGCTCAAGCAGGAGACCCTATACCATTTCAGACAAATGGCTGTCCAGTCTCTTTTAAAAGCTTCTAGTGATGGAGCACCTACAACTTCTGGAGGCAAGTTGTTCCACTGATTAATTGTCCTAACTGTCAGGAAATCTCTCCTTAGTAGGATCTCTCCTTGATTAGTTTCCATCCATTGCTTCTTGTCCTGCTTTCAGGTGTTTTGGAGAATAGGTTGACCCACTACTCTTTGTGGCAACCCCTCAAATATTGCTATCACTGCTATCATGTCACCTGTAGCCCTTCATACTTTTCATTGTTTTAAAAAGGAGTTAGGGGTAGAAGTCAGTACAAGAAATCTCTGGAAGTCAAATTGTTTCTCTTTCCATTCTTAAACACACACACATCAACATTTCTTCCAAATGATCCAAAATTGTTCTTCAGAAATTCAGTTTTCAAATGACAGAATTTCAGCAGTACAATTTGGGGCTCTTTGAAAGAAAATTGGTTTGAATAGGCTTCTTGGTCGTATTGCACCTTGATTTTTGAAGAAATAAAACACACAAATGGTGCTACTGAGAATTAGTTATTGCTGAATTTCAATGATGCAATGTTGCAATCTCAGGACCGAAAATAGAGTGCTCTGAAAATGTTTGCAATCTACAATCACAGGTTGCCTGTCTGTGGATTAGACAAAATATGTTTTATAAGCTTCCATCATTTCATAATACTCAAGACCTTCTTCCGATATTTTATTTACTGAACCGTTTTGTCTTGTCTCTTCAGAGGAAGATCCATGTGAATGTGAAGCTGTTGTCAAATTCCAGAGGAAAGTAGACAATCTCATAAAGGCATTGACACGAAAACATATCCTTTGGCAGCCACTTGGAATAGGCTGCATTAGGGCATCTTTTGGGCTTGAAGTGATCATGGAAAGCAGAAACCTGATTTACACCAGGTGATGCACTTGTCCGCTGTGCTTGAGATTTGAAGAGGAGGATATTTATGGTTCTTCCTAAGCAATGAAAAATGAGTGATTGCTGCATGTGTTGTTTAGGATTATTTTATGTAGCTACTGATCTTATTTCAAAACTAACTCTATACCCACAATGCATAGAATATTCCTCATATCTCCTGCTGTGATGTAGCGATAGATGATAGATAGATAGACAGATAGATAGACAGACAGACAGATAGATAGATAGATAGATAGATAGGTAGATAGATAAATAGATAGATCTATAGATGGATGGATGGATGGAGATATGGATGGATAGATAGATAGATAGATAGATAGATAGATAGATAGATAGATAGAGACACAGAGAGACAGATAAGAGATGAGACACACACACAGAGAAACAGAGATTGAGATATTAATGGATAGGTAGATGATAGATGGATAGATAGATAGATAGATAGATAGATAGATAGATGATAGATAGATAGATATGGTAGGTTGATAGATATGGTAGGTAGATAGATATGGTAGACAGACAGACAGACAGACAGACAGACAGATAGATAGATAGATCTATGGATGGATGGATGGATGGATGGATGGATGGATGGATGGATGGATGGATAGATGGATGGATGGAGATATGGATGGATAGATAGATAGATGATAGATAGATACAGATAGATAGATAAAGATGGATGGATGGATATAGATAGATAGATAGATAGAAAGAAAGAGACAGACAGACAAAGAGAGAGAGAGATAAGATAGATGAGACAGAGAGAGAGAGAGACAGATTTAGATATTGATGGATAGGTAGATGATAGATAGATAGATAGATAGATAGATAGATAGATAGATAGATAGATAGATAGATAGAGGTAGATATACAGGGGTGGTGTGGTGTGGTGAAAAATGATACTGGAGAATGAGGAAGTCAGAAAGGAGAAAGATGCTGTACTCACCTCTTTCCATTTTTTGCTTAAGTGACTTCTATTCTTGGCAGCTATTAGAACCTTGAACGAATCATTCTTAAAAGAATGTGACTTTAAGCAGAAATTGAATGTTCATCCAATATAATCCATGGATTATATTCAGGGATATTTAAAATATCTAGGATCAGCAGCAGAAACTTGGTGGTGATGGGGATACAACTGACCTTTACACCTTTTCTGGAGAGCTGATAGTTCTATTTTGCTTAGAACTTCCCAACCTGAGCAACTTTTTAAGATGTGCGGACTTCAACTCCCTTGCTGTCTGATGAATTCTGGGAGTTGAAGTCCGCACATCTTAAAATTGCTGAGGTTGATTCATATCTGTAGCCAACAATTTTGTTTGGGGTTTGTTTTTTTTACTTATTTTTGTTCTTTGTACAGTATTTAAATGATTTTTATTCAGTCCATCCTATTGAATTGAAACCACTGAAAATATATGTCCATCTTCTTTCTGTGTATGTTATTCCTTAAGTCTTGCTCACTGGAAGCTGTATCAAAAAAGCTTGCCATTCTAGAAAACAAGATCAGTGTTTAAAAAGTTGGATACTGTCTGTGGCTCCTTCCCAACTTAAAACGAATGTACCAGAAGACTTTTGCGGATGGATATGTCTTTCTGATGGTACCCAAAATTCAACTATTGGAAGTGTCTTGGGAAATGAAAAACCATAGCAAAAGCTTATGTAATTGTTTATTGAATGTCACTAAACTTTCCTTACCTCACCGAATATGCATGCATTAATTACCCGGAGAATTGTTTTAACCAAACCTTAATATATACAGTTACTATATTTTAATGCATCATCTTGCAAATGCTGTGGATGCTAATTGGGATTTTTTGTATTTTTGGGGTGGTGGGGATCATTGTGTGCTTTTTTTTTGATTGATGTGATTTTGAATATTACGGGTTTTTTTCTTTTAAAATGGTAAATATCTATGAATTACCTGCAAGTAGATGAAAGAATTATATCAAACTTGCTTGGATATGTTAGAATACAATGCATCTGCTACAGACCTGAAAAAAGGTGAGTTTTGATATCTAATAATGATAATAACAGGAATAATAATAGTAAAGACTGACTTTTCTGCTCCTAACAGCATAACCCCTGGTATTAAAAGTTTTCTATAGTGAATTCATCTATGAATGTAATGATAATGATAGCAATTATACTGTTATCATTAGCTTCTATATAGCTAGATAGCTTCTAATGTACCAAGGTGTTGGAATTCATTGTTGGAACATATTTCTATGCAACAACCACAGTGGTATTCAGCCAGTAGATGGCAGTGTTTACAAGTTTGGATCTATGGTACATACTCTATGCTTTTTTGTTCTAAGTAGTTTCCTGTTTCCTGTTACAGTAGTATAGTTAAGCAGTAAGGCACATGGTGATTGTACTCCTTATTTGCTCTATGTGTTGCTTTATATAAACAGAATTTCTAACACAAGGATATTCCTAGGGTGCAATCAAAAGTCAAGACAGTAGCCATTATGGCCTGATTGAAGCTCCATCCTTTTTTATGGCATACCTTCAATTCCATGGCTGGGCCATTATCTTGACTTTTTTTTTGACCAAATCCTGCAGACATTCCTGAATGTTATTATTGACTATGTGGTACATGAATATGATCTCTATTTAGATGGTACCATATCTACAGGGCAGTCTGAGCCCACCCAGGGATATGACAATTCCTATTGGCTTTAGAAGACTAAAAACCAAGTCCCAAGCTATGCCATCTATGTTGCATCTGTTTATCACCACTGCACCCTTTCCAGTGTGAGCACAAGTGGTTAAACTTGAGTTCAGTTTTTTTTCTTTCAAAGAGTTTGTACCAAAATATTTATACTTGAGGATATATAAATGGTCTTTGCAGAAATATCATGCTAAAAGAATGTTGTTTTGTGTGAAAAAAAATAAAATAAAAATCACTGAAGAGTTTTGTGGCTTATGCTGATGGTCTCTCTCTTCTTCATATTTTAATCCTATTTTTCTGATTTAAAAAATTAAAAGTATTCCAAAGTAAAGGAGTGTCAAAAAGATAAAAAGCCAAGCTTGATTGGATGAAAATCTTCAGGAAGTAGTCAGCTTTTGTGCATTCCTAAACAGTTTGTCGTCATAGAGGTGCAGTGGTTAAGTGCACTATTACAGGCAAACTCTGCCCAAAGCCTGGAGTTTGATCTTGATGGGGCTCAAGCTTGATTCAACCTTCCATCCTTTGGTAAAATGAGAACCCAGATTGTTGGGGAAAATATGAAAATAATGCTGACATTGTAAACTGCTCAGAGAGTGCTGTAAATAGAATAGAATAGCTTGACTCCCTCTTCTTTGTGGCAACCCCTGAGATATTGGAACACTGCTATCATGTCACCCCTAGTCCTTCTTTTCATCAGACTAGACATACCCAGTTCCAGCAACTGTTCTTCATTTGTTTTAGCCTCCAGTCCCCTAATCATCTTTGTTGCTCTTCTCTGCACTCTTTCTAAAATCTAAATATACCACTATGGGGCTGTATGTAAGTCTAAATGTTATTGCTATTGCTATATTCACTGACAAATAATTAAGCAGAGCAATAATCAGCATTCACAATGGCTTATAGACTTGGGTAGTGGCCACATGGAATGGAGAATTAGTTAACCTCCTCAAAGCTCCTTGCTGCCTTTAAGAAAATGCTGGGTCCATATGCCAACTGGAATAAGATGTAATTGCCAACTGATGAACTTCTGAATCTGGAATTTGAAATGGGTGGCAAAGATATTGGACCAGACATGGATTTATATTTATGTCTTTCAGCTTAGAATTGAGATGTTTCTTCAAGGTCATGGATATGAATATCTGGTCAGCTTCTCATATATAGCGCAAGACATATTTACAGTCTTTAAGGATCCAAGCACAACACATTGTGGTAATTTTGTGAGCCAAATTCAGTGCCAATATATGGATACTCCAGCTCTTTTGCTACATAAGAGCCCAGAAAGCTAGAATATATTATTTATTTATTATTTATTTATTTATTAGTTCGATTTATATATGCCACCCTTCTCGGAGACTCAGGGCGGCTTACAATGTATTAAGCAATATTAGCAGTCAGAAAACTACTTTCTGCTTTGTTTTGGGTCAATTGAATAGACAGAAACATTAATTAACTCTCTTTTCTCTTCTTGTACCAGTTTAAAATATGAAAAGTTACATTCTTGGCTCCAATGTTAATTAGACATTAGATAGGCAACAATGTTTGGCAATGTAATTAGACTTTCTGAAAAGATTCAAGCCAGCTTCTGATGCCAACTGCAAAGAGGTATGCCCTTCATTCCAGACACACTCTTAATCTTTTAATTACACAATCCGCATTAATTACGTAGAAATAAAGGTGGCTCAATAAAAGACGCAATGTTGAATTTAACCGTACGCTGCTGATGGGAAGGCCATGATTTAAAAATGACTGCATTCTAAAAGATATGGATTTAAAATACTTGTAGAATGTGCATCCCTTATCAGGCATTTTCTAAGTTAACAAATGACCCCCTCCCTCCATAATGTAAAACTTGAAGTTTGAAAGACAACCAAGAAGCTGTGTACTGGTTTCTGAAGAAATAGTGTAAATTGCTTGACTGCAATTTACACTATTTCTTCAGAATATTCCTTATTTCATAAGGAATTTACCAACAAAATGGAAGACAAGTCAAATATATCTGTATGACGATGTTCTTGAAAGTACCTGGAAGCTGCAACTGATCTAGAATGTGACTTGGCTGCACCGATTACCAAATGGCTACTGGATGCTAATCAAGGTGATGGTTATCATTTTGTTAATGAAAGATCTGAATGTCTCCAGGATCACCTTCTCCTAATTTGTTTTTCCCAGCCAATAAGAGTTGGAAGGAGGACTATTTCAGGTCTCTTCATTTAGATATTGCTGCCTTCTCTGTCTAGAAAGAGTGCAGAGAAGAGCAACAAAGATGACTGGAGGCTAAAACATATAAAGAACGGTTGCTGGAATTAGGTATGTCTAGTCATGAAAAGAAGAACTAAGATTGACATGATAGCAGTGTTCTAATATCTCAGGGGCTGCCACAATGAAGAGGGAGTCAAGCTACTCTCCAAAGCACCTGAGGGCAGGACAAGAAGCAATAAGTGGAAACTAATCAAGAAGAGAAGCAACCTAGAACTAAGGAGAAATTTCCTGACAGTAAGAACAATTAATCAGTGGTACAATTTGCCTCCAGAAGTTGTAAATGTTCCAACACTGGAAGTTTTTAAGAAGAGATTGGATAACCATTTGTTTAAAATGTTATAGTGTTTCCTGCCTAAGCAGGGGTTGGACTAGAAGACTTCCAAGATCCCTTCCAACTATTCTATTCTATTCTATTCTATTCTATTCTATTCTATTCTATTCTATTCTATTCTATTCTATTCTATTCTATTCTATTCTATTCTACTCAGAGGTGGACCTTTCATTGAGTCTGGCCTAGCTGCCTTTGTTTCTCCTTCCACAGCATCCTAATTCCATTATCTCAAGGGTGAAATGCTCCCGGATCGGACCGGATCGCCCAATCCGGTAGTGATCTTGGCTGGTGGTTTGGCGATCTGGTAGTGATGGCGGAGCAAAGCTCTGCCCACCCACCCAGGTGTCATTGCTTCCTGATTTTAAGTGCATGCACTTCCGAACCGGTAAGGAAGGTAAGTAGATTTCACCCCTGCATTATCTTTTATCATTATATCCATAGAGGCACCTTCATTGCAGCCTTCCTGCTTTTAATAACTTTTGCATGCAAGAAACATGTCGTCCAAACCCAGCCAGAATTCTGCTGATATAGAAAAATAAAAATGCAATATACTCTACAAGACCACCAAGATGAGGTTTGCAAATAATTCTTCTCAAGAGCATTAATATAACAAGCAAATGTCTTCAGGTTACTTTTATAAAAAGCTTTGCAAATCACTTTCCTCCTCAACCAATATCCCCTGTTTCACACTAACCACTAGATGGTACTCTTGGAATGAAAATCAAGTAGCTGGTACTAATTATTTCCTCCCCTCCTCCCACTTTTCAGTTTTGATAAACAGGCTTCTATTTCTTCTTTCTTTTTTGCTAGATTTATCTTGACTTTTCCTGACATTGATAATAATTGAGAATAATACCATTTAGCCTCCTGTGATTTGGGGTGAACCAGTTAACGTTTTGGGGGGGTGTGCATTTTTGTGCAGGTGAATCTGGGTAACATACGTGCCTCCTTTTTCTGCTTCATGCATCTTTCAACATGTTGTTTCCTTGCTCTGCTGAATGAAAAAATTTCCCAGTTGCACTGAATCAGAGCAAAGCAGGTGAAAGCCTCAGGAACCTACAAGCAACTTATTGATTCTTATTTGATAAACTCCATTTGAGGCTCAGGGAGCATTCCTTTTTGGTTTCTTGCAGTACTTGTGACTCCCAAATGTGCATGGACAGTGAACCTTGATTTCTGGCAATCTCTGAGAATGGTTGGTACTTACTCTTGTTTTCTTAAGAGGTTTCATTTCTCTTTCAATCAACAAAACCCAGGGCTCAATTGCACATTACACATAAAAGGTAACGGTAAAGATTCCCCTCGCACATATGTGCTAGTTGTTCCTGACTCTAGGGGATGGTGCTCATCTCCGTTTCAAAGCCGAAGAGCCAGTGCTGTCTGAAGACGTCTCCGTGGTCATGTGGCCGGCATGACTAAATGCCAGAGGCACACGGAACGCTGTTCCCTTCCCACCAAAGGTGGTCTCTATTTTTTCTACTTGCATTTTTTACGTGCTTTCGAACTGCTAGTTTGGCAGAAGCTGGGAGAAGTAATGGGAGCTCACTCCATTACACGGCACATGGGATTCGAACCGCTGAACTGCCGACCTTTCGATCGACAAGCTCAGCATCTTAGCTACTGAGCCACCGCATCTCATATTACACATATATGCATATAAAATCCGGCTACAGCTGCTTGTTATTTATCCATTCGAATAGTATTAAACTGGACTTTGTAATATCACACTGCAATAGATCACTTGTAAATCAAGCTGGCATCTATGGGCTCAGTCGGAAATACAATACCATCTTTCCTTGATCTGCAGAGAGAGCTGAGGAAATTATCTTTTTCCGGTTTAGCTATTTCCCTTTGCTTTTTTTTTTTTTTAGACCTTGAATTGTACCTTTCACTCACTACATTCTTCTTCATCTTCTCTGTTTCTCTGCCATCCAATTTCCCTTGATGTAGCAATAGCAGTAGCACTTAGACTTATATACCGCTTTACCAGTGGTGGGTTCCTGCCGGTTTAACAACCGGTTCAGTGATTGCGTGTTTTGCTGTGTGCACAGTTTTAACAAAACTAACCTTTCACATTACTTCTGGAGAGTAACACAGCTGAGGCACGGCAATCCGCTCTGCTGCCCGAATCAGCTGAGAGGATAAAGGTAAGGAAAGCGCAGGGGCGGGCAGGCGGATCCACCTGATCGTCGGAGCGAACCGGTTCTTCCCAGTTGATTATCAGAACTACCGGTTCACCTGAACTGGTCCAAACCAGCTGAATCCCACTCCTGCGCTTTACAGTGCTTTAGAGCCCTCTCTAAGCAGTTTACAGACTCATCCTATTGCCCCCAACCATCTGGGTCCTCAGTTTACCCACCTTGGAAGGATGGAAGGCTGAGTCAACCTTGAGCTTGGTGGGATTTGAACTGCCAAATTGCAGGCAGCCGGCAATCAGCAGAATTAGCCTGCAGTACTGGACTCTAACCACTGTGCCACCGAGGCTTATGTAGGAGAAGGGATGGCAGAACCTGGGGGCGGAATGAAAAGAGGGATCAGCCTAGAATCCTTATGTAGCCATAAGAGAACTAAGTCCAAGCCTCCTCAAATGCTGCTGTCTCTATGTAAGTAAGCAAGCACTGACGGATCATTGAGAAGATTTCTGTGCATAAGCTTTTAGCAATAAATCATTTTAATTGAATTTTCATGTGTGGACCTTGTGTTTTGTGCCTAATGGATGTCTCTTCAATTTTGATATAATTTACCATTCATACTGCCTTATTTATGACTTGGTTTATTTTTTTGGGAAAAGGAGAGTTGGTGCTGAGCTTCCTCAGTCCGGTTCAACTCTCTCAAATTATTCTTTCAGAATTTCCCCACGCATCTTTCTTTTCCATTGCAGCTAGTCCTCGACTTACAACAGTTTGTTTAGTGACCATTTGAACTTACTACAACACTGGAAAAAGTGATTTATGAGCATTTTTCACACTTATGTCCATTGCAGCCTTCTGATGGTCAAGTAACCAAAATTCAGATGCTTGGCAATTCACGCATATTTATGACGGTGGCAGTGTCCTGGGGTCATGTGATCACCTTTTGTGACAAGCAAAGCCAATGGGGGAGCCAGATTCATTTAACAAACCCGTGTGACTAACTTAACAACTGCAGTGATTCACTTAACAATGGTGGCAAGAAAGGTCATAAAATTCAGTTAACAATTGTGTCACTTAGCAGCAGGATTGTTGAGCTGAATTGTGGTCATAAGCCGAGGACTACCTATACAGATCTTTATTCAGATGATGTCTTACCATCTGACTTGTTTCTCCATTCCCTTCTTTTCAGTGGTGGTATTCATTTACCTTCACTACTGGTTTGCAAATAAGAGTGTGCATGCGTGCTCGCTTGCTTCACTTGCACCAGCCACCTCCACGCATGCACAAGAGCTTCTGTGCATGAGCAGAGTGTCAAAAATGCAACATGATGACATCTGGGGGGGGGGGTGGGCTGAGCCTCCCATCACCGCCGCTACGGGTTTGCCGAAACCGGTTAGAACTGGCAGAATACCACCACCGCTTCTTTTCCTCTTGACAGTTTGAAATTTTCTTTTAGCTTCCGACATCCTTTTAATGTTGGCTCTAGACCCTGAATGGAAGGAGAGCCCAGGGAAGATGCAATAGGTGCCTTAGACTCATTTCCAAGTTTAATCCTATGTGTGTCGAAGCTAGGAAGTATTTGCTTTTCCAGTCAATGTTTTATTTACATTTTCCCCCATGCAGGGTGCTTCTTTAGTCTGTATCCATCACTGTCTTTGCCATGTATGGATATTTGTTGAAACCAAGCCTGCTGAGAGCTATTTTAGTGTGTTTGTTTGGCTTAGGGTAGCTCAGGTTGAATAAATAAAACCAGACGCATGAGGAAATTGTTTAAGGCCTCTGGTAGCCATCTCCCTATCTGTGCCACCAATTTGTAGGCAGACCCAGGGAGCAGCAGGCAGTGCTATCGTATTCAAGTCTTGTTATTAACGATCACGATGAAAGAACATGTTGCTGAGAATACGGCAGTTGCACATGAAAGGATGCACAATCACATTTGTAAGCAGCAATACGCCTGGCGCATTGCAAGCAGCCAGCCCTGAGCTTTGCTTTAATGACTGCCGGTCAGAAGAAGACAGGAAGCGATGAGACAAAAGGCGAGTATGGTTGCCTGGCTTGAATGAGAGCAAAAATCAAGAGAGTTGGGCTTGGAATACAATACTATACAATTCTTTATTGGCCAAGTGTGATTGGACACACAAGGAATTTGTCTTTGGTGCATATGCTCTCAGTGTACATAAAAAGACAAGATACATTTGTCAAGAATCATAAGGTACAACACTTAATGATAATCATAGGGTACAAATAAGCAATCAGGAAACAATATCAATATAAATCATAAGGATACAAGCAACAAAGTTACAGTCATGCAGTCATAAGTGGGAGGAGATGGGTGATAGGAAAGGTGAGAAGACTAATAGTAATAGTAATGCAGCCTTAGTGAATAGTTTGACAGTGTTGAGGGAATTATTTGTTTAACAGAGTGATAGCGTTCGGGAAAAAACTGTCCTTGTGTCGAGTTGTTCTGGTGTGCAGTGCTCTATAGCGTCGTTTTGAGGGTAGGAGTTGAAACAATTTATGTCCAGGATGTGAAGGGTCTGTAAATATTTTCACAGCCCTCTTTTTGACTCGTGCAGTATACAGGTCCTCAATGGAAGGCAGGTTGGTAGCCATTGTTTTTTCTGCAGTTCTAACTATCCTCCGAAGTCTGTGTCTGTCTTGTTGGGTTACAGAACCAAACCAGACAGTTATAGAGGTGCAGATGACAGACTCAATAATTCCTCCATAGAACTGTATCAGCAGCTCCTTGGGCAGTTTGAGCTTCCTGAGGTGGCACAGAAAGAACATTCTTTGTTGTGCTTTTTTGACGAAGGGCCGCTTAGCAAAATCCTGTCTTGAGGGCAGGGCCCTTGGCACAAAAGAGATTCCCTCTGTGGCCGTCTTCCATATTTGTTTTTAAAGTCTTATGGATTTGATCAGCGGTATGGCTGACTTTATCTGACTCTAGATACTAAGTAGGGCTGTGCCTGGTTTGTTACTGAAGGAGACATTATCAGGGAATTCCAGGATGTAGGCTGGGGTGGGGAGTCAGAACGCTTCCCAGAAAAAGTCACTAGCAAACCTTTCTTCTCTTGCCAAGAAAATGGTAGGGTTATGTCTTCCTTCCTTCCTTCCTTCCTTCCTTCCTTCCTTCCTTCCTTCCTCCCTCCCTCCCTCCCTCCCTCCCTCCCTCCCTCCCTCAACTTGGTGCTCACCAGAAATGCTGAGCTATGATGCCTACTGCCTCTCACCCAATTGTAAGTGCAATGCATATTTTGCTGTCAGCATTCAAGAAAACCCCCACTCCAAGTAAAAATGCGGAAGCAAGCATTTTCCCAAAGTTCTCTTTACTAGACTAGGGAAACTGGTACATCTGGGAAAACCCGAATCTGAAAAGCCTGGGTTTTCCTTCAATAAGTCAAAGCTCCCAAAACCATCCCCTTTTCCCCCAGTCGATCACATGCTCCAATCAACATCCATTCCATCTCGATCCAGCTCCCTGACCACTCCTCCTCCAGATGCTGGATTGCCCTGACCTTGACAAACAGGAAGAATGCTATTATGTCTACTAACAACCCCTCTCCTTAATCCCCCTCCTACTTTCCCACACATGAGAAGGTGGCAGCATTGGAGCTTCCAGCCTAATATGGCTTCCAAGGCTGACAGTAGCTGTATTCTAACACATGAGCAACTTGGTTGGAAAATGAGACTCGGTTTTAATGCAAGATCAAGAGGACCCCTGCTTGAAGAAAGTGGTTTGTTTAGCACCACTTAATTAATTTAATGGCCTTCTCAAAGGGCCATTGGCTTCCTTCTAATTTTGTTTGAGAGACAGTTTCATTTTGCTTGAGAGTCAATTGCTAAATTTGCTTCTTTCTGATTATTTTCCCCGCAGAGTCAGTTTTGGTGTAGAAGCTAAGGCATCAGGGAGACCATGAGTTCTAGTCTTGCTCTAGGCCCAAAGCTAGCTGGGTGACCTTGGCCATGTCCCCCTCTCTCTCAGCCCTAGGAAAGAGGCAAAATGGCAAACCAATTTTGAAAAAACTTGAAAGACCAAGAAATCCTCAGGTGCTTGTCTAGGCTGTCTCCAAAAAATGGGACTTGTTTGAACAGATGAAAAAACGTTTTTTTCTTCACTTTTGTCTTTAGAACAGAGAGAGAACAAAGTCAATATTATTGACCAAACACAGAAAAATATCTCTACGGTCTTCAATCTTTCTATGTGATATCCTTTTGCTCCCTTATGAAGTTTTATTGTCAACAAGAATAAGTTCTTTTGTTGTGACAGAAACCACAGAGTTTTCTTTTTTGGCCAATCTGCCCAAGACATGCAGCTCGTTTGAAATACGCCTTTTTGTGGAATTTTCAAAATTCACTTCTGAGGCGAACGTTCCCATCTTTGCTTTCACAACGGTTAGGCAGATCTCTCATGTATTCACCCACGCCTACAAAAGAACCTTGTGTTCTATAAAAGTCAACATAACCACCACAAATCAATCCTCTGATATGTATCTGCGGTTGGGGGGAAAAAAAAGAACAAACAAGATAGTTTGCTATCAAATACAGTTGTGCTACTTCTAAGTGCCTTTTCATTCTTCTCCCCAGCTTTATTTTACAGCCATCTTTAATCAAAACAAAACAAAACAAACAAAAAACCTTGGATGCTTTGAAAATGAAACCTGGACAGTGCTTACAAAGCATGAAGAGAAACTTTTTAATGCTCTCGGGCTGCAGCCTGTGAGGTGGGGGCAGTGAAGAATTAGTCAGATAAAGAAGAATACGGCTTCAGTCTTGCCACAAATGGTCTGCCAAAGAATGTTATGGAAACCCCCCCTCCCCCTTTTTAATGGAAGCTATTAGAAATATATATTCATCTATCTATCTACAGTAATGGCCAAAATTGTGGAAACCTTCTGGGAAAAGTGTATTTGCTAAAACTAGCTAATAACACCACTTTTTTCTTTGGAGAAGTACCATAAAATTTTATATCAATGGAAAGATAATTTAATCAAGAATGTAATGCAATAACTTTTTATGAAGGATTTGCTATTAGAATAGCAGTTACAGTATAAAGAAGAAAAGTGAAACATGTAGAAAAAAATTAGATATACAAAAATGATCACCATAGAAAAAAATGAAATATACAAAAATTATCACCATGTCAGTTAATACTTAGTTGGGTAACCTTTAGCATGAATTACGGCCTTACAATGTCTTTCCATGGAGTCTTTTAGTTCTGCAGCTGTTACAATGTGAAACCAAGATTGAATGATGGCTTCTATTAATTGGGTTTTATTGCTGGGTCGCTTCTGACTAACAAGTTTCTTTAGTTGGCTCCATAGATTTTCAATTGAGTTAAGGTCTGGCTATTCCCAGGCCATTCCAGCAGTGGAATAGGATTATTTTGAAACTCTCCAAAAAAGTGGTGTTATTAGCCATCAAACCTCAAAAATACACTTTTCCCAAAGGTTTCCAAAATTTTGGCCACTACTGTACTTGTTTATAGCAGGATAGAAATTTCTTGAACTTTATTGTTGGAGATCCAAGATGAATCCAAGCTGAGCAGTTTTCATTTGATGCAGGAGCAGGAATGGCAGAACCTGGGGGTGGAGTAAAAAGGGAGGTTAGCCTAGAATTCATACATAGTCACAAGTGAACTAAGTCCAGTTTCTCTTGAGTCCTGCTGGGCCTTATCTAATTCTAAATAGGTGCTGACAGTTAGTTGAGAAGATCCTGTGCATAGGTTTTTAGCAATGAATCAGCCTAAATGAACCTTCATGTATGGACCTAGTCTTTTGTAGCTGACATTAGAGGCCCAAATAACCAGGATCAAATTATATGTGAACATTGATTTGATGGCACCTAATTTGCAAAAGGGGTGCTATAGCAATGGATGAAAATGCTAAAACAGAGATGGTGGGGTGCAGTGGTTGGGTGCCCCCGATTCGCACTGGTTCTATAGAACCGGTAGTAAAACCGGTGGGAAGCTCCGCCCACCGACCCAGACATCATCAAAATGCTTCTGCACAGGCGAAGCGAATGAAGCGAGTGCACGCACTTGGCCCTGTTGTGAACCAGTAGTAAAGGTAAGTAGAACCCACCCCTAGTAGGATGGGAGAAGTAGTAACCTATCATAGTTTCATTGATGGTGTCTCTGAAATCTACAGGTGATCTGAGTTATGAGTTTAGTTTCTAATTGTTTCATGTGCCTCCGCCAGACACTTTCCTTAATTGATATCTTAAGCAGGCAACTAAACAGAAGCTTTGATCTAGGTAATAACATGCTTTATCCCAAATTACAAGCTATTTACAGATTGAAAATCAGGCTTTTATGTACAATCTATCCAGCTTTAATCCATCATGCAATCTGGGGAAAGATAAGTGGCACCCATTGGTGATTTTAAGGAAATCTTTGGCAAAAGCTCAGAATAAGGTGACCATATTGTGTAAGGTTGCAAGGATTTTACTTATACTTAGGCAAAGATATACACCCTGAGGTTTAATTGGTTGTTGCTGAGAAATAATCTTTTTCTGTTTAGGGAAAACATGTCCTTTTATGTAGCATCCAGCTTGAGCATTTCCTGCTAATTTCCAACTGCCTGCTAATATTGTGAGTGAGACAACTCATGCAGAAGTTGTAGGGGTACAATTATTCTTTTTTTCTTCTTCATACTGTTGGAAGAAATATCTATCTGGGTTCAGTTCCAAGTGGAGAGAAATACACTGGAAACATGGAGGCTGATTGGAAAGATGGTTATTGATGGACAGGACCACATGGGTTTGAAATCCTGGTGCAGCTGAACACAAGGAATGGAGAGTGAGGGTTATTTAAACCTGCTCTTGGCCCTTGCCCTTGAGCTTCCTGTTCCTGTGGCAAGAGCATGTAGTCTATTGGCTGTAGTCAGACTCCCATGTGGAGTCATGTTTGTCTGAATCAAGTTTTGTGGAACCTTGGGCTATGTAATATCCACAGGTGATTTTGCAATGCAGTGAACCCTGCTGTTAGATGGGTAGAGGGCTAATCCTATTATGTCCTGAAGGGTCATGTCTTAATCCCATCACTGTGGAGCTGGAGGACTTTTGTCTTGTAGATAGGCTGGCCCAGTCTTAATGTGCACCAAATATCTGCTGGGGGCAGGAAGTTGCTGTCTGTCTTTAAAAACATGTTTCTCCTTTTCTCATCCAGGGAAATATAATATTCTGCCTTTTTAATATTTTCTAGAATATTTCATTCTTCTAGGAGAAAGGCGGGTGCTAACTTTCTACAATACCTTTTCTCTGCATATCTAAAGGAGAGGAGCAGGCAGAGGTGGGCAAGCGGAGTTAAATGCATGATTAGCTTAGAGTCATTGCATTCCCACAAGTGCTCCAAAGTACTTTCCTTAGGAAAGAAATTTCCTTAGGAAAGAATACATTTCTAAATATATTTGATCCCCTATCCCAAGGGTCGGCAACCTTAAACACTCAAAGAACCATTTGGACCCATTTCCCACAGAAAAGAAAACACTGGGAGCCACAAAACCCGTGCCTGACTATTTCTTGAGTGGCCAGAAAACTAGCATATGTAGTTGAATTAAATGTTCTGTTTTCTTCTGAAACTTTTCTTTTCTTGGATTTATCCATGGTTGGCCTACCAGTGGTCGAAAAGCTCAATAAATAATGTGCCAGCAGGTGTCGCACATTGGCGATTATGACGCATATTTTGAGCGACAGGGAGCCGCAGCAGAGGGATGAAACAGCCACATGAGGCTCCAGAGCTGTGGGTTGCTGACTCCTACCCTATCCCAGCCTTTTCCCCCGCCCCCAGATTTCAGCTTTGTTTATTTGTATGAGCGGTATCCTAATTAAAATAAGGATACTATATGACTAAGGTGACCAATCGTCCTTCTTTAGGGAGGACAGTCCTTCTTTTGTAAGTTCTGTCCTCTCTCGAAAAGTGTCCTCCTACATGTCCTCCTTTTCAATATTTGAAGAATAATCTGTAAATCTCCGTATTCGATCGATGCCGATCTGATCCATTGTGTGCGATGTGACGTATTTGTATTTGACATGACGATTCATCAAGGCTCGGTACAGTGCGGTGAGACGTAATTATGAGATGCATGCACTCCGCACAGGAGAATTGTTTTGAGAGAGTGCGCCGCGTGCAAGTGGCTTTGTTTACTCCTTACTGAAACACGACACGGCACACACCCATGCCTTAGACTCACTTCTTTTTTTCCTTCAATTTATTTGTATCCTCCTGATTGTAAAAAAGTTGGTCACCTTAATATGACCTAAAGTTTAAAATATAAAATACAAGATTAAAATATGTATAAATTAAACAGATCTTGCCCAGATACTAGCAACTGACAAGTTGAAACGATGAGGCACGTAGCATGCCTGAAAAGACATGATCTTGGACTTTCATTTGGGTACTCAAGCTGGATGTTGACAGCAAGGTTATGCTACCATGAGGTCCTCAGGTGTACACTGATCGGGACACAAAGGGCAGGTATACACCCCCGTGTTGTTATCTGCATGTCTCCACAATTGCAAAGAACAGAACCCTATTTGTTCAGACTGTCTCTGGATATTGCTGTACCTGTGCGTAGTCTATTCAACAATGTCCACACTTCCCAGCTTTTGTCAGATCCAGCTCCTCTGTTGGTTCCATCCAGGGTTGGTTCTTTGTAGCTTTCCATAGGTCCACCCTGCTTTCAAATTCTTCAGAATCCTCCATCGGCTTAAGGAAGCTTTTCCTACATTTTACTCTCCGCTGAGCTGGTTGTAGGCCATAGAGAGGGTGTGGTCTTGCTATTACAACTTCTTTCCCTTTTCCTTACCACTTAGGGCAGGGGTGTCAAACTCAAGGCCTGGGGGCCGGATGCGACCCACAGGGTGCTTAGATCTGGCCTGTGGGGCTGCCCTGGAAACAGAAAAGGACATGCCCATGGTGTCTCTGCCAGCGAAAATGGAGCTCGGGGGGCCGCCTGCAGCCCTCCCGAGCTTTGTTTTCCTTGGCAGAGGGTTACAGAAGGCCGTTGCAGCCGAAAATGAAGCTCAGGAGCCCGTTTTCACTGGCAGGGGGCTTGAGCCCCACAGGCATCCCCAACAGGAGTGACGTCGAGCTAGCCACGCCCCTCCTGCTCTCCCCTCTGAGGTCAAATACAACCCTGATGCAGCCCGCAATGAAATTGAGTTTGACACCCCTGACTTAGAGGGACGATTGAGAGCATCCTGTCATATTGCATTACTGTCTGGTTTGGGAGCATTACTGATTTGGACAGGAAGGCTGTGCAGAGAGCGGTCTATCTATTGATGATTGGAGTCTCTCTTTCTCAAATTTTTGGCATATGTCCATTGATGTCCTCTCCCTTTTTTTTTGGTTAAAATTTAGATCAAATTCAAAAGATCTGCAGCTTTTGGCTGATTCCTTTCCTTTCCTTTCTTTTATTTTCCTTCTACCATTAATGGGGAGTGAAGTCTCTGATTGCCTGCACCATGCTGGGAGATCTCTAAATCAAGATATCACTCCTAAACATTTATTCCCACAAACTGGCCTCTTCTAGCTATTAGGAGCCATTATTTTCTCTTTTCAAGAAAAGCTTAAGGCCTATGATTGTGACAGCCCCGGTATTTGTGGCTGAAGTGCATTTATTTAGCCCTGATTGTTCGAGGAGCTCTTGGGCAGATCCTATCACCTGGTATACACCTCAGTCTCCCTTCTAGTATGTAACTCCTTTTTTTCTATACTTCAAATTATCTTATGTTGATGCACCTGGAATGCTTGACAGACCGATGGGAGCAGTCACCTGGTGTTCTGACCTCGGCTTCCCCAAAAAGCACGAAGCAGATTCCTGGTCCCGACAAAACCCCTTTTATTAAACAAACAGTGAATTCCTCTCATTCACTTTCAGCAAAGTCTTTCAAGGGAGAATTTACAGTCACAGACCTTATCTGGCTTGGAGAGCTGCCAGGCTGATATCTTCAAAACTTGGCAAGGAGTTTCCGAGAGTCACGAACCAATTAAGCGAAACAAATTGTCTCCTGCAAACTCCACTCCCCTTTCGCTCCTCTTTTATTCCCTCTGGGTGGGGCCATTCATCGTCCACCTGTGGTCTTACTCCCAAGTCAACCCTTGTTCTTTAGCTGTTTCCTTCATCTGGCAACTCTGAGCATGCGCACACTGGGAACAGGCTCCAGCTGTTTGTCTGCCTCACTGATGTCTGACTCCGAAGGCAGCTGATAACTGGCATACAGCCCTGGCTCTCTCTCTGCCTTCGACGCAGAGCCCTCATCAGAACCTTCCCCAGACTCCAGGACTGGCCCATGTTCCTCCCCAACCTCCTCACTGTCCGAATTTGTTGCCAGCTCTGCTGGCCACTGGCGGGCCACAACACCTGGCTCCTCTTAAGTTTCTGAACAGAGTTTTGCTTCAGAGTTTAATCTGTACGTCTTTATGGTACCACACGAGATGTTTCTCCTGCTAGGTTTAATTAATAGAGCCCTTGACTGAAAGCAGGAAAGAAGCATTGTTTTCAAAACAATGGATTTGGCTGTAAAAAACAAAACAAAACAAAACAAAGGCAAAGAAGGTTCGCCATCTCTTCCCAAAGCATTGTCAGCAAGCTGTTGTGATTAATGAGGTCTCATTTCATAGGTTTCTAATTCTTCACATATTGTAAAATGACGCCAAATCATTTAGGGCAATGAGCAACTCTGAGGCCAAAGGGTCTCTCGGCCAAATGTCAAGAGAGTGGAATAGAGTGGATGTGGAATTCCTTCCTTCCTTCCTTCCTTCCTTCCTTCCTTCCTTCCTTCCTTCCTTCCTTCCTTCCTTCCTTCCTTCCTTCCTTCCTCCCTCCCTCCCTCCCTCCCTCCCTCCCTCCCTTCTTTCCTTTATTATGGAGTTTAGGAATAATTTTCACTTGCTTCTCCATCTTAAAATGCTAAGAAATTGGAATCTGAAAATGTTTTCCAAGACTACCAAAAAGGAAATCTTGGAATATTTTCTGTTTGGCCATGTTCTATGTTGTGATATCATCATATGACTTAACCCGGGAGGTCCCCAAGCCCCCGATCTCAGACCAGCACTGGTCTGTAACCTTTCAGGAACCCGACAATGCAAGCAAGCGAAGCCACATCTGCACACGCATGGGATCCAGGCAGCATGTGAAACCACCCTCCCGCCTGGTCTGCAGAAAACCAACCTCCCTGGAACCAGTGCCTGGCACCACGGGTGAAATCCAGCAGGTTCTGACAGGTTCTGGAGAACCGGTAGCAAAAATTTTGAGCAGTTCGGAGAACCGGCAGATACCACTTCTGTCTGGCCCCAGAGTGGGGTGGGAATGGAGATTTTGCAGTATTCTTCCCCTGGAGTGGGGATGGAATGCAGATTTTTCAGTATCCTTCTCCTGGAGTGGAGAAGAATGGGGATTTTGCAGTATCCTTCCCCTGCCACGCCCACCAAGCCACGCTATGCCACACCCACCAAGCCATGTCCACAGAACCAGTAGTAAAAAAAATTGAATTTCACCACTGCCTGGCATCCAAAAGGTTGGGAGACTGCTGTTTAACCGATAAGCTCAGCTAATAGCATTTCAGGCTATCAAATACTGTTCTGCTTTAAGGAATGGCATACTATTTTACTCAACAGTAGACTCCTTTTCATAGGAAGTCTTCCAGCATTAATGTGATACACATTGGGGTGGAGATGGAAATAATGGAGTATAGATTCTTATGCTAAATAGAGAGGTGTAGTTGTGGACACTCATAACTGCTTTCATCTCTGAAATTCTATTGATTTAGTCGTAATGATTGTGACATGTGACAATGTCCTTGCTTAGCAACTGCCTGTTTAGCAATCACTCACGTTTACAATGGCAATGAAAAAGTAACTTTACAAGAATCCTTAATCTAAATGCATATTTTCCTGGAATTTGCATAGAATCTCTGTAGACCTGGCTTGCTAAAGACCTGGCTTGGTTCTCCCATTGCAATAATATAAAAAAATGTATAATTACTTGAGTTCTCAGCACACACCAAGCCACAAACTGTGTGCGGCAAACGACAATGATGCTTAGTTTACTTCAAACACTTAAATCAGGTTCAGCTATGATGATTTGGGATTATGTCAAACTAGTATAATATATTTTAAAATTGCAGAAAGTGCAATTTCACTGACTACCAGGAGATGGAAATAGCATTCCATGTACAATTCCTTTTAAGTATTCCCCCCCCCCCTTGCTTTTATGGATAATATATCGCATTAAGTTCAAATATTTGGAGAAGGAAAGGATCTTTTTAAAGAGAAAAGTTGAAAGTGAAATCTAAAGGAAAGGAATATCTCCTAATATCAACCTGAATGATGGTTGGTCTTGTACCGGATGCTTATTGGATGAAGTTTAACAATTCTAACATTGTGGACTCTCTTCAGAATAATATAGTATTTTTTTTAAAAAAAAAAACCCTGTCTTTTGGGAAATAAGAAGAGGGAAATGCAGAATGGAAGAGACAGACTTTTCAAACGTTCTTATGAATAGATACTGGTTGGAACTTCATGGAAAAATCTTGTCTCTAAAGAAGATATTCTCATCCAAGAAGCTTCTTCAGCTGTGAGAGGATAGTGGGCAGTGGAAGGATCGACATTCCTTGCATTGTCGTTTGCATCCTTTTAAAGGGCCACTGAAGCACTTGGAGGTCAACAACCCTCTAAAACAGGGGTGGGCAATTATGGCCCCTTTATGAACTGGGGACTTCAACTCCCAGAATTCCTGAGGCAGCATGGCGGTCTTAGGAATTCTGGGAGTTGAAGTCCACAGGTTGTAAAAGGGCCACAGTTGCCCACCCCTGCTCTAAAAAGATGCAAGTGACCAGCTGTCTGCAAGGAATATAAATCCTTCCATTCTCCACTACCATCCAATCAGAGCCAAAGAAGCTTCTTGGATGAGAAGCAAAACATCTTCAAAATAAAAACAAGAAAGTTCAGTTGCCTCCTGAAAAAGCACCTTTGGATCAACCATAACTTGGATGACCGAGAATCTCTACAGACCAGAGTTGATTCTGTGGAATTGGCATTGTAGAACTACCCAGGAGCATAGAAGAGTTCAGAGGCAGATGCATAAATAAATGTCTTAAACGTATTTATTCATATGATAAATCATATTAACTATGTACAACAGAGATCAAGTCTCATGAGGAACAAACATGAAAAGAGAGAGATGGAGAGAGCATGGTGGAAAAGGTTGGAGGGGGTTTTATACTCAGGGTAAGCCCCTCCTTTCCACATAGGGGTGGAGACACTCTCTGCCTCCACTGGTGTCTATAGGACACATGTGCCAATGGCTTGCAAATACTTGACAGATACAGAATGGATTTTCTCACGTCAAGGAAGGAAATGGAAACAATTAATCAGGAACAGCCAAAAAGTTTGCTGTCAGAAGCCCCACACTTTAAAAAAAGGAGGTATCTTCTGATCTTGTAACATCTTTGCTTTTCAGCAATGTTCTGTCTTTTCGGGGTGGGTGGGGGGGAAGAGCATAGATCCAAAGAAACTGGTGCTATTCTTGTTTGCTTTCATATCAGAATTTTGTGGCCTGGGTATGAACTGCCAATCACTTTGTGTGATCCTTGGGTCTCAAGTTAGATTATTGGAGAGGTTAGTCTCGTAGGTAAGGTAAGTGGATTAACTGTACCCTGAAATAAAGGATTTCCTGAGAAAACAGACCACAGAAAAAGAGGAATGAACACAACATCTCGATCAAAAGGAAGGTGGAAATTTGCCTAAAGATAGTCAAATCAAATAACAGACTCTTGGAAAAGATTTTCTAGAATTGTTGCCCAAATTGAAACAAACAAGAGACAGAGAGAAAGGGGGGAAAAATGGGTCAATTAAAGTCTTCCCATCACTTCATATCCTGTCCAAATATATTGGCAGGCCTACCGAAACCTGTCATCATTTCAATAAACACCGCTTAGATCAACAGCACCATGGATTCTTGGCATGATCGCAAGCTTCCCAAATGTCAGATTTGCATATTGTCATCTTTTAAAAACTCATTCTGACCATATCGTAGATTTCGTCTCGTGAGAGACACAAGAAAAGAAGAACCGGTTCCATGGATGATGGCAATGTTGAAAGCTTTTACTTCAAAAGGGTGAGAATGTTGGTGTTGCCTCCATTTTGGCCTCCAAATTCCACTTGCAGGGAAATCAGTGGTGAAATTCCATTTTTTTTTACTACCGGTTCGATGGGTATGGCTTGGTGAGCGGGGTGTGACTTGGTGGGCGTGGCAGGGGGAAGGATATTGCAAAATCTCCATTCCTACCCCACTCCAGGGGAAGGATACTACAAAATCTCCATTCCCTCCCCACTCCTGGGGGGAAAGATATTGCAAAATCTCCATTCCCACCCCACTCTGGAACCAGCCAGAGGTGGTATTTGCCAGTTCTCCGAACTACTCAAAATTTCCGCTACCGGTTCTCCAGAACCTGTCAGAACCTGCTGGGTTTCACCCCGAGGGGAAACCCAGGCATTTTGTTGGTAATTAAAAGAAATAAAATGCAAGGCTAGTCTAGGTCTTGGCCTGATTCGATGGAAACATTCCTATGTTTCAATGTTTAACACATTTTTAAGATGGATTCCCCATGAACCATGATCTGTTATTTATTCATTTGATTTTTATCTTGCCTTTTGGGCCCTCATGTTGTACTCAAAAAATGTGTAACATGGCTCTGAGGGGAAAATTGATCTTCCAAGTTCAATGTCAGCCCTGAAGCCATTTTGGGGACATCTTCAGGGCTGCCACAGAGAGGTTGAGTGGAGCTGTGGGAACATTAGGGGGGGAGGTGGAGATAGCTGGGGGATGTGTAACCAAAATAACATTCTTTCTCGTGGGAGCCAAGGACCCTCGACCAGGTGTTGGAAGGGCATGGACCAAAGCCAGCCGGAGTTGGGATGATGACCTGATTGGACCATGTGATGGACTTATGACCTGGAGGGAAGGGGCTTTGGACTTTGATTTGGGTGGGGAAAACCCTGGGCCTTTCAGAGTTGGGTTTTCACCAGCCGTGCCAATATGACATCCCAAATAAACACCCCTGAGTTAGAGAATTCTTGCTCTGAATACGGGTTGCACCAGTTGAGTCTATGTTCCCTTCCAACTCTACTATTATAATTCTAGGTTATTTCCTACCTCAGCCTGGGCTAACCCTGGTCTCTTCTGTCATCATATTCTGCTGCCATGTGCATTCAATGGACATTTGTGTGATGCTCAGCTAACAAGATGGTGTGCCTAGTTGTCTGTAGGTACAGACAGATTTGATACCTGATCGGGGACTTCGTTTGGTCAGAGTCCCTCATAAGCCAGCATTCCTTGCCTGTAAACACGGCACATTCATTTGGATGACTATTAAATGGATGCTGATTAAGACAGCGAGCCACAGGGTCCAGAGCTGTGTGTCACGCCAAGCTGGATGAAGAGTCACCGGATCCAGCAGAGACCTAGGTCTGTTGCTATCCAAGATGACAGCTCAACTATGGGTAACTGTACCAAATGTTTCAATATTCTGTTCGGATAGTTTAATGCAATCATGCTGGGCTTTAACAATCCAGTTTCATATAATTGGTTTTGTAATATATCTAAGAAATCTATTTGCCACTGATTTACACGCTAGTAGTAAAAAAAAAAAAAAAGAATGCATCTGCCTGTCTCTGTGTTCTGTTAAGATTGTTTAAATCTTATCCATTAGGCAAAATTTTTTTGGATGAAAATACATAGTAGGATACAGGAAGTAACAGGCTTCCAAAAAGAATATTCACCAGAACGGTTTCTTCTAGGAATAATGAAAAAGAAATATGAAAAAAACAACAACATATATTATTCTACATATGACAACAGGGGCAACAGAGGTGGGTTTCAGCAGGTTCTGACCAGTTCTGGAGAACCGGTAGTGGAAATTTTGAGTAGTTCAGAGAATCAGTAGTAAAAATTCTGACTGGCCCCACCCCCATCTATTCTCTGCCTCCCAAGACCCAGATGATCGGGAGGAAATGGGGATTTTGCAGTGACCTCCCCCTGGAGTGGGGAGGGAATGGAGATTTTACAGTATCCTTCTCTTGGAGTGGGGTGGGAATGGAGATTTTACAGTATCCTTCCCCTGCCATGCCTACCAAGCCACGCCCACCGAGCCATGCCATGCTCACCGAGCCACACCCAGAGAACTGTTAGTAAAAAATTTTGAAACCCACTACTGGGCGGCAAGATTGGCATTTGCACAATGTTGGAGAAGTTTGAACACACCCTCCGAAGATCTAATAATTAGAAAGATATTAGATTGCGCCGAGATGGATAAAATGACATTGGAACTGAAAGGACAATTGGATTCGGACTTTTACATAATATGGGAGAAATGGTATAATTGTATTGAAAATAGAAAAAAAGGGAAATAACAGCTAGTAGATTTTGTAAAATTATAAAGAGTATAGGAGAATATTAGTGTGATGATATGTAAATGGTCACAGTCATGCAGAAGAGTTGAATAAGAATTTTTAAAACCCAATAAAACTCAAATAAAAAAATATATTGCTTAAATCGGTACAAACTCCTAGCTTTATTGTTCTTTTTATGTTCAATTAAGAATTAAATTGAAATAAACAAACGTGGCTCTTTCTAACAATGGAAGGTTTGGTCCTCTTCAGCAGCAGAATCGGTTCTTTTATGTCATCGAAATCAATATAGAATGTATATTTCTTGGCTCCCCAGCACGAATCGGGTATGTCTAGTTTAACAAAAGAAAGACTAGGCTTTTCTTTGAAGGACCACGTGGTCAGCATTTGAGAAATGCACTGTTCTTTGGGCCTTGGCAATTACAGATACCCAGCATTTCTGAAAACCAATGTAATTAAAGCTGTGAATGCAATAAAAGAAAAAAAAATGTAAAGGTTGCAATGGAAGGAAATGGATTTTCTCCCATTAGTAAGGGAAATGCCAGCTGAATATAACATGTTGGTAAGTGCTATGCAGTAGGAGGAAGTCAGGTAATCCCTAATGGAGACAAAGAATGGGTTGTATCTTTCTTTCATTGTTCATTTGTGCCATTAGATTATTTACTCATTTCAATTATATGGATTCATTTGGCCTTCCTTTGAAGTACTAATTGTTTCCTTCCTTCCATAGGTATCCATGAAGGCAAAAGTTGGGGGACAAATTGAGTTGCACAACTGATAGAAATAATGCAATATGCATAACTTACACAACAATGCCACAATTTATACAATGTCATCTTTATTGAACTGAATTTCCTTCCTTCCTTCCTTCCTTCCTTCCTTCCTTCCTTCCTTCCTTCCTTCCTTCCTTCCTTCCTTCCTCCCTCCCTCCCTCCCTCCCTCCCTTTCATAGATATCCATGAAGGCAAAAGTTGGGGGACAAATTGAGTTGCACAACTGATAGAAATGATGCAATATGCATAACTTACACAACAATGCCACAATTTATACAATGTCATCTTTATTGAACTGAATTTCCTTCCTCCTTCCCTCCCTTCTCCTCCTCCCTTCCTTCTCCTCCCTCCCTCCCTGCCTGCCTTCCTGGGATTGACCTTTCATTGTCTCAAAAAACTCAAAATGTTCAATACAAACAAAAATAACATCCAGTGGAAAATGCCACTTTTCTTTTTTTCTTGATATGCCCTGGAATGATACAGTTCACAGTCCATACAACACAGTACACTAAACTAATCTTAGTTTGGTGGAACTGTGAGTTATTAAACAGATCACAGGTGGCTGGATTAGCAGGGAACCTTTAGCCCTAAACCATGATTAAACAAACACATCACATATTAAGTCAAACCAAACAAACCAAATTAAAGCTGTAGCTTTTGTTGCAACCGCAAGAGCACAGCTTCTGCGGAGCACCTGCTGAAATAAGACCCTCATTAAACGACTCCCATTCTTATGAAGTCTTGCCAAATTTGCTCAGATCAAATGCAGCCTCCTATCCGTTTAGGGGAGGCACCAAGAGTCCCCGCTGTGGATTGTTGTTCTTTTTCACACCTATCCCAGGACTGAGCTGGATCCAGACTGATTGCAAGTGACAAAGTGTGCTCTTTTAATTAATTTCCACTTCAATTTGAACTAATTAATGGCTGACTAACGTATCAACCCACATAATTATGTATCAAAATAAATAATCTTACAAGTGAAATGAGGCAGCTGCGTGCAAAATAATGAAGGCTTGCCCTCCATGTAAGCAAACCCCCCCACTCCAGGCTTCCAAGGCTGGAAATAACTATGATCCTTCAGTTTTTCAACAAATTAAATTCAGATCTCTGTATAGTCCCTTGAGCATCTGCTAGATGGGATATAGAAGCTCACCAGTTAACTATGAAGATGCTTGTATCCTCTGCCAGGGAATGGCTCCCCTTATGGTTTAAACCATCTCATTTCCTGTATTTTTAATGGGGTTCCTAAACAACAATGATCACTTCTTCACATTTGCAGGCTGTTCCATTGATTAATTGTTCTAACTGTCAGGGAATTTTCTCCTTAGTTCTAGGTTGGTTGAGCCGCAGTTGCGCAGTGGCTAGAGTGCAGTACTGCAAGCTGCTTCTGCTGACTGCCGGCTGCCTGCATAATGGAATCATATTTACGTGCTCCATGTGTAACTCATCTCAGGTAGATTTAGAATAATCTGAACTTTCCATGGTTTGCCAAGAATGGTGACGTTGGGGAACCTACCACTCCCAAGATGTTGCTGAGATTCAATCTTGACGTTTCTCCTCTGTTGAGGACAAGAGAAGTTACTGGAAATTGCAGCTCATGAGACCAGAGTTCCCACCTTTGAGCTAAAAGGACTTCTGTGAAGAGATCTGGGAAAGACTTCTGATTCAGAATCAAGAGCTGATTAATAGTCTCTAGACCTTCTCACCTTTCTTCTACATGAAATACTTCTTGTATTGTAGCCTCGGGCAAATGATTTGTTTCAAAAGAGGCTGTTTACCCTTACTGGTAAATGCTAAATGGTCCCAAGTTTCACAAACGCCTAAACAAGATTGTCAGTGAGAAAAAAAAAAGTAGGCTTGTTTAATGCGGGCTCAAAAAGAATGAATTCCATCATACCAGAAGGAACAGGGAAAGAAACAGATGGCTTACTACATAGAGGTGAAAGGAAAGGCACAGAATGCGTTTGTGTTATGTATTGTGAATGAAGAGAAATGAAGTTTCGAGATCAACCTTTATGAATGTGGGAGGCAGATATAAGTACTATAGTGACAATGATTAATAAAGGACTCTGCCTGCAGTGCAAAGAAAATTTAAGAGCCGCGGTCAAAGTAAGAGTAAATCAATGGGCTTACATGCCAAAAAACATAGGAAATGATAATACTATGACAAAATATCAAGGGAGAGCATCTATGGAGATTCTCAATCATCTAGGTTATGGTTGTCCCAAAGATGCTTTTTCAAAAGGCCACTGGACTTTGTTTTTCCTTGAAGACATTTCGTTTCTCATCCAAGAAGCTTCTTCAGCTTCTTCTCATCCAAGAAGCTTCTTCAAGAACTGGAGAAGCTTCTTGGGTGAGAAGTGAAACATCTTCAAGGAAAAACAAAGTCCACTTGACTTTTGAAAACAGGACCTTTGGAATCAAGGGCAAGCAGATATTTGATATTTCTTTTTGGATATTAGGTCCAAAACTCTGCTTATGCTCTACCAAGACTTTATCTGGTCTCACTATGACCAAATCGGATTCAGAACAAAAAATTCACAAATTATTATTTTTTTTCGTGGCCGATTTCCCCTTCTGTGCCTTTTTTTTTTTTTTTGTAAGTGCCAAATTTCCAAAATTGGGTTCAGGTCATGACCAAATCAGTTTGCGACCAAAATTATGGAATGAATTATGGTCATGACCAGAGATTCTACTGTAGCTAGAAGAGATAGTACATAATAAGTGAGATCCAAATCTACTTACTTTTTCAAGGAAGAGATGTAACTATCTCAAAGTGTAAGCTGGACCAATGACTTATCACAGGATGTTTTGTTTTAACCAAAATTTAAATTGGTAAAATCTCAAGCAGATCTCAAAAGAGACACAGCCAAGTTCCAATGGAGGGAGAATGCTTGCAGGTGATTGAGAGACTGGAAAAATAGAATAAATGACTTCCAAGATAAACACATAATTGAATGGACAGAATTGTGTATCATAGAGCAGCAAACACTAAACTTTAGTTTTGAATCATGTAATTGCTGCAAGCCCATCATTGTGACACATATTCACAAATATTTTTCAGAATAGACTTTTTCTGCTGGGCACCAATTTAGCTCTGTTGTTGACTTCAGAATTGGAAAGAGAGTTCAGCTCATTGAATCAGATACTTTGCAATCCATTCAGACACTTCGGAATCAAGCTGAGTGATGTGCCGAACACCTGAACCAAATTTGATTTTTTTTTTTAACCAAATGGGGTTGAATGATCAAACCAAGCTCGATCCATGTCACGGGTGAATTGCACAGGCCTTGGCCACATTTCCTTACCCTAGATCAGGGGTGTCAAACTCAAGGCCTGCGGGCCAGATCCGGCCTGTGGGGTACTTAGATCTGGTCCACGGGCTGCCCTGGAAAGGACCAGCCCATGGTGCCTCTGCCAATGACAATGGAGCTCGGGAGTTCCGTGAGCTTCGTGAGCTCCGTTTTCGCTGGCAGAGGGCTGCAGGAGGTCATTGTCTGGTGCTCTCCCTGGTCTCGCCTTCCTCTGCTGGAGACAATGGATCCTCCCCAGCCCCAACCGGGCCACCACAGGCACCCTCGACAGGAGTGATGTCAAGATGTCCATGCCCACCTTGTCCACACCCACCCAGCCCCCCAAGGTCAAACACACAACCCTGATGCGGCCCTCCGTGAAATTGAGTTTGACCAGTGGTGGGTTTCAAATTTTTTTACTACCGGTTCTGTGGGTGTGGCTTGGTGGGTGTGGCTTGGTGAGCATGCAGGGGAAGGATACTGTAAAATCTTCATTCCCACCCCAATCCAGGGGAAGGTTACTGCAAAATCCCCATTGCCTCCCGATCAGCTGGGACTCGGGAGGCAGAGAATGGATGGGGGCGGGGCCAGTCAGAATTTTTACTACCAGTTCTCCGAACTACTCAAAATTTCCGCTACCGGTTCTTCAGAACTGGTCAGAACCTGCTGAAACCAACCTCTGAGTTTGACACCCCTGCCCTAGATACATGGTTTCTCTTCCCAGCAAATCTTTGGGTTCTTATTTCAGAAAGAACTGCCATTGTCATCCATCAAGAGTGATCGGGGTAGAAAGGAACGAGTGTCTGAGAATCTTTCTGGGAATATCATTTGATGGTGGAGTGGAGGCCCTGTACAACTTCTGTACAACTTCTTTAGCCTTCTATCCGAGCACCGTGGTGTGTAATAGCTGATGGCTTGCATTGCAACTGCTAGCAGGGATTTTTTTTCCTGCCGGTCTGGTGTTTTGCCTCCTGCTCTTGCTAAAACCATTAGAATTAGTCCATATGCATTCTCTTTAGAAGGCCACCTGATCTATTATGCTCTCCAGCCATGAGAAGGAGAAACCTAAGGGGATATTTGATGGAATACAATTTTCAAAGGACAAGCAGTTATTTCTCAGCTCAACAGTATTTCTTCTCACCAGTCTGGAGTGGATATTTTGACAAGACAGCTGAAAGCCTTTCTTCCCCTCTCTCTCTCTCTCTCCCATCACTTAGGGAATGAATATAAATGGAAAGCCCTCTGTTAATTACTGCAATTTGATTGATATCAACTTACATGCAGTTTTTTTTTTCTTTTGTTCTCTTCACATTTCGTAGTTCAGTCTTTCTCGGTCACATTGTACTCTTTTAAGATTATTATTTGGGCTGCAATTAGAAGAGCTGAATCTTGGGAAATAAATGCCACTTGCACAAAACTTTTTTAAAGTTTTTTGTTTTTATAAAAAAACATTATTGAAAGATATCTTAGGAAAACAGACACAAGAAAAACAACTGCTGGGAAAAGGAGTGGTTGGATAGATAACATTTTTTTTAATTGTTCCCCTATATAGATTCACTTATTTGTGCACTTTTGGTCACTATTTCACAGTATCGCTACTGGATAATACTGTTATCAATCAGCCAGTGAAATACGTGATTAATATGTTCACTGGGACCAGTGGTGAAATTCAATTTTTTTTTTTACTACCGGTTCTGTGGTTGTGGCTTGGTGGGTGTGGTGTGGCTTGGTGGGAGTGGCTTGGTGGGCATGGCAGGGGAAGGATACTGCAAAATCTCCATTTCCACCCCACTCCAGGGAAGGGATATTGCAAAAATCCCCATTCCCTCCCCACTCTGGGACCAGCCAGAGGTGGTATTTGCTGGTTCTCCGAACTACTCAAACTTTCCGCTACCGGTTCTCCAGAACCTGTCAGAACTTGCTGGATTTCACCCCTGACTGGGACTAGAAACATCCAGGTTTAAACTGTAGGAAGTTAGCACCCACCCCTTTCCTGGAAGAGTGAAATATTTTAGGAAATATGAAAAAGGCAGAATATTATATTTCCCTGGATGAGAAATATGAGAAGCACATTTTACAGACAAAGCAGCTCCCACCTTCCTGCCCCCACCCTTTGTCAATGGGCCATTAAGGCCTGGGCCAGTCTATTTTACATAACAAAGATCTGCCTCCTTCAGGCAGAGCCATAGTAGGAATTGCCAAAGATAGGATTAGCCCTCTACACAATAGCAGCAGAAACTCACTACATGTGACCTGGGAAGCACATGTGACCATCAGCCAGCAAGGCCCCCACCCCCTGGGAGTCTGACAACCAATCAGGATACTCTTTTGGGGCCCCAAGAAATGCAGAGCCAGAGAGAGCATAAAAACCCGAAGATTTACTGTATCAGCCCTTTTTCTGTTCAGGAACTCAAGCCATGTGATCCTGTCCACCATTAAACCATCTTTCCAAGCAGCCTCCATGTTTCCAGTGTCTGTTTTCCCCACTTGGAGCAGAACCCAGAAGGATGTTTCTTCCAACAAAACTAAGGCTGCTTTTCCAAAGGTAACTGGACTTTTTCCCTTGAAGACATTTTGCTTCTCATCTAAAAAGCTTCTTCAGTTCTGACTGAATTTGCAGTCATCTGGTTTAAGTTTTTACTTGATGAGGGAGTTAACTGGGTGACTTTGGGACAATTAATTCTCCCTCATTCCAATCTACATCAGAGACTCATGATTAAGAGTCAGACATGAGCAAAGCCTCTTAAATTTTGTACATCAACTGCAGCCTTTTCTGAATGATGACACTCTGTGCTCAGTTGCTAAAGTCCTGGTCATCTCTTGTCTGGACCACTGGAGGTGTGTCCCTAATGGAGAAAAACATGGAGGTGGCCATTGGATTGATGGCAGACTCCCGTTCCTCCTCTTCCTCTCTACTCTCCACCCATGTTGTCAGGGTTCTGATAGATGCCCCAATTAAATCATGAGCCTCCAGCCAAGCTTCAAAAGAAACCCAGTTATTTATTAGGAACTTCTTGTCGGCATGTTCCCAAGTGTAGCCAACTCTGACCCCATGTAATTTACGCCCCAGTCATGACCCTGTTTCCCCCCTCCCCCCAGGGTGTGTCATCAATCACATTTGCCAACGGAACAGGTTATAGAGATCACTCCCCTCCGGCTGCTGTGGGTAATCCTGGGAGACAGCCTTGAGAGAGATAAGTCTGGAATGTGCATCTATCTTTGGCTGCCGTGCTGTTTTGTCAGTTTCCCATCCCCCTTGCGTATAGCAACTCGAGAGCAGGCCAGGGATGCTTTGTGAGTTGATGTATGTATTTTATCAGGAAACATAGGGAAGGTGAGCTCAGAGCCCTCCTAACCATACCAATGTGCCACAAATCTAATGGTGATGTCCTATTTTATTAACTAAATTCATGGGGGCCTAATCCTAACCCTAAGTGGATTTGGTATGTTGCATGAACAAAAAACATATGTGATGTTATCCCAAAGATGCTTTTTCAAGAGGCAACTGGACTTCCTTGTTTTTCTTTGAAGATATTTTGCTTCTCATCCAAGAAGCTTCTTGAGCTCTGACTGGATGGTGGAGAATGGAAGGATTTATATTCCTTGCAGACAGCTGGTCATTTGCATCCTTTTAGCAGGTGGTTAAGGTCACCTGAAGGTTTATCTGTGTCATCAGGGGCCTTAACGACCTGCTAAAAGAATGCAAATGAGTCTGCAAGGAATATAATTCCTTTCATTCTCCACCATCCAGTCAAAGCTGAAGAAGCTTCTTGGATGAGAAGTGAAACGTCTTCAAGAATAACAAAAAGTCCGGTTGCCTCTTGAAAAAACACCTTTGGGACAACCATGACCTGGATGACTGAGAATCTCCATAGACATTTTGTGAGTGATTCACATGCAGAGCTGATAGAGGCTTAATTTGAATTGCAAGATTAAATGGTGCAAGGATTGACTGGCTGATAAACCGTGGGAAACCATGTTTATGAACAAATTAAGTGCTGGTGGGGTGAGTGGGGATGAATTGCAAAAATTAGAAATACATTTGGCCTCTATTAATTATATTTTGAAAAAGGATAGTTACATATTGCATAGTAGAAAAAACATTCAAATTATGTGCATGCCGTGTTGTGCATAATTTATATCCCCCCCCTCTTTTGAGATGGTTGCCTTTCTTGTCACTGTGTGTTATTTTGTGTATGGAAAAAAATGATGTCAATCTATGCTAATTAATCCATAAACCCAGCTAAATATAATGGGATTCAATCCCCAATAGATGTGCCCATGATTTCAATTCAGAAACAACCCCTAAACAAACAAACAAATAAAAATATGGGAGTTTTTGGATATTTTTTTTCATTTTGTTCCGATAAGCCACATTTGTACCCCTTTAGGCAAGGAAAATTAGGACATAAGACAGATGTGAAAATTTGCTCCCAGAAAATAATTGTCATATTGCTCAAGACATCTGTGAAAAGACAACTCCTTGGTCCATTACCACATCCATCTTCATCACTGTTCCTTGCCTCCTTGGTTTTCAACCAAGAAGAATTCAACCCCTGATATTTCAATACCTAAAATACCAATCTCTGTCATTTAAAGCATCATTAATTTTCTTAGTGGGTAGCACAACTAGAAGCATTGAGTGGTCCAGTTTTAATTTAAACCTTCTGCTGAAGGACAACAGTTTGCTGCTCTTGGGTGTAAGTACTTGTTGTGGTCCGCCAGCAGCCTGCGGAGCTGGCAGCGGAGTCGGACAGCGATGAGGCTGAGGAAGAACATGGGCCAGTCCTGGAGGCTGGGGAAGGCCCAGATGAGGGCTCTGTGACGGAGGCAGAGATGGGGCCAGGGCCATCGGGGAGTGATGCGCGGACTTCAGAGCCTCCAGAGGCTGACAACAGAGAGGCAGAGGAACAGGAGGAGCCTGTTCCTAGTGCATGTATGAGAAGAGCTGCCAGAAGGCAGGAGCAGCTAAAGCAGAGAGGATGACTCGGGAGTAGGGCCAAGAGATGATTGGCCCCTCCCATAAGGCTTAAAAGACCAGCAACGACTCTCGGCCTCTTTGCTGGAAAACAACCGTTGAGAGATTTGCTTCGTGTTTGGCTGTATTTCTTTCTTGTCAGCGTCTTCTGTTCCTGAACTGAACCAAGAAAAGCCTTTGGCAGTTTGCCTAATTATCCCAAGGTCAGAGATAAACTGAAGAATGGTGTTTTGAGGACTTTGCTTTCATTTAATTTGGAATACGCTGAGAATGAATTAATTCTCAGCTGTTTTAATAAAATCTGTTTGTTTTTTGGAACTGTTTTGCTTTTAATATTAACTACGTGGGCCTGGGTCACAACAGTACTAGCCTCAATGGCCTCAACCTAGAACTGTCCATGTTTTTTTCCAGTGGTGGGTTGCTACCGGTTCTCCCCGGTAGTGGAAATGTTGATGTGAGAGCGAACCGGTTCACTCCTACTGTCAGCTGGGCCTTCTCGCCCGCCCCTGCGCTATTCCTACCTTTAGTCCTTCATTTTTAGCCCAGCTGAAAGGCGCGGCAGAGCAGATTGCCCTGCCTCAGCTGTTTAGGTAAGTCAATGTGCTTGTGTGAAGTGCAAGTTTGGCATGCATGTGAGCGAAGCAAGAAAAGTGCGTCCGCGAAGCGAACTGGTGGTAACACCACTTAGAACCCACTACTGGTCTTCCCCTCCCCCCTGCACATCTATTGCTCTGCTTTTGTAAGTCTTCCCACATATTTTACTTACAACATGACAATATATCATAAATTAAGGCAAAAGGTGAACGTACGAAATGTTTGGCACATTGTCAGGTTCTTAGGCTAGTTACAATACAACTACAGCATGAACAATTGAGTGAGATTTACCTGGAGACTTTGCTGACCCTCATCAAGGCATATTCTTTGGTATAATACCAAGAAGGCAGTAACAATTTATAACGCCTTCATAAACCACTTGGGCTTCTTGGAATAGTGATGAAACTGTACTGATTCCTGGACTAATATCTTCACAAAAAAAAAAAAAGATATTAAAATGAGAACACATGAGTGAGAGAGATCTAGCGGACGACTTAACCTTACTGGGGAATTTGGCAATTTTGGAAGAACAAAGAAACCGTGTATAAACATTGGAATTATAACATTTCAAGAGACGGAGAGGATAATGAGTCCATATCAACGCATCAGGATAGCAGTATATTCATTCTATTCACTGATGAGAAAATATGCTTCTATTAGGAAATGGTTAATTTAAGGAAGCATTGACAGGCGGTAGAATATACAATATTTTCATATATGTTTTTGTGTGTGTAGAGTAGCTCCCATAAGAAAGGAAAAGCAATTTCAGGAATACAGTTCAGAAAGGATTTAGAGAATCTAAAGAATCTGGAGAAATGGATCTTGAACAATGCACTAATCTAAAAAAAATCCCAAAGGACTTTTTCTCTCCATCCAACAGGATCCAAAAGTTAGTCTTCCCAATGACACGTTTGAAACTACCGTATATTTTGGAGTATAAGACGCACCTTAGTTTTTGGGGAGGAAAATAAGAAAAAAGCTGATTGGCGGGTGGATCCCGGAATACCCCCAATCAGCTGTTTCCAGAGGTGAATTTTAGCAACAGGTTCCTTGATTGTGAACTCTGTGCCTTGCTTTTTTTTCTGCCTCTGAAACTTCTGAAACTTCATTTCAGAAGAAACTTTTCTTTCTGCCTCTGAAAGCCTCTGAAACAGAGTTTCAGGAAAAAAAAGGCTTTTTTTTCTGAAGCTTCTTTCAGAGGCTTTTATTCTGAAGGACTATCTGTACTCTGTTCAATCTCCTTTCTTTGGTATTGGTATGTAGATTAAACTCTTCCCATCTGTTGGTTATTATGCCATTCTCCAGATTTGTTAACATAGTTTAGTTAGAACCTTTACTAATTCTTCTTTTGTTGCTTGCCATATTATTTTAGATAAAAACCTTTCAGAGGCTTTTTCTCTGAAGCTTCTTTCAGAGGCTTCTTTCAGCCTCTGAAATCCCCGTTTGGGAGGCTGGGTGGGGCTACATTCGGAGTATAAGACGCACCCAGATTTTCACCCTCTTTTTTGGGGGAAAAAGGTGCGTCTTATACTCTGAAAAATACGGTAAGTAGATATTTAAGTATTAGAGAGCATCTGTAGGTAGTCCTCAAGTCACAATGACTAAAGACGATCATTTTCAAGCCAAAATCCTTTATATGGCCACATTACTCTGAGCCAAGAAATGACTAAATGGTGCAAAATATTCTATTACAAATTGTGTTTAGCTGTTAATGATTCTCCATAACATGCTTGATTAAAAACCTGCCTGAGTTCTAAATCTAATGAACCCCTAAACTTTCACATTAGAGACATTAATTATGTCAGTCCCAGTGGCGTCCCTGCCTGGCACAGTTAACCTGTTTTATTAAGAGAGAATGGAGGGGTTGCTGCGGAGGGAACAAAACCAATGAACCCTCCCTTCCCTCTGAGGCAATAATGAATGTGATGTCAAAATCGGTAGCCTGTTTTTTTCCTTTCCCCCAACCGTGTGGCTGAACTTTTCAGGAATACACTCTATGAGGCTTAAGTATCATGAAAAGAGGGGATACAAATAGCATTCTGTACAATCTGAGCTGGGAAAATCCATTGTAGTGGGACTGGGACCCCCATCCTAAAGGATAGAGGGTCAATGTTGTGATGGAATGAAGTCTGGGGTCACAGAAAGTGGGGGAGGGTCTGTTTCAATGGTGGGTTTCAAAATTTTTTACTACCAGTTCTGTGGGTGTGGCTTGGTGGGTGTGGCATGGCTTGGTGGGCGTGGCTTGGTGGACGTGGCAGGGGAAAGATACTGTAAAATCTCCATTTCCTCCCAATCAGCTGGGACTTGGGAGCCAGAGAATAGATGGGGGCGGGGCCAGTCAGAATTTTTACTACCGGTTCTCCGAACTACTCAAAATTTCTGCTACCGGTTCTCCAGAACTGGTCAGAACCTGCTGAAACCCACCTCTGATCTGTTTCCTGTGGGCATTGAGATACCAGAGCTTGGAATGTCTGGTAGGCAGGAAAGACGGCCCCTCCCTTGCAGTTCATCTATAGCAATGATGGCTAACCTTTTTGTTGTCCCGTGCCGAAATCGCACATGCTGCATCCCCTGCGCTTCCCCCGTCCCATGCATGCACGTGTGACCCCGTCACCCCATGCATATACGTGTGACCCCCGTACATGCGGCCGTGTCTCCCACATGTGCCCCGCCCCTCCCCCCCCATGCATGCACAGCAGAGACCCAAAAATCAGCTGGGCAGCGCATGTGCGGTGGAGCTGAGCTGGACGACGGCTCATGTGCCCGCAGAGAGGGCTCTGCGTACCAGCTGCGCCATGCGTGCCGTAGTTTTGCTGTCACGGATCTATAGTTATATATAGCACAAATAGCACAAAAGTTATATATATTGCACAATATATATATTGCAATATATAATTGCACGCTTATGCAATGGTGTCGTGATGTCTGACACATGTATAAAAGTTGTTCTTTGTCTTCTCTTGGTTGATTCCATGGATATTACAGGCAATAAGAGCTCTGTTTATGCAACAAAATGAAAGGAAGAATGTCAGCTAGATAAAGTGCCAGTTAAGTTTTCAAAGCCTTGACTCAGGGGTGAAATCCAGCAGGTTCTAACAGGTTCTGGAGAACCAGTAGAGGAAATTTTGAGTAGTTCGGAGAACCGGCAAATACCACCTCTGGCTGGCCCCAGAGTGGGGTGGGAATGGGGATTTTGCAGTATCCTTCCCCTGGAGTGGGGTGGGAATGGAGATTTTGCAGTATCCTTCCCCTGCCACGCCCACCAAGCCACGCCCACAGAACTGTTAGGGAAAAATTTTGGATTTCACCCCTGTCTTGACTGCTCCTTCTAGTAGTTAATATCAGTAGTATGGAGAAGTAATAGTAAATGGATTAACCATGTCCCTAATCACAGTGCAGGGGGAAGAAGAGGAGCAACTAATACAACCAACGAAGACTCTAGTACATTAACAAAACTGCCTCAGATGCTAAATTGAGAGCTCCTTTCTTTGGTAAACATTTGCTAAAGTCCTACAAAATTTCTAAAAAAGCAGGTAGTCCTCGACTTACAACAGTTCCTTTAGGGACCGTTCAAAGTTACAACAGCGCTGGAAAAAGTGACTTATGACTGTTTTTCACACTTACGACCGTTGCCACATCCCCACAGTCACGGGAACCCAATTTGGATGCTTGGCAACCGACTCGTATTTATGACGGTTGCGGCATCCCAAGGCCATGTGATCCTCTTTCGCGACCTTCTGACAAGCAAAATCAACGGGGAAACCAGATTCACCCAACAACCGTGTTACTAACCTAACAACTGCAGTGGTTCGCTTAACAATCGTGGCAAGAAAGGCCGTAAAATGGGGCAAAATTCACTTAACAAATGTCTCGCTTAGCAACAGACATTGTGGGCTCGGTTGTGATCATAAGCTGAAGACTGCCTATATTTCCAGTCATTCTTAATGTGTTTGAGGTGAAGGAAGATTTTTATTTCCATCTGAAAAAAAAATCTTGTGTTATAAATGCTTCCTTTTTTTTTTCTCTTCCACGTATAAATTATGCTTGTGTTCTTCCTCTGCTGAGACCGAGCATACTTGGCAAATGATACTCCCCAAAACGTTTAGAGTACATGTGCCTATCCATAAGAGCATTCAGTTGTGCATAACAAGTGGTACAGAATCCAATTATGCTTTCATTACACTATCTTCCCTATTACATTGATTGCTAAGTCTGCTGAAACTAAGCAAAAAAAAAAAAAAGAAGAAGAAGAAGAGATGGTTAGTTAGCTAATTCTTGCTCAACATACATTCGAAGACCTTGTTTTGTATGTTAAACACCAGCTACTTGCATTGGAAATCATGACCATAATGATAAAAGCCTTGAGACAGAAGAGGTTGCTATGGGATTTCATTTGTAACAGAATTCTCATCACCCTAGCATTTAGTTTCAAGTCTCCAGTCACATAGAAATGATCATAGAAGCGTCGAAGCTGTGATCCTTCAAATATACCCGGACTTCAGTTTGCAGAGTTTCTGTCCATTAGCTTTGTTGGTTACATATGCTACCTGACCTTAATTCTCTTTCAATATGAGGATCCACTCGCAGCTCACAACATTCACAAATTGGCCACTCTGGTTAGGAAATTCTGAGAGCTGACCTCCATACATCTGGAGAATGCTTATTTTGGGGGGGGGAAGGTAATTTGGAGGGTCACAAAATTCCCAGCCTGACAGAAAATAAGGATCGACACAAGAGTTTTTACTAGAGGGAGTTCTAACTAGTGGTGGAATTCAAATTTATTTTACTACCGGTTCTGTGGGTGTGGCTTGGTGGGTGAGGCGTGGCTTGATGGGTGTGGCTTGGTGGGCATGGCAGGTGAATGATACTGCAAAATCTCCATTCCCACCCCACTCTGGGGTCAGCCGGAGGTGGTATTTGCCGGTTCTCCGAACTGCTCAAAATTTCTGCTACCGGTTCTCCAGAACCTGTCAGAACCTGCTGGATTTCACACCCACCTTTTCCTCTTCTGAATCACTTGGAAGGAATGTCTATTTTTGGGTTGGAGAGCAGAGCAAAGCAAAGCAAAACAATAAGAGTGGGCAGTAAATCAATTCCACTTTTACAGAATAGAGGAGAGAAATAAAATGCATTTTTTTTTAAAAAAAAAATGCATAACACTCTCCTGGTAAAAAAGAAAAAAAAATCTATCACTTCTGCCCAATACTTTGATCGTGTCTGTCAGCAGAATGAAGGCTGTCAAATTCCCTTCAATCCTGTCAAATCAGACCAGTCCCGTCCCCCCCCGCTCCTTGCTTCAGGACTGAGTTGAAACAAAACAAAACTCAATTATGGTACTGACATAACATATTATGCCTGAAGAAATCAACCCCATGAATTATTGTGATCTGGTTTACTCCTCTTGTTGACTTTCCTGTAATAGATTATGCAATCATCTAGTGCCCAGTGTTATGATTCTGGTTGTATAAAACCAGATTTCTATGCAATGCTAGGCAGAAAATTTTTCCAAGATCCAATCTGGGTCGATCAACAGGACCAGAGGTTTAGTTTTCCAAGCTTTTGGATTTGTGCTGAAGCTCATCATCAGATAACTTCTTTGTACTGGAATTTGTGTTTTGAGTTATTTTATGAGTTGTATTTATGTGGTGCCTTCCTATTGATTGAAATAGAATATAGAAATAGAATAACAGAGTTGGAAGGGACCTTGGAGGTCTTTCAGAGTTCAATCCCCTGCCTAGGCAGGAAACCCTACACCACTTCAGACAAATGGTTATCCAATCTCTTCTTAAAAACTTCCAGTGTTGGAGCATTCACAACTTCTGGAGGCAAGTTGTTCTACTGATTAATTGTTCTAACTATCAGGAAATTTCTCCTTAGTTCTAATTTGCTTCTCTCCTTGATTAGTTTCCACCCATTGCTTCTTGTCCTGCTTTCTGGTGCTTTGGAGAATACCTTGACTCCCTCTTCTTTGTGGCAGCCCCTGAGATACTAGAACACTGCTATCATGTCTCCCCTAGTCCTTCTTTTCATTAAACTAGACATAGCCAGTTCCAGCAACCATTCTTCATATGCTTTATCCTCGAGTCCCCTAATCATCTTTGTTGCTCTTCTCTGCACTCTTTCTAGAGTCTCCACATCTTTTTTACATCGTGGCGACCAAACCTGGATGCAGGATTCCAAGTGTGGCCTTACCAAGGCATTATAAAGTGGTATTAACACTTCAGGTGATCTTGATTCTATCCCTCTGTTTATGCAGCCTAGAACTGTGTTGGCTTTTTTGACTGATGTATTGATGACCGGTGATTGGGTGATGTTTCCTTGTGCTGCCAAGCCCTTAGTTCCTAAGTACCCGATAAACTGGTTGTAAATCAACAATTCTGTGATTGACAAGGGGCACGTTTCTCCGGCTTCAATCATTTCCCTGGATATCTTTGTACCTGCTCAGCCAACAATCTTACTAATACATTTTTTTCCCATCTTTATTTAGGCTGATAGGAATTAAGCGGAGTAATAACACCTAGAAGTCCACATCCATCTTTGGTGGAGAGAGTGTGTGTGAAAGACCTATGTGCAATCAAAAGCTGACTATACATAGATTGAGATAGGACTTGTTGCCAAGAGCTTCCACATTTCATCCTCCATAAGTATTCACTGTCAGCATAAGACTGATGAATGAGAGGTGGAAGAAGTAAATACTTGATTCTGCAGAGATGAAAGGGGAAATATTTCTAATTGAGCATTTACATTGCTCATTCTTCCTGTTTGCTCTCAAAGTTTTCATCCTCTTTCCTTGCGGCAATTTGCATAATCATATTCCTAGGTCTGGAGAATGTAAACAACATTAATTGCTAAGGGGAAGGGGAAAAAAATCAAAATCCAGTGCACTGAAAAGATATATAAATGGATTTGTAAGTCAATTTTTAAACTACTGTACCATCAGAGGAGGAAGAGGAAAGGACGGTGGGTTCTACAAAATGTGGACTTGACTGCTACAAGCTGGATATGGAAGCCATCATATTTGCACATTCCTTCCTCTCTTTCCTTCTAGCATTCATCTACATTTGAAGATCTAGTAAGTCAATTTCTTTGCTGACTTGTCTTGGGAGGAGGGGGAGGGGAGGGGAGGGGAGGGAGGAGGAAAGAGAAACACATGCAGAGTTTTATGTCTACGGAGATTCTCAGTCATCCAGGTCATGGTTGTTCCAAAGATGCTTTTTCAAGAAGCAACTGGACGTTCTTGTTTGTCCTTGAAGATGTTTTGCTTCTCATCTAAGAAGCTTTTTCAGCTCTGACTGGATGGTGGGCAAATCCTTCCATTCCCCACCATCCAGTCAGAGCTGAAAAAGCTTCTTGGATGAGAAGAGTGCTTCAGAGGATGATAATATGAGTGCTGCAGAGGATGATAACATGAGTTGTGTTATGCTTGAATAGTGCTCCATAGATTCATGGATTTGAGAGTTATTCAGTGTTCATGTGTTTGTTGCTGCATTGTTTTCAGTTTTTATTCTTCAATTATTATTGTTATTGCTTTGTTACCATGCAACAGGAGCAGTTCTGTCTGCCTGTCTGTCTCTCTCTCTTTCCATCCATCCATCCATCCATCCATCCATCCATCCATCCATCCACCCATCCAATATACAACACCTCATCCAGTATCTGAGATGCTTTTTGGCTAGAGATATCAAGGATATAGCTGGGAATATCTAGAGTGGTGCTAGCTAAATCAGCTTTGCAAACTATTAGAAGGAACATATCAGGAAGCTGGTTGTTGCAAATACAAATTGCCTTCCTCAAGGCAACCCTTTTTTCTGGCTTTAAAAACTTCAACAGCTTGTTTCTGCTCGTGTGGGCCTTCACAGCTGCATTATTTTGGTGGTAGTCCTGGCAGAAGATTTGTCTATGCATGTACAAACCTTGGTCTACCATCCTGGGAAAGTCTTTGAAACAGCCTAGGCTTAACACGTCAAAGGAGAAACTTTACCAAGACTTTTCCAAGTACCCTTTGGATGTTTTTGTGGATTGCTGCTACTAATCAAGGACATTGTGGGAAGCAGAAGTTGGGCAACTCAAAGTCAATTCCTCCTTCTAGTCTTCCATGATAGCAATAGCAATAGCACCAGGGGTGAAATCTACTTACCTTCCTTACCGGTTCGGAAGTCACATGCGTGCGCAGACCCTCTGCACATGCGCAAAACCTTCTGCACATGCGCAGAGGGCAAAAAACATATTACTTCCTGGTTAAAACCAGGAAGTAATGACACCTGGGTGGGTGGGCGGAGCCTCGCGCCGCCATCGCTACTGGTTCTCTGAACCACCTGCCACAATCGCTACCGGATCACGTGATCCGGTTGAAACCAGGAGGATTTCACTCAGTCTTATATACCACTTCACAGAGCTTGACAGCCCTCTCTGAGCAGTTTACACAGTCAGCCTATCACCCCCAACAATCTGGGTCCTTATTTTACCAACCTTGGAAGGATGGAAGGCTAAGTCAACCTTGAGCTGGTCAGGATCGAACTACTGGCTGTGGGCAGAGCTTGTCTACAATACTGCATTCTAACCATGGTGCCACCATGCAGTGGTAGTATTCAGCTAGTTCTATCCGGTTCGTGTGAACCGGTAGCAGCGGCTGCAAGAGGCTCCGCCCATGCACCCGGATGTAATCACCAGTGGTGGGCTGCCCCCGGTTTGGACTGGTTCTATAGAACCGGTAGTTCTATAGAACTACCGGTTCTACTACCATCATGCAGTGGTAGTATTCAGCTAGTTCTATCCGGTTCGTGTGAACCGGTAGCAGCGGCTGCAAGAGGCTCCGCCCATGCACCCGGATGTAATCACCAGTGGTGGGCTGCCCCCGGTTTGGACTGGTTCTATAGAACCGGTAGTAAAACCGGAGGGAGGCTCCATCATCAAAATGCTTTTGTGCATGTGCAGTGGAGCGCGCGCATGGCCCCGTTGCGAACCAGTAGTAAAGGTAAGTCATCACGTTCCGTTTTTGATGCTCTGTGCATGCACAGAGGTGGTGTGTGTGAGCGAACCGAGTGCACACACGCACTCACATTTGCGAATCGGTAGTGAAGGTAAGTGAATACCACCCCTGTCACCATACCTCCTATATGATAACAGACCGAGAACATGTAAAAAAACCATTTTGCTGCCTAGCTGCAAAACGAAGTTGCCGAGATAGCTCGCTTCACACCGAGAGCTTGTATTCGGAGAGAATAAAGTTTATACATGCTACAGGGTAAGCACAAGGTAATTGTGGATAATTATCTCCCATATGTAGGGAAAATATCAAGATGCGTATTACAATTTTGGTTTTTTTCTGGGTATAATTATACCTCTATGTTCTGATGAGGATTTGGTAACGGGGCTGTAGGAATTCTGCCAATGCATATGCTGAGAAATATGTGCAACAGAGAAAAAAAATGCTTTGCCTGAAAACCAAGAAGCTGTGAACTAATCTGGCAGGAGTTCTTAAAAAACAACAAAAAAAGATTTCTTGAATCAAGGGACAAATATCCAAATGCTAGGATCCCAAAACTGGTATTTTATTGACCTCCATGGATGGAATCTTTGCCTGCTTATAAGAACGCACATCAGGTTTTAATAAAAATGGGTACAAATGGAGTTCACGGTTTAGTTTCATTTCAAAGGCTGCCTGAATTGGATGCAGGTGGTGTTTTAAATAAAGTGGCACCAAAATCTTCTTGCGCAAAGTTTTCGTTTTGTTTTTTATTTTTCTGTCTTGTACTAAAGGATCAGGAGGATTTCTTTTGAACTCCCTCTTGGCGGTTTGTGAGCTGACTTGATGGGGTGGAGGTGATGAAGGGGACCACGACTGCTTCCGATTGTGTGACTGCCTGTATGGTATCTTTTCATCGTTTGGGAGGCATTCCTAGAGCTGCCGTGATTTTCTCACTTAAATAATTCAAGTGGGAATCATCTCTTCTTTTTGCAGGTAGGAAAAAAAAAATACAGGATGCACACGAAGGTGAGGATGCATTTGATGGTAATACGGGTTTCACTGACACCGAAGGAGGATCTGAGTCAACTTTCCTAGGGAATTATAAATTCACGTCTAAAAGAATAACCAACCTACCCCATATCCTTTGCATTGTTAGAAAAGTATTACTTATAATCTGGATCATGTCCTGAAGTTTCTGGAAGTTTTTGTCAATTCAAAACAGTCTTGTCCTTGTCCTTGTCCTTGTCCTTGTCCTTGTCCTTGTCCTTGTCCTTGTCCTTGTCCTTGTCCTTGTCCTTGTCCTTGTCCTTGTCCTTCTCTTCTTTCTCCTTCTCCTCCTCATCTCTTCCTCCTCCTCCTCTCTTCCTCCTCCTCCTCTCTTCTTTCTCCTTCCTCCTCTTCCTCCATTTCTTCTCATTCTCCTCTTCCTCCTCTTCTTTCTCCTCGTCCTCCTCTCTTCCTTCTCCTTCCTCGTCCTCCTCTCCTTCTCCTCTTCCTCCTCCTCCTCTCTTCCTCCTTCTTCTCCTCTCTTCCTCCTCCTTCTCCACTCCACCTCCATTTCTCCATCCATTACCAAACCACCACAAAGTAGATGCCAGTCAACATTATGGGGAAAATAGAGGCCTGAAGCATCAGGTAATCGCCTTAAAATGTTACTTTTCTGGCAGTTAACCACTACTGCCTCATTGGACAGACACTTAGAAAAGAGATCTCATTGAACCAAGGGTGCTTTTTTTCAAGAGGCAACTGGACTTTCTGGTTTTTCTTTGAAGACGTTTCGCTTCTTGAAAGAGGGGTTAAAGAGGCCATCTGTGTCAAAATTGAACAGCCCTCTCTCAACAGAGGGGGAAGGATAAACATCCTCTATCTCCAATCTACAACACAGTCCTTTCAACAGTTCCAAGAAGGCTCCACACCCATTTGCACCACTCAATTTTGACCCTGATGACACAGATAAACCTCCAGGTGACCCACTAAAAGATTGCAAATGACCGGCTGTCTGCAAGGAGTATAAAACCTTCCATTCCCCACCTGGCGATATTACATCAGCTCACAGTTCAATTAAGCTTGATTCAGAAAGCCTACAAAATTACCCCTGCATAGCTCCCTGGGACAGGGGTGTATTCTACTTACCTTTACTACCAGTTCACAACGGGATCGCTCGCTTGCACAGATTGCTTCTGATGACGTTAGGATCAGTGGGTGGAACCTCCCACTGGTTTTACTACTGGTTCTATAGAACTGTTCCAAACTGGGGGCAACCCACCGCTGTACAGGAACAGGAAGCTTAAGGGCAGAGCCCAAGAAAAGGTATAAATAACTCTCACTCTCCACTCCATGTTGTCAGCTATCTAGAATCACACATGCTTGGTGGTTCTGCTTTACCATGAAACCATCTTTCCAATCAGCCTCCATGTTTCCAGTGTCTTTCTCCCCACTTGGAACTGAACCCAGATGGACATTTCTTCCAACACTTGGAAGACTTTTTAAAAACATTGTTGAGTGGCAAGAGGAAGGGTGGAGATTTTGCAAAACAATGCCAGTACAAATGGAAAGTATATCATGCTGCAGTAATCAGCTCCCTTTACGCTAAGCTCAGCCTATTCAGAACGTTCCTTCATTGAAACGGCAAATTGGCTAACTGGCACATATCGTATTATCCTCTTGTAATAAGTACTCCAGCTCATCTTACAATGCCTCCTTCCTTCCTTATTTTCTTCCTTGACGAAAAAAGAGAGAGAGAGAGAGACAGAGAAAGAATGAAGCAGAGAGATCATTTCCAGCAATGAGTTTGGGGAATGAAAAGGGATAGTGATGATTAGAAACATCCGGATTTGCTAATGCAGCATCTTCTCCAAAGACTCACAAAAATCACACCTGGCAAATCAGAGAAAATTAGAGTCCAGAGTAACACTGAATGCACGATCTCTTCAGGTAGAACAAAAAAAATAATATGTAATCCAGTTCCAAAAAGGGAGCTATGCTAGCCTCCTGCAGCAAAAATGAGTTGTCACAATAGCTGATGCCTGGATGAATGTATTTGGTCTTTTAAGAGGCTGCGGGGCCCTTTGTGGTCCATTTCATAGAGCATTCATAGGCCTTTATTCATTGTGCTTCCCGTGGAAATAGAAACGTATCCAAGACTCTCCATTTTGGAATTTTTCTTTCGGGTTTGGGAATCTCAAGTGATTTTGCCTGATTTCAGAATTGGCAACATTCTTGCTTGGAAAGTGGTCTTTCTCATGGTGGGAAGGCTTTTGTCAGCTGGAAAATGGAGGCAGGGGACTTGATGGGGATTCAACCGAATTGAGGCCAACGGTGAAGTTTGGTGGGGAAAAATTGTGCAGTCAGGTTCTTTCGGTACAACTTTTTAAAAAAAATATAGAGAAAGTATAGAGATGGGAAATAAGAATGGTAGGATCAGAGATGGATTTCAGCAGGTTCTGACCAGTTCTGGAGAACCGGTTGCAAAAATTCCCTCCCCTTCCCCCATGTCCTTTTCCCTTTCCCTCCAGTACAACATAATTTAGTGGGAAGACCTAGAATTTTAAAAAGCTGGCATATAAAGAGTTGACACTGGATTTTTTCATTCATGTGTTATCTGCGTCAATATGCTCCAACCTATGTGTTCCAGTTTGCTGATACCAGCATGATGGTTGTCTAAGTAGTTAGCTTGATCTCCAAAGTGAGACAGACATGAGATGAACCAAATGTAAAGTTTTAAAAAATGGAGAAAAAACAGAAGTAATAATGGATAGATACAACGTATACATCTATACCTAATACACACTCTATAAGGAAACAGTGTTCCTTGAGCCAAACCAATCATACTCATAGAATTTAAACTGCTCTGCCTACTACCGGTATTGATTTAGAAATGGCATCTAATCAATTTATCATCAAAACAGTTCTTTCTCTCTCTCTCCCTTTCTCCCCCTCTCTCTCCTGTATGTATTGCTATAGCTACACACAGAGAGAGACATATACCGTATTTTTCAGACTATAAGATGCACCGAAGTATAAGACACACCAAGATTTTGAGGAGGAAAACAAGAAAAAAAAATTTTTTTTGCCCTCCCCGGCCCCCAGGAGCACTCTGCAGGCCTCCCAAACCCTCTATGCATCCTGTTTTTGTGAAAAATGGGCCTGTTTTTGGAGAAAACGGGATGCATGGGGTGGAGGTTTCAGGAGGCCAAAAATGGCTCTATTTGGTGTATAAGACGCACCAACATTTCCACCCTCTTTTAGGGTGGGTGGGTGGGAAGTGCGTCTTATACTCCGAAAAGTACGGGTATATGTATTTCTAAATAGCCTTAGAGATTTGAATAGTTGTAACATCTAAGACAAATGTTCCACGATTCATTCTAATGAGAAACAAGCCTGCGTCACAACCGGAATAACTCTGTCACTAATTAATTATCGCTTGTCAAACAGACACAACACAACACATGGCAGTTTTAATTCCTGTATAGGTTTACAAAACGAGACCTCCCCCTTCTCCACGTTTCTACTTTTCTCCTGTACGTTGTTGTAAAGCAATAATAATGACAACCACAACAGAAGCAACGGATAATAAGGAAGCCTCCCCCCCACTCCTCCTCCCCCTCGCTAGACCTGGAAAAACCTTCATGACTGGAAATAACTCTCAGTGAATTTTGCTCTTTGAAATAGACTAGCAAAATGTACTGTATATAAAATGTCTCCCTTTTGAAAAAAAGAAAAGAAAAAGAAATATTCTGAGATCAAATAGCAGGAACTGGCATGTAATGACATTTACTAGGAGGATATAAGGCTCTTAGTCTAGTACAGCCATGGAATACATAGGCGTTTGAAGCTGTTTAAAGATAAAAATTATCACACCTATGACAAGGAGATTCAAATGTATCATTGATATACTGAGGAAAAAACCCCAAAAAACAAAAAAACAACCCACTAATATTTAAGGAACTCTTAACTAGGATGCTTTTAAAATCCTCCTAATCTGCAGTTTACACAATATATGGCCTGCACGGTATACAATCAATTACCTATTGATTTACCTCAGAAGCTATGGTCCCTTTGAAATTATGAGGAATCCCACGTTATGAAATTAGCAGAAATTGTCCAATTGCCCAAGGGTGGTTTTGAATTAAGACCTGCTACCGTGAAGCAGTAAATTATTTCAGAATGAACACAACCAACGGGAGTGACTGAGGGGAGTACATTATGCGCTGTAATAATGGATTTACTGAATTTTCCATAGGTGAACTGCTGAATTAAAACATGAATATAATATTCATCTCAACGTCTTGGGAACTAGGACTCAAGAGGAAGATGATAAGAATGGTCTTAAAGGATCAGATGGATGGCTACGTTAACACAGCCAGTGTGGCTAATGGTGAACGTTAAGTTAGAACCTGGGAAGTTGAAGTTCAAATTACTATTTGGCTACGGAGATCCCTGAGTGACTTTTTAGGTTCATTGTTATTTCTCAGTTTATCCTACTTATCCAAAAAGCCTCTGCAGTGTGCATCAGGGCAGCAAATAAGGTGAGGAGGTTTATTTTGCTCAGGAGGAAGCAAAAAGAACCACAAGGCAAATTATGAACACCTCCAGATGATGATCTAAGAGTAAATTGCCCCTTGGACTAAGGGCAGGGGTGGGTCCTACTTACCTTTACTACCGGTTTGCAACAGGGCTGCGCGTGCGTGTTTGCTTCACTCGCACGCGCACTCTTCTGTGCATGCACAGAAGCGTTCTGATGACGTTGGGGTCGGTGGGCGGAGCCTCCCGCCAGTTTTACTACCAGTTCTATAGAACCGGTGCGAACCAGGGGCAACCCACCACTGATTAAGGGGAATCAGAGCACATTGAGATGAGGATTTTGAGCCAGATCTGGATGTTTGGATTTTCTTCTTCTTCTTCTTCTTCTTCTTCTTCTTCTTCTTCTTCTTCTTCTTCTTCTTCTTCTTCTTCTTCTTCTTCTTCTTCTTCTTCTTCTTCTTCTTCTTCTTCTTCTTCTTCTTCTTCTTCTTCTTCTCCTTCTCCTTCTCCTTCTCCTTCTCCTTCTCCTTCTTCCTCTTCCTCTTCTTCCTCTTCTTCCTCTTCTTCTTCCTCCTCCTCCTCCTCCTCCTCCCCCCTTCCACCTTTCCCATCATTAAAGCCTTCTCTAGGGAGCTGGATCTTTGCATAATAATCTGAAGTAGGATAATTTGAGCCTTGGGGCTGGACAATGAATTTTGCTCTTTATTCTCATCATTTCAAATCAGCAGAAGAAAAGATCTGGGGAGTGAGCCATTGTATGGCTATCTAGGTCCATTCATCATGTACCTAACCATTTTAAGATACCAATATTACTTATTGGCTTTAATTCTAGGGCTTTAATTCATTTCTCCAGGATCTCAAGGCAGCACAGAGAGAATCCGTACCTCCATTTTTTTTTTCCTGCCACCAACATTTTTTGGAGTGGTCTAAGATGAGAAAAAGCATAGTAGCTTCCAGGGCTGAGTGGGAACAAATTCCTTGGTATCAAAAATGATATAAAGGCTTTTTAAAAAGGTGTATTTAGGAGATAACCTTAGAAGAGCAGCCAGAGGGGGAAAAAGTGAAGAGGAGGGGGGGGAAATAAAAAATCCCTCCCTCCAGAGCTTCTCATCTCAAGATACTAGTAAGTAAAACTAAGGTGAAATCACTTAGCCATGTTGTAAGCAAGATGTGATATTTTTGGGGAGATTTCCTATCTACAAAATGGTGTGAAATTGCTGGATTGTGGCAAAATTCTTTCATTTTAGCAATGATCATTAAGAAGACATGTTTTCAGTCCTTCATTTGCATAAAACAGAATGGGGAGGGGGGTGCTGGTCGAGGGAGATGGAAATGTGCTACCTTCAGTCCAGATCACATTCCCATCACCCTGGCAGCAAAATTAATACTTCGCCTGGATGTTTTTAAAAGGAAAAGATTAATCAAATGTTAGTATAGGTTTTATACCCGTGCCTCAATTTGCATTTTTCAAAAGGTATGATCTTTCCTAGGCTCTGAATAACGCCTTTTGTGTTTACCACTTAGATTGATTCACTGTTTGATAGGTTATAATTAAAGCAGGCACATTAAGGATTTAACAGGGCTTCTTATTGTTAAGAAGGATTAAAGGGGAACTGGGGTTTACGCTCTCTTTTAATTACTTTGATTAACAGAGAATATGGAAGTCTGAGATAGAAGGCTTCCTTTCTGACCTTGGAACAGGGCTTTGTCTTTTGGGAGGATCCAATCAAGTCTACTGGGACCTCTGTGAACTGCAGCCTGGACAGTAATGTTTGTAGCACAGTTAGGAAAATAGAAATTTGAAGGTTGTTTTTTCTCCACCCCAAAGAAGTGAGAATATAATAAAAGAAACTAACTATGCCATTTTGACAGATAGTTCTTTTGGGATGTATTAGAATTGCTCTTATGGATTTCATTATTTCAGGCCCTGCTCACAAGATGTTCACAGGCGATCAGAATACAGAATAGCAGAGTTGGAAGTCTGGTCTTCTAGTCCAACTTCCTGTTAAGGCAGGAAACCCTGTGTGTGTGTGTGTGTGTGTGTGTGTGTGTGTGTGTGTGTGTGTGTGTAGGTCTTTGGTTATTTGGGTTTTCTCCCATGTAAAATTGGAGGTTTCTTGGCAACGTTTCGACGAAGTCTCATTCGTCATCTTCAGGCTGGTGTTCTCGGCTTCGTGCTTCTAGGAGCAATGTGTGTGATCGCAGCTGTTTCTTCCTTTTTATACATATATATATATATATATATATATATATATATATATATATATATACACATATATATATGTATGTATATGTATATGTATATGTATATGTATATGTATATGTATATGTATATGTATATATAGATGGTGAACCTATGGCACGCAGAGGTGGCACACAGAGCCCTCTCTGTGTGCATGCACGCTGGCCAGCTGGTTTTCACACGTGTCGGATTGCCAGAAACCTGAAGACCAGCTGGTCAGCGTACATGCATACCCTGGAAGCCAGGAGAGCAGCTGGCTGGTGCATGCATACGCACCAGCTAGCTGGTCTTCGGATTTCCATCGCTCTGTCGCACATGCACGGGTTCCAGTTTGGGCACTTGGTGCTGAAAAGGTTCGCCATCACTGCCCTACACCACCTCAGACAAATTGTTGTCCAATCTCTTCTTAAAAACTTCCAGTGTTGGAGCATTTACAACTTCTGGAGGCAAATTGTCCTACTGATTAATTGTTCTAACTATCAGGAAATTCCTCCTTAGTTCTAGGTTGCTTCTCTCCTTGATGAATTTCCGCCTGTTGCTTCTTGTCCTGCCCACAGGTGCTTTGGAGGCAGGACAAAAAGCAATGGATGGAAACCAAACCTTGACTTACGACCACAACTGAGCCCAAAATTTCTGCTGCAAAGCAAGAGAGTTGTTAAGTGAGCATTGCCCCATTTTATAAGCGTCCTTGCCCCAGTTGTTAAATTAGTAACACAGTTGTTAAGTGAATCTGGCTTCCCCATTGACTTTGCTTAACCAAAGGTCGCAAAAGGGGATCACATGACCCTGGGGACACTGCAACCGTCATAAATACATGCCAGCTGCCAAGCATCTGGATTTGGATCACATGACCACGGGGATGCTGCAATGATTGTAAGGGTGAAAACTGGTAACGAGTCACTTTTCCAGGGCCGTTGTAACTTCGAACAGCCACTAAATGAGTGGTTGTAAATCAAGGATTACTTCTATAATTATACTTTTTACCTAAGGACTGTAGTAAAGTTGCTCACCTAACTTTTGCTTCCCTAAGTTGTCTAGATCCAGAAGGGTAACTGCCTTAGTCTCAGTGTCTCTTCTGCTCCTGAAGGTGCTCTCTGTCCCAAATAACTCCCTCTCCCCATTGCAAGATGTCCAGAGATGTAAAATAGAGATACCAATGAGATGAGATGCCGTTTATGGGATTTTATCCTATACTGGGCAACTGGGTTCAGATATACGCTAGTTGTAAGCTGAACTTTAGTTCATACCGTATGTTGTGTTGACATAGCCTTAGTTTATCCAGGGAGACTCCAAATCTCCCTATATCAAAATCCCTAAATCCAAATAAGAGCCTTGGTAGTACAGTGGTCTAAAGCACCCTGTTATTAAGAACAGCTGCCTGCAATTACTGCAGGTTCGAATCTCGCCAAGGCTCAAGGTTGACTCAGCCTTCCATCCTTTCTAAGGTAGGTAAATTGAGGACCCAGATTGTGGGGGCAATAAGATGACTTTGTATAAATATACAAAAGGATGAAGGCTATTGCTTAACGCACTGTAAGCCGCCCTGAGTCTTCGGAGAAGGGCAGCTTATAAATCAAATTAAAAAAAAAAATGAAAGATATTCCAAATATTCACAAAAATTTGGGGCTCTACTCAGCTTTGGCTCGTGCACCCGTTGTGGCCTATCCTAGGGAAAGAAGTCCTGGGGATAGTAACTTATGTCCTTCTCACTTCTGAAAGCAACTATTGCAGTGGTGGTATTCAGCCGGTTCTATCCAGTTCGAGCGAACCGGTAGCGGCGGCTGTGTGTGGCTCCACCCACTTACCCGGACATAATCACGTCCCATTTATCCACATTTTTGATGCTTTGCGCATGCGCGGGAGGCCCTGTGTGCACACTCACATTTGTGAATCGGTAGTGAAGGTAAGTGAATACCATCCCTGAACTACTGCAATAGTGCATGAGGCTACTCAGAAACGGCAATTGGTACAAAATGCAGCAATTTTGGCCAGGTAAGAGACAGTACACTAATATAACACTGGTCTAAAAGGGCCTGTAATGACTACCAATAGGCTTCTGGGTACTGGAAGCTGATTTGACTTATAAATCTCTACATGGTTTGGTGATCACATCCATGTAGGAGAAAGACAAGCAGGGACAGGGGGTGGTGGAGTCAAGACAGGAATTATCCTAGAGTTGTTATGTTCCCACAAATGGTATAATGATCATCTATGGCTGTGATGGCAAACCTATGGCATGAGTGCCATCTGTGGCACGCGGAGCCATATCGGTAGGCACGCGAGTGTTGCCCTAGCTCAGCTCCAGCATGTGCATCTGATTTTTGGGCCTTCCGGGCCCACTGGAAGTCAGCAAACAGGCCTTTTCTGGCCTCCAGAGGGTCTCCAGAGGGGTGGGGAAGCCTGTTTTCGCCCTCCCCAGGCTCCAAGGAAGCTTCTGGAGCCTGGGGAGGGTGAAAAACAGGCCTACCAGGTCCACTGCGTCATCACGTGCCAAAAGCGGGGGGAGCGTGCGCATGCGTGGGGCGCATTGAATTATAGGTATGGGCCCACACGCACATGACCCCCCTCCCGTGCTCCCCCTGCTTTTGGCATGCGACGGCAAAAAGGTTAACCATCACTGATCTATGGACTCATTGTGATTTAGTTTCCAGTCTAAACAGTCTTTTCTGAACAACAACAACAACACAACACAGTGTTTCAGGTGAGCCATTAACCAATGTCAAACAGTGGCTGGAATAGATCTCGAACCCGGAACCCGATCCATTTAAACAATGAGAGACTTATGGATCACTTATGGGAATAGAATGACACCATTGGCTGCTTTGGAAAACTCCGTTTGTTTTTGAATTATACGTTGAAATAGTCAAAAAAACAAAACAAAACAAAACAAAACAAAACAAAACAAAACAGAACAAAACAAAACAAAACAAAACAAAACAAAACAAAACAAAACAAAACAAAACAAAACAAAACAAAACAAAACAGCTCATGCTGTAATAATTTCTGCCTCGTCAACCATCCACCATAAACACTTCCAGCCATTCCTCTCCCTGTCTTTCTGAATTTATTTTAAAATGCCCTTGAAAATTGATTGGTGCTGCTTCAGTTAATTTCTGATTTAAAATGGGACACCTGGGCAGGGCTGGCTCTCTGCAAGATGGCAGACTGCATTTTTCTCTTTTCTCCCTCCTTGCTATGATGGAAAGGAAAAAAAAAAAAAGTGCCGAGAGAGGAGCAGAGGAAAAAAGCAAAGCAAAATCATTCTCAGTTTCAGGGTTTCCACTAAGTTGGTTGTCTGCCTCCTCTACTTTTATATCCAGGAGCATTGGACGTGACCCCACTTTGCGATCTCTCTTTTCTTAGGAAAACTCTAATCTCCAGACTGTTGTATGTTCAGGAAGAAAGCATTTGTCTGCAGGCGTAATTTTAACCCAGATGGAAGTTTTGGCATCTTTCCCCTCTCCTTATTTTCTGCCTTGAAATGGCATTTTCCCAATTTAGGAAACGACTGAGATCTCTTGGAACTGTTCACAATAAAGAGAATAAAATAAATAAATAAACAAACAAACAAATAAATAAATAAATAAATAAATAAATAAATAAATAAATAAATAAATAGAAGAGCCTGTAGTACAGTGGACTAAAGCACTGTTATTAACAACTGCTGCTTGCACTTACTGCAAGTTCAAATCTCACCAGGCTCAAGGTTGACTCAGCCTTCCATTCTTTCAAAGGTAGGTGAAATGAGGACCCAGATTGTATCCTTCCCCTGGAGTGGCCCATTTTTTGCCCTCCCAGAGCTTCCGTGCACACCCTGCACTTACCTGGCATCCATAATGGGCTGCGGAGAAACTCCTGGGAGGGGTGGGGCAGGGTGGGTGGGGTCAGCCAGACCTTGGAACAACCGGTTCGGCGAACCAGATTAAAATTAACATCCGGTTTGTCCAAACCGGCTGAATCCCACTCCTGCTCCATTCTGCTGCCTCTTTCCTGACCACGCCTGATGAATTCCCCTTGATAAATGAGGCTCTGTTGCCTTGCTGCCCTCACTGCACATGTCCCAGGGTCCATGCTGTCACCCTATGGTTGGACTCCAGATGGGGAGGATCAGCTGGGGATGGCAGCAGGTTGCAGGGTTAAGTGGCGGTGGAGTGCAGAGCAGCCAAAAGGGAAGAGATGGGAGGGGATAGATAGGTAGGAAGGAGGAATTGAAGGTCATGCTGCAGTCTCTTGCGTGAGCAGGGGGCTGGGCTAGATGACCTCCAAGATCCCTTCCAACTCTGTTACTGTTACAGTCATCAATGAGAGCTGTTGCAGATCACAGGACTGCAGGGGTATTGCCACAGCCATGACTTCAGGGGCTACCATTAGTAACTACCATTAGTGCAATACCACTATAACTTCGAATATTCATTGTTGGGGGCAATAGGCTGACTCTGTAACCTGCTTAGACAGGGCTGTAAAAGCATTATGAAGTGATATACAACTCTAAGTGCCATTGCTGTTTCTTGTTAGCAACGGACCAATCAAGCTTCTATCCAGCCTAAGGCATCCTAATAAAATGGAAGCTTTAGAAATACCAGGCAGAAAATTAGGGCTTATTAAGGCAAACGCAAAAAATGCAATATCTAAAGATCTTTGCATGCATTGGAAGGATGCAGTGATGAATTTCTGAAAATATTGCTAAAAAAAACCTCAAAAAAACCTGCAGGGACTTGTCCAGGCAGTTACTAAGAGTCAACACTGACCTGAAGGAAAAGGAAAAGCAATCAAGCAATACAACTCTCTAGGAAGGATCTAGCTTCAATTTTTCAGGCAGTTTTTGATTCCTGGTCAAGATTGGGGAACAAGTCCATCAGCAGTGCTTGAAGAGTGAAATTAGATGGCTTTGCTGACATTTGGAGAGGGGAGGAAGGAGACTTTCAGGTAGCTAGAAAGAGTGAAGTGGGAGGTTTCATGAAGCAGAAATTGAGAGTGGGAAAAAATAAGGTTAAAAAAAATATATCTACAAAATAGGCAAAAGCTGGAAAATGGGTTGAGTTGGACCATGACATGAAGTAAGCCAGGCTGAACTACCCATGAGAATAGGACTGCATGAATCCCCTTCTCTCAAAGTCTTGCAGGTGGATACTAAAGGCAAAGGTTCCCCTCACACATATGTGCTAGTCGTTCCCGACTCTAGGGGGCGGTGCTCATCTCCGTTTCAAAGCCGAAGAGCCAGCGCTGTCCGAAGACGTCTCAGTGGCCATGTGGCCGGCATGACTCAACGTCAAAGGCACACAGAACGCTGTTACCTTCCCACCAAAGGCGGTCCCTATTTTCCTACTTGCATTTTTTACGTGCTTTTGAACTGTTAGGTTGGCAGAAGCTGGGACAAGTAACGGGAGCGCACCCCATTTTGCTTTCTCCCTCTCTATTTCTTTCCTCCCTCCCTCTTTCCTTGCTCCCTCCCTTCCTTCCTTTCCTCCCTCCCTTTTTCCTCCCTTCCTTTCCTCCCTTCCTTTCCTCCCTCCCTCCCTTCCTTTCCTCCCTCTCTCTTTCCTTCCTTTTTTTCCTCCCTCTCTCTTTCCTTCCTTCCTTCCTTTCCTCCCTCTCTCTTTCCTTCCTTCCTTCCTCCCTCTCTCTTTCCTTCCTTCCTCCCTCCCTCCCTTCCTTTTCTCCTTCCCTTTCCTTCCTCCCCTCTCTCCTTCCTCCCTCCCTCCCTCCCTCTTTCCTCCCTCCCTTCCTTTTCTCCTTTCCTCCCTCCCTTCCTTTCCTCCCTCTCTCTTTCCTTCCTTCCTTTTCTCCTTCCTTCCTTCCTTCCCTCTCTCCTTCCTTCCTTCCTTCCTTCCTTCCTTCCTTCCTTCCTTCCTTCCTCCCTCCCTCCCTCCCTCCCTCCCTCCCTCCCTCCCCCCCTCTGGAAAGAAATGGGAAGAAACAGCAGGTTGCACAATAGATGGAATAGGATCAGAAAAAAACAACAACCCAGAATGATCAAAAATAAAGTCAAGGCGGCAAGACTGTAAGCACTTGTAATTTGCTGATTTTGAGGATTACTCCTTTGCTTTCAGTTTCAAGCACTCTTTCCAAAATGAAATGAAACGAAATGTAAAACAAAACAAACCCAGCAATTAAACCTTCAAATAAAACAAGCAATAAAATGAAACTATCAAAGAAACAACAGCTAACATAGCCTAATAATATTTCTTTCATTAAAATGAAAAAAATAATAATGGGTAATGTAGAAGTTCACAGCAGATGGAGTCAGTTAGGAATCATTTAAAAAATAAAGGAGGAGGGAAGCCCATAAGCACTGAGAAGAAGTCTAAATTTGGCAAAAACCTGACAGAGATGTTAACCAGCTGGACTTCTCTATAGAGGATATTTCATAATTGCATTTTTAAAGGCTCCCTCTGCATGTAGTGGCAGTTTAAGAATAAAGGAAGGATTTTAAAAACATTTGCAGCCTTCTTCTTACCAGAATCAGAATCAGCATTTTGCAAGTATGGAGGACTTTAGTTCTTCTCTCCTGCTCTACAAAGTTCCTATCTGTATCAGTTGTTACATACATACTGACAAACTTCATCTGTTGCCCTTTAGGATTGCACCGGCAGCTGCCATTAAATAGCCAAACTCTCAGTATAAATCAGTATTGTTCAACCTTGGCAGCTTTAAGATGTGTGGACTTCAACTCTCAGAATTCAGCATGCTGGCTGGGGAATTCCGAGAGCTGAAGTCCACAGTCTTAAAGTTGTCAAGGTTGAACAACACTGATTTAGATAAATAAATAGAGTCTACAAGAGCTGGGCACTAGCAGCCACCTGATTTGAAGGCAGAAATATGGGGTAGACCAGTGATGGCTAACCTTTTACGTCACCTTGTGCTGATCTGCATGCCGGAAATGGCATGCAAAACCATCCCACCTGGACTGCGCAGCCTTGCTGGCCTTCACGTGTGCAGGAGTGCCAAAACCCAGAAGAGCAGCGTTCCTTCATGCATGCTCACACCAGCACACACTTCCTGTTACTGGCATGGACACACGTCTGACAAACAGCTGTCTGGTGGAAATCCGGAGGTTTGGGTTTGGGTACCAGTGTGCGCATACGCGACAGAATGCTACTCTTCTGGATTTTGGAGCTCCCACATGCGTGAAGGCCAGCTGACCGGCGTGTGTGTGCACACAGGAGTGCAGAAGAGGAGTCAGTGAGGCCACTCATCCTGCGCGGGATGGTTCTGCGTGCCGCTTCCGGCACATGTTCCATAGGTTTGCCAACACTTGGGTAGACAATTCTTCCAACTTCTCCAGAAGAAGGTGAAATTCTTCAACCATTTCTCAAAGTCATGACAGCAGTGTTGTTTTTGCACTGTTTGCTGTGCTCATCCTGAAGAAAACTCTATGGGACAAATTCCCTCTGCTTTCTTCCTTTGGGATAGAAGTGTGGGAAAGCAAGGAATCTGCAGACTACCAGAGAAAGAAGCTAGATCAGTCATCAAGTGGTCCTTGCAATCGTATCAGTTTAGATTGGACAAGCCAAGGAGATGGTAGACTGCTGGAGAGAGAGAGAGAGAGAGAGAGAGAGAGAGAGAGAGGGAGGGAGGGAGGGAGGGAGGGAGAGAGAGAGAGAGAGAGAGAGAGAGAGAGATCTGTACAAGGGTGCACAGGACCACAGTGTCAGTGGTGTGTTTCATCCCGTGTTACCACCGGTTGCCTTCATGCACGCGCTTCGCACGCGCTTCATGCACACGCACGCCAAACAAGCACAATGTATTAAGGAACAGCTGAGACACGGCAATCTGCTCTGCTGCACCTTTCAGCTGGGCTAAAAACAACCAAATATAAGGTATGTATAACGCAGAGGCGGGCGGGAGCACTTTCTGTTAAAGAAAAATTCTGGATAATTTCTTTATCCCATGCTAGAATATATAAAGGTTCCCCTCGCACATATGTGCTAGTTGTTCCCAACTCTAGAGGGCAGTGCTCATCTCCGTTTCAAAGCCGAAGAGCCAGTGCTGTCCGAAGACTTCTCTGTGGTCATGTGGCTGGCATGACTAAACGCCAAAGGCGCACGGAATGCTGTTACCTTCCTACCAAAGGGGTTCCCTATTTTTCTACTTGCATTTTTTACGTGTTTCAAACTGCTAGGTTGGCAGAAGCTGGGACAAGTAACAGGAGCTCATCCCGTTACACGGCATTAGGGATTCAAACCACTGAACTGCCAACCTTTTGATCGACAAGCTCAGCATCTTAGCCATTGAGCCACCACATCCCTTGCTAGAATATATACCCAAGTGCAATGTTGGATCATATCAACCATCAGTTCTTGAGTTTTTAGAATATGCTTCTTCAATTTATTTTTCCTTCCCATTATTAAAATTCTTCTTCCATCTTTCGGTTGCTAAGAATATGGGCTTTCTGTACGACTGTGAGGTTTCTGAAATACATCAGTGAGAACAGGTGCTAACACTGTAGGACTTATTTTTCCCCCTTTTAATCTACTCCCTCATTTTCTCAGCTCGTCAAGTAGGAGGACCGCTGAAATTCTTCGCATCTTGCTTATTCATATTTTAAAGAGTCTACACACTTCTGTTAACGTATTTCCAATGGCCCTGTGCTAAACTATTCAGCCCCAGTAGAGTTTTAATTAAAATTTCATAAGATGGTTGATGGACTGTATTTGATCACCAACTGATCCTTGCAATCATATCCATTTAGATTGGACAATGAAGCCGCATGCGATCCGCTTCTGTTTCTGAGCTCATTAGAAAGCTGCTACTCAGGGAAGTTAATTAACGTGACCATGGATGAATGTACTGTACATATTTATCTCCTTGCAAAAACATGGGTTCTCTAAGTATCATTTGCCCTCTTCAGACTCTTTGTTTCTGGAGTACTCTTTGTAGGAGCAGCCCCAAATGCATTGACCTCCTCTAAAGCCACTCCTGTGTCTTTTCATTGGGATGGAATCAGACTTACAGAAAAACCCACTGTTATAAGAGTGGTATAATCAGAAGAGTGTTTATGTTGCCCAATTATTTTTTTGATTGCTCTATTTTGTTTATTAATTTAATTAATTTATAGCTGCAAGATGATCAAACTGGCCAGTCCTAGAGGAGATCAACCCCAACTGCTCTTTAGAAGGCCAGATCCTAAAGATGAAACTCAAATACTTTGGCCACCTAAAGAGAAGGAAGGACTCACTGGAGAAGAGCCTCATGCTGGGAAAGACTGAGGCCAAAAGAAGAAGGGGACGACAGAGAACATGGTGGCTGAATGGAGTCACTGAAGCAGTTGGCGTGAGTTTAAATGGTCTCCGGGGGATGGTAGAGGACAGGAAGGCCTGGAGAAACGTTGTCCATGGGGTCACGATGGGTCAGACACAATTTTGCAACTAACAACAACAACATAGCCAGCTGTTTCATATAAGTGACCTTGGCTAGGTTACAAGACTAAAACAAGCATGCTCTTATAAACAGAAAAACTGGCACTGACACCCCCAAAATTCCACTGAAGATGTTACCGAGCCTGGTAATGAAAGGTTCGGAAACCAAAACCACAAGCCCGGAGAATGAACCTTCACCCTCATCCTACACCCAAGCTACAGATATTCACCATTATTGTAAAAGAAACAACTCCACCAAACAACCCTCAGAAAACCAAGGAAACTGTTCCAGCAGGGGAATTCTGGAAGTTGAAGTCACCATATCTTCAAGGTGCTAAGGTTGAGAAATACTGATTAAGGAAACATGGGGGAAAACAGGAATCTATAATAGGATCATATAAAGATAAGGACTGGTCCAATATTTTTTTTTAAGTCAAAGTAGATTCTGGAGACTAACTGGGCAGGTTCATGCAGTTTGGGATCAAGACCAGTGATCTGATTCCCTTTGTCCAATCTGATTCCCCCCCCATGTTTTATTTGTTTTATTTATATAACATTCAATTTCTATCAAACAGTGTGTGATCTGGGTACAGTTATTTTTAAACAATCATAATCCACATGTTTGTTGTAGTATTCATCACCATAATATTAATAATATAGTAATATGATAATATAATAACAATAATACTTAACATTATATTTTTTAACAACTCTACACATTAACATTTCCTCTTTTTATATCTCCTCCTTTCTAACTTCTGTTTCTATTGCCTAGCCATTGATAGAATACATCCCATATCAAAAAATATTCAGTTTCTTCTTTATCCTTAATAGTAAGCATTTATCTATCCATTTCTGCACATTCTAATGTTTTCTTAATTACATTCCTCTCAAACGGCATCTCATCATTTTTCCATTGTTGTGCAAATGGAAACCGATAACCTCCCACCAACCAGTACGCTCCCACAGAGTGGGCCTCCTCAGGGTGCCATCAGTAAAGCAATATCAGCTGGTGGTTCCCAGGAGGAGAGCCTTCTCTGTGGGGGCACCTGCCCTATGGAACAGGATATCCCCAGGGATACGAATGGTCCCAGATCTCCATACTTTCCGTCGTGCCTTGAAGACCTTTCTATTTCACCAAGCTGGACTGGCATAAATTTTCAGTTTATCTAAATTCTACGCTGAGGATCTTAATTGATGAGCCAAATTGGTTTAATTATTTTAAATTATTTTTATTTCACATTATATGTATGTTATTCTGACTGTTCACCGCCCTGAGTCCTTCGGGAGAAGGGCGGTATAAAAATTAATTAAATCAATCAATCACTCAATCAATAAATCAATAAATAAATCAATACAATACAATACAATACAATACAATACAATACAATACAATACAATACAATACAATACAATACAATACAATACAATACAATTCTAGTTGCAGTTAATATATGCCAGACCAGATATGTAGTCTTTTTATCATATTTTTCTGGTAGAATGCCCAACAAAAATACCTCTGATTTCAAGTCTATATGTTGCTTTGTCATTTTTTTCCAACCAACTATGTATTTTCATCCAATATTTTTTTAGCTCTTGGCATGTCCACCACATATGGTAATATGAACCAAGTGACTGATTACACTTCCAACGTTTAGCAGTTCTGTCTTTATACATTTTCAATCTGATTTTTTTTAAACCTCCAGCTACAATCCTGCTATTTCCTGGTGATCTTTTATTCAACGGGTCTGTCTCCTCTTCATTTCCTAGCCCAGAGAAAATTGGCCAGGCACAGCCAAAGTTTGGTATCTTCCTTTAAATGTTTAAGAAGTATATAATAAAACCAGCTTTCTATCGGCCATTTTAACTACTATCACCCTACCTTTATGCCATTCTGCCAATCCATCAGGCCATCAAACTCAGTGACAGTCCCTGCCAGGTGATTCCAGTAGATAGAGGTTTAAGAGCAATGCTAGAATCAGTGATGAAAAATTTCATTACAATATACTTTCGGGAATAAACATTGGCCACTATTACACCTGCAACTCTTGTGTATTTTTCTGTACCGTTCCTTAATTTTCCAATTTATTGTTAATAACCCCATCAGTACCTTTATCCAAGAAGCAGTTACCATATTATTAGTTGGCCTTTAAGGCACAGTAAATGAAGTCTCTGCTTATATGATAGGATTTATAGTTCCATTTGAGTGCGGTAAATAAAAGGCAGGCACAATATATTTGCAGCCAATCAAAGATTGCATTAGCAGAATCATAAGTCTGCCTGATCAGTAGTTTCAATTCTGAAGGAAGACTCCTTGAAGCTTTCAATTCTGCACACACCCCCTCTTAGAGCTGAAAGCCATCTGTATGTGCCTGCCAATAAACTTTGTGTTGGGCTCATACAGTACACTAAACCCTAGTTTGAGTTTGAGAAAAAAACCATAAGAGACTCATCTATGTAAACGTAAGCAAACAAACATGGCTTGTAAAAAACATGGCAAAGCTCACTTAACACCTAGTCCCTTGATGGCGAACCTATGGCATGCGTGCCACCTGTCTGCTACCTGAGCCCTCTCTGCGGGCACACGACCCATCAGCCAGCTCAGCTCCACTGCGCATGCATGCACACTTCCTGCCGGCTGGCTGATTTACGGGTCTCTGCCCTGATTTACGGGTCTCTGCCCTGCAAGCGGGAGTTGCGCGCGTATGCACAGGGGGCCTAACTTTCTCTTCATTTTCTGTTGCCCGTGCCTTCCCAGGTCTCCGGAGATTCCCCTCCCAGCCCTGTTTTGGGAGGCGAGGCTTTTTTCTCACCCCAGCGCTGTTTTGGGATGTGAGGCCAAAAGGGGGGGGGGGTTGCACATGCATGCGTGGGGGGGGAGGGGAGTGTGGGGTCATGTGTGCATGTGCAGGGGGCAGGGTGTGTGGGAGGGGCATTGCATTATGGGTGTGGGCACACACACATGCACGATACCACGCATGCACACGCTTTTGGCACCCGAGGAAAAAAAGGCTAGCCATCACTGATCTAGCCCAGAGATGGTATTCAGCCAGTTCTGACAAATTCTGGAGAACCGGTAGTGGAAATTTTGAGTAGTTCGGAGAACCGGTAAATACCACCTCTGATTGGCCCCGCCCCTATCTATTCTCTGCCTCCCGAGTCCCAGCTGATTGGAGTCCAGCTGATTGGCTGGGTCTTCATTTGTTGCCCTGCACATGGAGCTGGAAAGCAGGTTAGTGGGGTAGGGAGGGAATGGGAATTTTACAGTATCCTTCCCCTGCTACGCCCACCAAGCCACGCTCACCAAGCCACGCCATGCCCACAGAACCGGTAGTAAAAAAATTTGAATACCACCACTGACGTAGTCCAAATCATATTGGGCATTTTTACTTAAAACAATGCATGGTTAGGCTTTTGAAAGATCTCAGAACCAGTTTGGTATGGAAGGTAAAGTTATTTCCCTTCCTTCCTTCCTTCCTTCCTTCCTTTTCTTCAGTTGTATCCAATTCTAGGAGCCTGCCTGAGAAAGTCCATGCAGATTTCTTGACAAGAGTTCCTTTTTTTTCAGAAGTGGTTTGCCATTGCCTCCTTCCTAGGGCTGAAAGAAAGTGACTGGCCCAAGGCCATCCAGATAGCTTTATGCTTAAAGCAGGACTAGAACTCCTGGTCTCCCGGTTTCTAGTCTGATGCCTTAACCACCACACCGTACTGGCTCTCTGGTGGGTAAGGTTCTGGATTAGAAATCAGGGGATCACGAGTTCTAATCCTTTCTTAGGTGGGAAAACCGGTTGAGTGATTTTCAATCCAACCCATTTCACAGGACCGTTGTTGTGGAGAAAAAGATATGATTATTTTAATTATGTACACTGCTTTGAATTCTTTAAAATATAGGCAGGATACATCTATGACCTAAAAATAATCTAGCAACCTTGAAAGCTCACCTGATCTTTTAGCAAGTTAGCTTGACTGAATAAAGATATTGCCTGACCACTAAATTTAAAATTGTCCTAATGCAACTGGGAAATCACAATCTTTTTCTTTCCCTATTATAGCTTTTTGAGCATATCTGACTCAAATTCTATTAATGTGTCTGTTAGGATTTTCGTGATGAATAACACTCTTCTATGTGTTCCTTATCTATCAATTGATCTGTAAATTCTTTCTTTGAATTCCACACAAACATTCTAATTTGAATTCTCAGTGTTTTCTTTTTTTAAAAAAAAAAAATAACCCAAACCCCAAAGCATATGAAATCTTTTTTGCTACTATCTTTATGGAGGAATATTTGCAGTCTGAAAGATGCAGGGTAACTAAATTCTAATCTAGTCTTACTTTACTTTACTTTTATTTGATTTGTATACCGCCCTACTCCCAAAGGACTCAGGGCGGTGAACAGCCAACAATAAAATACATACATACAAAATTTAAAAAGCAGAAATAAAATCGAATTAAATAGTTTGGCCCAAACAGATTAAAACCCCAATCAATTTAAAACAAATTTAAACTTTGAGTATTAAAAATATTAAAAATATTGAAATATTAAAATTAAAATTAAAATTTTAAAAAAGAGGGAGAAAGTTAGGCCAGGCCCGCCTGGTGAAATAAAAAGGTCTTTAGAGTGTGGCAGAAGGCGCGCAGATCCGGGATCCTCCGTATCTCTGGGGGGAGCTCGTTCCAGATGGTAGGTGCCCCCACAGAGAAGGGTCTCCCCCTGGGGGCTGCCAGTCGATATTGTTTGGCTGACAGCACCCGGAGGAGCCCCTCTCTATGAGAGCGTACCGGCTGGTGGGAGGCTATTGGTGGTAGTAGGCGGTCCCGCAAGTACCCAGGTCCTGAGCCATGGAGCGCTTTAAAGGTGGTAACCAAAACCTTGAAGCGCACCTGGAAGACCACCGGGAACCAGTGCAGCTCGCGCAGGAGGGCTGTTACATGGGAGCGCCATGTTGCTCCCATTACCACCCGCACGACCGCTCTCTGCGCCAGTTGGAGCCTCCGGATGCTCCTCAAGGGGAGCCCCATGTAGAGAGTGTTACAATAGTCCAGGCGGGAGGTGACGAGGGCATGAGACAAGTCTAATCTTGTCTGCAGCAGTTGGATTCATCAAACACCCCAAATACGTTTCTGAGGATGGTTTTGAATGCATCATCTGTCTTCTTTTTCACATGCAGATTAGGCTGTTAAGCAGCTGCACAATTCCATGAAAAATGCAATTTGATTTAAGAAGTTGCCAACAGGTGCTACATAAGTTCCCTGTGTGCACTGAAACTCCCTTTTGTTTTTGAGAGGGAAGCTCTTAAAACTTAAGTTGAAAACATGTCGTGCTGCTTTTTTAGGAAAAAACAAATCAGGAAGAACAAAAACAACTGCATTAACAAAACAAACATACGCAAAAGTGATTAATACCAGAAATAGATATATGCCATCTCTCATCGGATGCTTATCTAGAAGATAGATAAATAGATAAACAGAGTTGGAAGGGACTCTGTAGATCATCTAGTCCAATCAGAGGTGGACTGCTGCCGGTTTGGATTGGTTCAGGCAAACTGGAACCACCCGCCCCAGTGCTATCCTGTCCTAAATATCTCACTCTCTAGTTCGCTCACTCGCTCGCCCTGTCCATGCAGCCCAGCTGATTTCCGCGCCTTGCCTGCTCTACTCACCGCGGCGGCCCGAGAAGGTATGCTGAAAGCTGTGCGTATGAAATTGCCGTGTGTTTGAAGCCACACCGAAGTGCGGAAGGCGTGGAAGGCGCACACACGTGCTCATATTTTTGGTTCTGCACTAGACGAACCGGTTGTTAAATTATGTGAAGCCCACCTCTGAGTCCAACCCCCCCCCCAAGCAAGAGCTCCTACACCATTTCTGACAAATGGCAGTCTAATCTCTTCTGGAAAGCCTCCAGTGATGGAGCTCCCACAACTTCCAAGCTGTCCCATTGGTTGATTATTATCACTGTCAGAAAATTTCTCCTTATTTCTAGGTTGAATTTCTCCTTGGTCAGTTTCCATCCTTTATTCCTTGTCTGGCCTTCGGGTGCCTTGGAAAATAGCTTGACCCCCTCCTCTCTGTGGTAGCCTCTCAAATATTGGAACACTGCAATCATGTCTCCCCTGGTCCTTCTCTTCACTAGACTAGCCATGCCCGGTTCCTGTAACCGTTCTTCATAAGTTTTAGTCTCTAGGCCCCAGATCATCCTGGTTGCTCTTCTCTGCACTTTTTCTAGAGTCTCAACATCTTTTTTATGTAGAGTCATTTTCATCAGATGCAAAAGTAGAGTTATCAAATTTGGGCTGCAAAAATCCAGATGGCCACCTTGCTGCCATCTAATAGTCATTTAGATTTTTTTTTTAGTTCCAAATAGGGTTTTTTGTTGAAAAAAACATGATGCTTTCTGTCCATTGACTGACATGGCCCCTGGCCTCTAAAGGCTTATACTACAAGAAACAGATTATCTTGTCAGTTTTCCTGAAGTTGCTGTGGCAACTTCAGCAAAGTTTTCTTTGGTTGCTGTGGCTGTCAGATTAATTGGATGACCCGTCTGAATTTTCCACAGCATGAAGTTTTATTTTTATTTTATTTTATTTTGAATTTGTATACCGCCCTTCTCCCTGAGGACTCAGGGCGGTGAACAGCCAAGTAAAAACATCAAGTACAAATATTAAAATACAGTTAAAATATACATATATAAATTTGGCCCCATTAATTAAAAACAATAAACAAAACACTTAAAAACACTTAAAAAATTAGGCCAGCCCGGCTTGCTGGAAAAGGAAGGTTTTAAGGGCACGGCGGAAGGCACCGAGGTCTTGGATTCTCCTTATCTCTGGAGGCAATTGATTCCAGAGGGTAGGTGCCCCCACAGAGAAGGCCCTCCCCCTGGGGGTCACCAGCCTGCACTGTTTGGCTGATGGCACCCCAAGGAGGCCCTCTCTGTGGGAGCGCACAGGTCGATGGGAGATCGTCGGTGGCAGCAGGCGGTCTCGAAGATAGCTAGGCCCTATGCCATGGAGCGCTTTATTAGGAGATTTCTCTACCTACCTCACCTCCACCTTAGTGAATATTGAGTGAAAATCCCCCAAACCTGTGAATGTTTCATACACCTTGGATATTCTGCAGCAACATCTTACATCTTGAGAACTCACAAGTGATTTTGAGCAATGCTAACATTTCATAACAATGGAAGCCTGGTTGATTGGATGATCTGAGAGACAGGACCCAAAAAAACTCTCAAGGACCCACTTCAGTTTAGTGTGTCTTTCTTTTGTTAGGTTTGAAAAACTTGAGTGGGTAGTCTAACCAGAACATGAATCACAGAGAATGAAAACACATAGACACCGTGCTTTCAAAATACAGCCTTGGAAGAAATATCCATCTGGGTTCAGTTCCAAGTGGGGAGAAAGACACTGGAAACATGGAGACTGCTTGGAAAGAAGGTTTATTGAGGAACAGGATTACATGGCTTGAGATCCCGGGCAGAAAAAAGGGCAGAGATGCTGAGATTGCCAGGGTTTTATGCCCTCTGTTGGGCTTTGAATTTGAGCTTGTATTCTGATTGGTTGTCAGACTCCCATGGGGGCATGCAGGGGTAACTTTGTAGGTTGTCTTTTGTGTCGCAGGCTTGGTTGACTCTTGCTGGGTGATGATGTAATGAAAGGGCTTTGGGCAATTCCTATTATGGCTCTGCCTGAAGGAGGTAGATCTTTGTTATGTAAAATAGACTGGCCCAGGCCTTAATGGCCCATTGACAAGGGGCGTGGGCTGAGTTTCTGTCTTCCTTTAGGAGAAATATTTTGCCCTTTTAATATTTCCTAAAATATCTCGTTTTCCTAGGAGAGGGGTGGGTGCTAACTTCCTACAACAAGATAGGATATCTTTTGAAATATATAGCCATTACAAGAATCTACTACTATTTGGATTGGTTAACACAAAGACTTGTATTCTCAAGGGCAATCAAGGAGTTGATGTAGATTTATAAAAATGCCTAGCAACTGGAACTTTTTCAACTCCATTCCTTGGCCAATTTATAACAGTCAGGAAAATAAGTTGCCCTAGAGCAGAGGTGTCCAACCTTGGCAATGTTAAGACTTGTGGACTTCAACACTCAGAATTCCCTAGCGAATCAAGGCCGGACTCTACTCCCCGCCCTAGAACCTTTATACTGGGAGGAAGTATATCTGCTTAACATATCTTTTATTTTCTAAAGAAGCAAACATTTATAGATGTAAGTGTGATAGAGTTGGAATTGAAATGAAAACTATTAGGACAGATCTGCTATTTCTGCAGGCTTCTTCTTCTTCTTCTTCTTCTTCTTCTTCTTCTTCTTCTTCTTCTTCTTCTTCTTCTTCTTCTTCTTCTTCTTCTTCTTCTTCTTCTTCCTCTTCCTCTTCCTCTTCCTCCTCTTCCTCTTCCTCTTCCTCTTCCTCTTCCTCTTCCTCTTCTTCTTCTTCTTCTTCTGCCATATCCTTCATCAGACATTGGCGATCTTGTTGGCAATCCTATTTTTATCAACAGCCACATGAAAAAGTGCTGCTGAGTTTTGTCCAAACCAGTCCCTTAGGTTTTGAAGCGATGATGTTCTTCTTCTGCCTGGACCTCGTTTGCCTTCAATCTTTCTTTGGAGGATTACGTGAAGGATGCCATATTTTTCTCGGTGTCACATCACATGTCCAAAATATTCTAACTTTTGCTTTTTAATGGCTTTGATGATTTCCCTTTGCTTTTCCAGGAGGCTTATCACCTCCTCATTTGTGATTCTGTTAACCCAGTTTATACGTAACCACCATCTGTAAATCCACATTTCAAATGCTTCTAGATTCTTAGAAATAGAAATAGAATAACAGAGTTGGAAGGGACCTTGGAGGTCTTCTAGTCCAACCCCCTGCCTAGGCAGGAAACTCTACACCACTTCAGACAAATGGTTATCCAACATCTTCTTAAAAATTTCCAGTGTTGGAGCATTCACAACTTCTGCAGGCAAGTTGTTCCACTTATTAATTGTTCTAACTGTCAGGAAATTTCTCCTTAGTTCTAGGTTGCTTCTCTCCTTGATTAGTTTCCACCCATTGCTTCTTGTTCTACCCTCAGGTGCTTTGAAGAATAGTTTGACTCCCTCTTCTTTGTGGCAGCCCCTGAGATATGGAACACCGCTATCATGTCTACCCTAGTCCTTCTTTTCATTAATACCCAGTTCCTGCAACCCAGTTCCTGCAATCTTCTTCAAGTGGTTTCCTGTCAGAGACCAACTCTTTACTCCATAGAGCAGGATAGAGAAGATGTAACATCTGACAAGCAGATGTTCTGCACTGCAGGCTAGGAAAACTATTAGGTCAGATCTGCTGGCTGGCTGGGGAGTTCTGGGAGTTGAAGTCCATGTGTCTTAAAGTTGTGATTGAGAAACACTGCTCTAGGCCAAATGGCTTGCTGAGTGGCAGTCTGCTGCCACTGTGAAAGGCATGTGAAAAAGGGAAAACATGGTAAGGAATGGATGGAGCAGGTCTCAGTCTCAAACACCATATCCTCCTTCTATCTCAACTACCGGGATTTCTTAGGTCATCATGGTTAAAAGCTTGGTGAGTGGGTTAGAAAGTAGAAAAAAGGACTCAGCTGGAAATACTGGGGTGCCCTGATATGAGTCAGGAATGTTATTCATGGTTGAATGAAGAAGATAATCAGGGTAGGTTCTAAACTGTAAGAATGTATAAAAGCTGTATTTGGCAAGCTCTAAATAAAATTAAGGCCATGTAACAAATGAATTTGGCAAGAATGCCATCAAGATTCATGACAAATCCACGCACTCATGAGGAAGATCCCTTTATGAATAGAATGTGTGATTGCACACAGGAACAAATATATCCTAGCTGATTAATTTTCATTTTTCCAATTTGTTTTATCATAAACTTACTACTTAAGGCAAAACTATTTAGAGTGGAATTGGAATATTTGAAATAGAAGATATTGAGGTTGCAAAAATTTAACAGACCACTAGATGGTAGCAAACACTATAGAAAGTTCTAACCCTTTGTTGCCCTCTGCTGGACCTTGCTGGACCTCTGCTGGACCTTGAAACTCACATATACTAGTAGGCCCAGCCTTTTTAGTTCACCTAAAACCATACCGTTGATTTCAATATATAGGAAGACCTTTATATTTTCTCCAACCATAATGTGGAGTGGCATATATTGATCAAACTTGGTTTTTGGGACTACAGTGAACTTTCTCTTTTAAAAGAAAAGTAGGTCAGGAATTATTGTTAAATAACACATAGAGCTTTTTCTTTCTTTTCTTTTTTCTTTTTAAAAATAACAAGGACAAACAATAACAAATGAAAACTCTGCAATACTCTTTCTGTCTTCTTCCAAATCCAGTAAGCGATAATTTCAACGAATCAAATCTGATCTTTATTACAGTCACAAACCAGCATATAAATTCAATGATGTTTCTTATTTCTCTAGCAGAGAATTGATCTACTTGTTCAAAAAGGCCTTTAGGACTTTTGACAATTAAACCTCCACTTAAAGATGTATTTGTACTCCACATGTCAATGTGAAACATCTACAAAGATTAATGGTGACCTTACTGTCTATTTTCATTGCTAGGCAGTGATTTCACTGTTAAAACTGGCACTCTGACAGACAGGGGGAATAACTCTGAAATACAAATTGTCAGCTCTGTGGTGCACGTGGTCCTCCTTTGGGCCAAGCAAGGAATACTGTTTCTTCTAACATCACTACAAGCTTCTTCCTATTCCTGAGAGCAAGACGGAGAGGGAGAAAGAAGTGTCAGGAATATAGAAAGAATTCAGATCTATTAACCTCCAATTGAGCTACAGGGATGTGTACAGGTAGTCTTTCACTAACATCCATTTCAGTGGTGGGTTGCCCCCGGTTCAGACTGGTTCTATAGAACCAGTAGTAAAACCGGCAGGAGGCTCCGCCCACTGACCCTGACGTGATCAGAAGCGATCTGCGCATGTGCAGAAGCAAGGCGTGTGCGTGAGCGAAGCGAGCATGTGTGTGTGATCCCGTTGTGAACCGGTAGTAAAGATAAGTAAAACCCACCCCTGATCCATTTGGATAGAGTGTCAGGGTTCCAAATACTAGATCCATCGCAAGCAAAACCCCCGAGGCAGGTGGATTCCTCAAAGAATAGCTTTATTAGAAATATCATATTGGCACCTATCTGGTGAAAACCAACTCTGAGGGGCCCCTTGGTTTTCACCTAATTGAAAGTAAAAGTTTTCCTCTCAACCCCAAACAATCAGTCACATGGCCCAATCAAAGCAGCGTCCGCTGATCTGGTGACATCACTCCTCCTTCCTCCGTCCAGGAGGAAATCCAGATCCACTTAACAACCATGTTACCAACTTATCAACTCCAGTGATTCACTTAACAACTCTGGCAAGAAGGGACAGAAAGGTAAAATGGGGGCAAAACTCACTTAACAAGTGTGTCAGTTAACAACAGAAATCTAGGGCTCAATTGTGGTTGTAAGTAGAGGACTACCAGTATATGAATTTTTCCTTTCCGTGTCGTCTATTTCTCAGGCTAGAAGTCCATGAGATATGTTCATAAGGTAAAGGTAAAAGTTCCCCTCGTACATATGTGCTAGTCATTCCTGACTCTAGGGGGCGGTGCTCATCTCCGTTTCAAAGCCGAAAAGCCAGCGCTGTCTGAAGACATCTCTGTGGTCATTTGGCCGGCATGACTAAACGGCAAAGGCACACGGAACGCTGTTACCTTCCTACCAAAGGTGGTCCCTATTTTTCTACTTGCATTTTTTACGGGCTTTCGAACTGCTCGGTTGGCAGAAGCTGGGACAAGGAACGGGAACTCACCCCGTTATGTGGCACTAGGGATTCGAACCGCTGAACTGCCGACCTTTCGATCGACAAGCTCAGCGTCTTAGCCACTGAGCCCTTAGCCCACCGCGTCCCTTGATATGTTCATAGCAAGAGTCAAATCTGAGATGCTGATAGTCTTTGTGTATCCAAATTAGGACACATTCGTTCATTCTCATGAAAGCTTTCTCTCGATTCTGCCATCTTGAAACTGATCATGACCAGCAAACTCATGGCTACACCAGGGGTGGGATTCAGCCGGTTTGGACCAGTTCGGGCGAACAGATAGCTCCGACGATCAGCTGAGAGCGAACCGGTTTGCTCCAACAATCAGATGGACCCACCCGCCCGCCCCTGCGCTATACCGACCTATATTTCTTTTGTTTGAAGCCCAGAAGAGCGGATTGCCGCACCTCAGCTGTTTTACTCACCGGGGCTGCAGTGGAAGGTAAGTTTTAGAGCTGGTTTCAAACGTACTGTACATGTGGGGAGCGAAGCATGCACTCAACAAACTGGTTGTTACACCGGTCGAATCCCACCTCTGGGCTCCACCATTGGACAATATGGTTTGGATTACTGGACTTCTTCTTCCTTCCCTTCTTTTATTATGAAGAATTCTCAAGACCTGAAAAGCTTGCATGGTCTTTATCTCAGTTAGTCCCTAAAGAGGCTGATCGTTTGTGGATTTGGAATCCCCCCCATCTCAATTTACATATAATTTTGAGATTCCAAAGAAAACCAGTAGGATCACTTTCAAGGTAAAACAGTGATGATCTTACTGTTAATCCTTGGAGATAGCGTGATTTTAATTATATTTAGCTCTTTGCTGCAAAAGCACTATTGCTGGCTGGCAATTTTTTTGGGGGACCACTTGTGTTGCAAAATTCAGAGAAGGACAAAACATGAAGTATAGCTTTGGAAATTGGTTCCAGAAATATGAATTCGTTCAGTTTCTGAGCTGAATCTATTTTGCTCCAGGCTTAGTAGATTTTATTTTTTTCAGTTCTGGAATTTTCACTGGAATTGCCTATAACTGTGTCCCATGAAAAAGATTTAATCAGCTAAACATCAGCGGGTTTTTTTTGTAAATGTTCTGCATCAACTCTTGCTTTGCTCAATGTCTTTTTTAGGAGGCTGGGGAAAAAAGAGTTTAGTTCCCTGTATTTTTGTTACTGTTGCATTATTATTATTTTTTTGAAGGATTGGAGAGGTGCTATTTACTCCCTTTTGCCAACAGACTTCATCAGCATGGCTGGCCAAACAGAGATAAGATAGATTTGAAATGTTGAGAACTCAAGACAGCATCAAATCCTGAACTTGGAGAGTTTAACAGTGGTCAGGTCAAGGCGGGTTTGCCAACTCTCAAAATGTGATTGTCATCATTTCGGGAGATTGCCGAGAATAACAGGAAAACAAGATTGAGCCAGGAAGAAAGGTCAGCAAACAGATACTGCCTCCAAGTTGAAGCTCAAAATGCAACTGGCCAACCATATTGCAAATAAATAAATAAATAAATAAAGAACCACAGTAAACTCTGCTTTGAAGTAGGGATGCTCAAGAAATCTATATGACTCACTTTTACAACAGCTATATAGCCTAGTTAAAACTTTAAGTGTATGTTCAAAAACTTTTTGCAAGGAATTAATTTGGGTATTCTGACTTGGCTCCCAGACATGACAAACCCTCTGAAGTTAAATAAATGATTCCTTTATTAGGAGCGCCAGCAGCACCGAGAAAAAGTCTCTCTCCCTCTTACAGCAGGCTAAGAAGTCTGTCTGGCAGGGAGATGAATAGTTGTCTGCCACACCTATTCATCTTCACTCTGTGCCTTTTATCCCTAGAGCTAGGGTGGGGCTTCACTAGCAGTGGTGGCTCTTCCATCCCAAGGATCGGCCCATAGATTTCCACTGGTCTCCTCTCCTCTGCCTTCTGTGCATTCATGCGTCAGGCACTAGACCCAGCTGTTCCTCCTCTCCCTCATCAGCCACCTCAAAACCGGGTTAGAAGGAAGATTTGCCTACTATTGAAGAATGGACATTAAAAGTAGCAAATTTGGCAGAAATGGCGAAGATTTCAGCATATTTGAAAGATCATTCACAAGAAAGATATATATCGGAATGGAGAAGATGGATTGACTATATTCAAAACAAATATCGGACTAAAAAGTATCAAATAGCTTATGAATGAATAGAAAAATTAAGATTTATATTTAGTTAGGTAAAAGGAGAGTTAAAGTGTGAAGGGAGGGATAGGAATCCTTAGTTAATTAGCTTAGTTTAGCATATGATTGTTAATTGTATACCCTGTATTTTGTTCTGGGAAGTTCAGGGGAGGTGGGGGGTAAGGAGGGAGTGGGGGATGAGGAAATACTTGTAAAAAAAAATTTTTTTTTTGTAAAACTCTTTAATAAAAAAAAACAAAAAACAAAAAACCGGGGGGCTGTTGACTCTCCATTTTAGGCCTGATGGATGGCCCAGGCTCCATCTCTGTGTCTATCTCTGCCAGCTTCATTCCCTCTTCCCCCTCAGAGCTCTCTGATTGCTTTGATGCTGGCCCTAATTCCCATGCCATCTCCTCATCTGATTTGGCTGCTGGAGGGACCAGAGTCAACAGGCTACAACATCAGGATTAAGGTTGGGATTAACTCAAATCTCAGGAAGAAGCACGCTTCACTTGTCTGGAATCCTGCTGTATCCACAGGAAGTAGAATTTTAAAAAGGAAGTTTTGAATATGATGATAAAGGTTCCCCTCGCACATATGTGCTAGTTGTTCCTGACTCTAGGGGGCGGTGCTCATCTCCGTTTCAAAGCCAAAGAGCCAGCGCTATCCGAAGACATCTCCATGACCTTCGCTGTTTCCAGGGTGGCCCCTCGGGCCAGACCTAAGCATACCACGGGCTGGATTTGGCCCACCGGCGTTGAGTTTGACACCCCTGACCTATATCCTTTATCTTCAGAAGGCCCAGTGGAACAGCTTCCTTATGGATTTGGTTCCCAGGAAATCAAGATGAAACCTGTTTTTCAAGTTGTCAGTTCTGCAAAATATATCAGTTTGTTTAATGCAAGGAAAATGCTCAAACTCATCAAAAGAGCTTCCCAGTTCTATTTTATTTAATTAATTTTTTTTGCAAGAAGCAGCCAGAAACACTCCTTCATCTCATCAATAGTGTCAAAGAGCAATCATCTTGACAAAATCTAAATAGAGGTGTCTTTAGTAAACAAGTTGAAAGACGCTGCAATTGCTTGGATGAATGGCTGAGTCTATAAATCTGCATGCTTATAAATGAGTTCAGAAGATGTCAAAGGCTTGTTAAGAATCCTAATTCACAAAGAGAACGTTGGTGATAATTACTTCCCAGAATTTATTAGCTCTATCCAGCTAGTATATGTTTTTTTCCTTTCTTGCCATCCATTTTCAGTGATGAAGAATGTCAACCAAATTCTTTTGAAATATTGGATTTATTTGAATAAATTGATTCTTTGGTCAAACATCCGGAGCAGCACATTCGTCTGCAAAATCATCATCTCCTTTTCTTCTCCTTTAGGTTGGTTTTGAGTTCAGAAATTTGACAACCATCAGACAACTCATCTCTTATTATAATAACATTTTAGCCAGCACCTATGTAAGTCACAACATTGATGTCCAGATGTCATCAGAAACTTTTTGTCATTTCTGCTACTGTCTTTGGTAGGAGCCCACCAAATGTGATCTTTCAAAGCAGTGGTGGAATTCAATTTTTTTTTACTACTGGTTCTGTGGGCGTGGTTTGGTGGGCATAGTGGCTTGGTGGGCGTGGTAGAAGAAGGATACTGCAAAATCTCCATTCCCACCCCACTCCTGGGGGAAGGATACTGCAAAATCCCCATTCCCTCCCCACTCCATGGGAAGGATACTGCAAAATCCCCATTCCCTCCCCACTCCATGGGAAGGATACTGCAAAATCCCCATTCCCTCCCCACTCCATGGGAAGGATACTGCAAAATCCCCATTCCCTCCCCACTCCATGGGAAGGATATTGCAAAATCTCCATTCCCTCCCCATTTCTGGGGGAAGGATATTGCAACATCTCCATTCCAGTGGTGGGTTGCTACTGGTTCTCCCCGGATTGGGTGAACCGGTAGCAGCGGTGGCAGTAGGCTCCGCCCACCTGCCTGAATGCTTCTGTGCATGCACAGAAGTGTCGCGCACGAGCGCGCGCCCATCCACAAGCAAACCAGTAGCAACAGGTTTTGAAACCCACCCCTGCTCCATTCCCAACCCACCCTGGGGCCAGCTAGAGGTGGTATTTAGAGGTGGTTCTCCGAACTACTCAAAATTTCCACTACCAGTTCTCCAGAACCTGTCAGAACCTGCTGAATTTTACCCCACTTCTCGATTTAGCCCCCCAGAGCTTTGCTAAATTATAAACTGTGATAGAATGCATACATTATTCAATATGAGAACAGCAATTAATTGGAATTAAAATTAATTTTTATTAAGTTAAATTTAATATTGTCTGAGCTTGGCTTGCTTTTATTTATTTATTTATTTATTTATTTATTTATTTATTTATTTATTTATTTAGTGAAGTTGTTGGCTTCTACTCAAAGGTCAACAATACGAAAAAGTCTATGGACCGCCATTTTTGAATATTGCAGTGATATATAAGAGCATATTATGCTGAGATTGTAAAGAATTTCTTTATTATAAAATGGATGAAGAGGTTTGTAAACTCCTATGTTATTATTTCTCCTTCCCAAACTTTTGAATCATTTAAATAGCCCACTGCAATCATCTTAACTTTAAGGCCACCAGCTCATTACGTTAACGGTAACTTGTCTGTAATCTAATGAAATTCATGATTTAATAGCTTCCCCCCTCCCCCAAGCATCTTAGCTGTTACTCTAGAATTATAATAATCCACAGTAAGTTATTGCTTCACATAAACAGGAAATATCCTCACATTACTATCCACACAATATTGAGAACATAAGTTTTTATGCAAACACTTTAGGGAACCCATTTGAACCCAACTAAGTCTGTGAGTTGGAAAAAAAAATGTAAACATAATATCATGACGATATATTATAAATGATCAGATCTATATACAGTGCAAGACGATATATGTGTACATAACAAGTTATGCTGTGTTATGGATTTCAAGTGCAAAAATATGCAAGGAACAATATAAGGGGCTGATAAAGCATCACCAGGTGTTGGAGCTGGTTAACTCAAAAATGCTTTTTCTCCCCACCCCCCAAAAAGGCAACTGGACCAGGGGTGAAATGCTACTGGTTTGGACCGGTTTACCCGGTTCGAACTGGGTTTGGGCGAACTGGTAGTAAAAAAAATGTTACCAGTTTGGGTGAACCGATATTTCCAACTATCAGCTGTGCTGCTTGATTTATATTTGCTAGAAAGCAGGAAATCTGCAAAATCTGCAAAATCCCCATTTCCTCCGAATCAGCTGGGACTCGGGAGGCAGAGAATAGATGGGGGCGGGGCCAGTCAGAGATGGTATTTATCGGTTCTCCGAACTACTCAAAATTTCCGCTACTGGTTCTCCAGAACTGGTCAGAACCTGCTGAAACCCACCTCTGGTCCAGTTGCCTTTTGAATAAAAAAGCACCTTTGAGACAACTATGACCTGGATGACTCCATAGATGTTGAGCTGGTTAACTTTTTCTTTCGTCTCTCCTCAGCCAGATAGGAAAGTTATCAAAGCAATAAACTTGCCTCGTTATGGATCCCACAGCAACTTGGTTTCCTTCTGTGATGCTCCATCACTGAAAACGAAAACTCTACTTAGCAAACAGAGAGGCAGTTTGGCGCACAGAGGCGCTATGGTGAGTTCTAGTCCTGCCTAAGACAGAAGGTGGCAGTGACAAGTCACTTCTGATAATGTTGCCAAGAAAACCACAGGGACTCGTCCAGGCATCTGCTTAGGAGTCAGGGCTGACTTGAAAGCATACACACATTTACACACACATTTGCACACCTACCCAAACAAGAGAACTGCCATTTTAATTACCAGCCTCAGATCTTTCTCCACAACTTTGACTGACTGTGAAGACAATATTCAAGCTTTTTGCATTGCTGCTTTCACAAATATCAAGTGAAGGATAGTGAGCCAACTTTTGTGAGGATATTTGAATAAGAACCATGGCTGAGCCCTTCGCCCCCCCAGCAGGTTCTCAGGATATGTGGACAGTAGTCAGTCACTATTTTTAATTTCCTGATTTAATTTCTCTTGCACTGAAACTCCATCTTTCTTTCTTTCTTTCTTTCTTTCTTTCTTTCTTTCTTTCTTTCTTTCTTTCTTTCTTTCTTTCTTTCTTTCTTTTCCTTCCTTCCTTCCTTCCTTCCTTCCTTCCTTCCTTCCTTCCTTCCTTCCTTCCTTCCTTCCTCCTTCTCTCTTTCTTTCATTTGTTTCTTTCTTTCTTTTCCATTCTTTCCCACGCTGTGCCTTCACTAGCCGCCCTTTCTTTGCCCATTGAAAAAAACCCATAAGAAAAGATGCTATAGAGATGAATAGAAGAGTAAGAAGCCACTCATCCATTTGGCCAACAGAGAGACAATTGTGTGTTAGAAGAGAAAACATTTTGGGGTGTGGGGCCCTTGGTGCTCTCTGAACTTGGTTGTTTATTTGCAGACATTTCATGACTAGGTGTTCTAGCCCTGATAACATTACATAGTGTGGTCATGAAATGTCTGCAAGAAAACCACCTGTCAGGGTTCCAACGGATGCCCTAATTAGATCATGAGCCTTGAGCCAAGCTTCAAAAGAAATCCAGTTATTTATTAGGAGCTTCATGTCGGCATGTTCCAAGTGAAGCCAACTCTGACTCCACATAATTTACGCCCCAATCATGACCCTGTTTCCTCCCTCCCCCCAGGGTGTGTCATCAATCACATTAATCAATGGAGCAATTTAGTGGGTTGTAGAGATCATACCCCTCCGGCCGCTGTGGGTAACCCTGGAAGACAGCCTTGAGAGAGATATGTCTGGAATGTGCTTCTGTTTTTGGCTGCTGCGCTGCTTTGTTGGTTTCCCATCCCTCTTGCCTATGACAACTCAAGAGCAGGCCAGGGATGCTTTGCGAGTTGACACCACCAAGATCACCAAGAACCCCACAGGTTCAACCCCGAGCTACAAATATTGTCATCTATCAGCACATTCAGAGATACTTGTTGGTCACCTTAAAATTGATTCCATGCTAGAGCGCCACGTTCCACTTGGAGCACCTCCCTGAAATGCCCTCCTCCATTAAAAGTCATTTCAAAAGCAAACACTCTTTTGTGAAACTGAATGAGAATTGGTTAAAAAAAATCCTCATCGGATTCTCTTGCACGGCATTAGATAGAATCTTCTTTGCACTCCATAATGTATGCTAAAAATAAAAATAAAAATCAATGCTGCCTATTTTGAAACAGTTCATTTACAGTTGAACTTTGTGCATGTCTTCCTTGGTGCAAACAACTTTTTTGTAAAGTGCAGCATGTTTTCAAAGGCATGGAAAAGGCTGGTGGTTGCTATGGAGCTTTTGAGCTGCTCTTTGAGAAGATCCCCATGAGACAGGATGACCCCACTTAATTAAAGGGGGCTCACTGAGAGAATATCTTTGGGCTATGGAGGTGGGAAGAACCTTCCAGCATGGCTTTGGCAATGCTGGATCAGGTCAAAATAATAAATTATTCAGCCACATGTTGTCAACCAGGGAGATCTTGAGACATCAGCTCTAAGAAGCTAACCTAAATTGGGTATATAAACCTAGAGATCACTGAAGAGCAACTCAAAAGAGAACCAATCATCACCGTGATATGAATTTCTGGGTCACTTCTGGTGACCTCTGATTTGGGGGCAGAACTGAGAGGGCAGAAGATGGCATTCAAATCTGGCGCTTTCTTCTCTGAATGGTTCATTACTGTTGCTATTACTTTTTATTCATTTATTTCATTCCTATTCTGTGTTTTAAAAATCTTACTGGAGAGAGAGAGAGAGAGAGCAAAAGGAACAGACATTGTGCCTTATGTCACTTTGAAGAGGTGCAGGAGAGCCCATTGGTCTGAAACCTATAATATTCTGAGGAGTACATATAACCTTAAAATGGAGAAGACAAAGAAAAGTATGGTATTGTATTGTATTGTATGGTATTGTATTGTATTGTATGGAATGGAATGGAATAGAATAGAATAGAATAGAATAGAATAGAATAGAATAGAATAGAATAGAATAGAATAGAATAGAATAGAATAGAACTGAATTACTGGAATAGGAATAAGAATAGAATGGAATGGAATTGAATAGAAAATGTAGAATAGAATAGAATAGAATAGAATAGAATAGAATAGAATAGAATAGAATAGAATAGAATAGAATACTTTATTTGGCCAAGCGTGCTTAGACACACAAGGAACTGGGCATGGATAGTCTAGTGAAGAGAAGGACCAGGGGAGACATGATAGCAGTGTTCCAATATTTGAGGGGCTGCCACAGAGAGGAAGGGGTCAAGCTACTTTCCAAGGCACCTGGAAGCCAGACAAGGAATAATGGCTCAAAACAGATCAAAACAGATCAAGGAAAGATTCAACCTAGAAATAAGGAGAAATTTTCTGATAGTGAGAACAATCAAACAATGGAACAGAAGTTGCCTTCAGAAATTGTAGGAGCTTCATCACTGAAGGCTTTCAAGAAGAGATTGGACTGCCATTTGTCAGAAATGGTTGGTACGGTCTCCTGCTTTGGCGGGGGGTTGGACTAGATGATCTCCAAGGTCCCTTCCAACTCTGTTAATCTGTAAAGGAATTTGTCTCTGGTGCAGAAGTGTACGTGCAAAGCAACAGAGTAATAATCATAATGATGATACCATTAAGAAGGGGTAGGAGAGAAGATGAGAAGGACGATAATAATACTACAGCCAAACAACATGGGTGAATAGACATAAGACAGTACTGTGAGAATTAGGCATTCAGCAGAGAGATGGCATGAAGCAGGTTGTTACACGAAAGATATGTATAGGTACTGAGCCACAGTGGTGCAGTGGTTAGAATGCAGTACTACAGGGTACTTCTGCTGCCTGCCGGCTACCTGCAATTTGGCAGTTTGAATCTCACCAGGCTCAAGGTTGACTCAGCCTTCCATCCTTTTGAGGTCGGTAAAATGAGGACCCAGATTGTTGGGGGCAATAGGCTGATGCTGTAAACCGCTTAAAAGGGCTATTGTGAAGTGGTATATAAGTCTAAGTGCTATTGCTGCTTATCAATTTACAATCATCCATTTAGTGATCGTTCGAATTTACAACACTGAAAGAAGTGACTTATGACCAGTTTTCACATTTACGACTGTTGCAACATTCCCATAAATAAACGGTTGTAAATCGAGGACTACCTGTACTCAACTGTTGAAGGATGAGAGGGTGTATTCCCCTGAAACACTCAACCAACAGCCGTTGCTCTTAGAATTGATGTTCTACGTGCAAATGTATGTGCTGACTGGGTACCAGCCTTCTTTAAGTCTTCATGATCTACAATGTAACACTGTACATTTATTGACCTAATGCCAAAGATGATCTTCAAGAGAAACGAGGTTTTATCGATTTGTTTCCTTGTCGGACTTTTTTTGCTGCAAGCTACTTGGAGTGATCATGATTTGTTTTCATCTCTCACTTGTACATATTTATTGATTTAGGAGAAAGAAAAAGTGAAGTATGATTCTTCAGTCTTGTTGTGGTCCGCCAGCAGCCTGTGGAGCTGGCAGCAGAGTTGAACAGTGAGGAGGCTGGGGAGGAACATGGGCCAGTCCTGGAGTCTGGGGAAGGCTCGGTCGAGGGCTCTGCATCGGAGGCAGAGATGGGGCCAGAGCCACCTGGGAGTTATATGCTGACTCCGGAGCTTCCAGAGTCAGACCTCAGCAAGGCAGAGGAACAGGGGCAGCCTGTTCCCAGTGTGCGCATGCACAGAGCTGCCAGAAGGCAAGAACAGTTAAAACAAAAGGGATGACTCGGGAGTAGGGCTTGGAGATGATTGGCCCCTCCCGTAAGACTTAAAAGAGGAGCAAAGGCACGTGGGCCTTTGCAGGAAGCAACGTTGTTCATTATGTGCAGTTTAAAGTCTGAAGCTCCATTTGATTCTGGACTCCGTGGGGCTTTGCCAATTAGGTCTTTGGCAGCGTGTCAAGGGAGATAAAGGTGGGTGATTATCAGCCTTATTCGGAAGGACTCTTTACAACTATTTGAGACTCATCTGTGAATGAACAGAAGAGAATGGAGATTTTGCAGTATCCTTCCCCTGGAGTGGGGTGGGAATGGAGATTTTGCAGTATCCTTCCCCTGCCACACCCACCAAGCCACACCATGCCCACCAAGCCACATCTACAAAACCGGTAGTAAAAAAAAATTGGATTTCAGCACTGCGTAGCAGTAATAGTAAATATATTAATCATGTCCCTAAGCACAGTGTAGAGGGAATAAGAGCAGTAACTAATACAACCAATGAAGACTGTAGTATATTAACAAAACCGCATCAGATGCTAAATTGAGAGCTACAACAGCTCCTTTCTTTGGTAAACATTTGCTAAAGTCCTACAAAATTTCTAAAATACAGGTAATTCTTGACTTGCAACAGTTCATTTAGTGACCATTCAAACAGAATCAAAAAAACGTGACTTATGATCGTTTTTCACACTTATGATCCTTGCAGCATCCCCATGATCACATGATTTACATTTGGGTGCTTGACAGCTGACTCACATTTATGACGGTTGCAGTATCCCAAGGACATGTGATGTCCTTCTGCAACCTTCTGACAAGCAAAATCAACGGGGAAGCCAGATTTAGTTAACAACCGTGTTACTAATTTAAGAACTGCAATGATTCACTTAACAAATGTGGCAAGAAAAGTCATAAAATAGGGCAAAACTCACTTAACAACATAAATATTGGGCTCAATGGCTGTCGTAAGTTGAGGACTACCTGCAGTCATTTCAATAAAAATATGTTGTTGTTCATAATTCACAAAACGAGTCAGAGAACAGCACAATGGCTATCATTATGACGATACAAAATATATGATAAAGAAATACAAAAATTAAATGAGGCAGCATTATATTTCAATTAAAGGACCCATGAAAATGGTGGCTCTACTTTATTTTAATGGAATCCTGTTAATTAAATTGTGTTCTCAGGATCCTTGAATCTCGTAAAAGGTCTCAGCAAAAGATGAAAAATAATAGTGGAAGTAAAATTGGACTATTTACGCCGTATGCAGAATTAAAATCTTCCCGTTTCCATTCTCCATTTAGATTTCCAGAACTAAATGAGTAGAAAGCAATTACTTTCTTTTTCCTTTCACCGGCAGATCATTTTTACTGCAATGAAATGTATGGGGCATTTCATTGTTAGGATATTTATTTGAACTCCATCATTTGCCGGGCACTCTTCTTCCAAAATGACAACTCTTAATTTTTTCTGGCCAGGTTCCTTCCATATATTCCTTCCTTCCAATTCCTTCAAATGAATGTATTTTCCAAAAGCACTTTCCAAGCAGTTGGCAACGTCACTGGGGAATAAAATAGAGTTGTGAGATTTTTTTTTTTAAAAAAACCCTCCATATATATTTACATCGAAGGTAATCTTAACTTTATGGACATGGCGGAGGTCCCTCTGAGCTTTAGAAATTTTCTCTGCCTCATATTGCATTATGGGGAATTTCCAAGCCCCATCAACTTGATGCCTACTATCTAATGCAGGGGTCCCCAACCTGTGAGACCTTGAGCCACAGTGGCGCAGTGGTTAGAATGCAGTACTGCAGGCTACTTCTGCTGACTGCCGGCTGCCTGCAATTTGGCAGTTTGATTCTCACCAGGCTCAAGGTTGACTCAGCCTTCCATCCTTCCGAGGTGGGTAAAATGAGGACCCAAATTGTTGGGGGCAATATGCTGACTCTGTAAACCACTTAGAGAGGGCTGTAAAGCGCTGTAAAGCGGTATATAAGTCTAAGTCAATGTTTCTCAACCTTGGCAAATTTAAGTTGTGTGGACTTCAACTCCCAGAATTCTTCAGCTAGCATGGCTGGCTGGCTGGCTGGCTGACTGGGGAATTCTGGGAGTTGAAGTCCACACATCTTAAAGTTACCAAGGTTGAGAAACACTGGTCTAAGTGCTAATGCTATTGCTGTGGGTCACGGCTCACTACGGGGCCACGGCCTATTCGTAACCGAACTGTGTAAGCATGGGCTGGTGCACACACTCAGCCTGACTCACGCAAGCGGCGGTTGCTGGCAGTCGCAGCCCCACTTCCACGAGTGGGGGTCACTGGCGCTGTAGCTCCACTTGCCCCTCATACAAAACCATACCCTCTTGGGCCCCCCATGCCAGACCGCCAACCTGGAAAGCTTGGGGAATGCTGATTTAATGCCACATTTATTGTCTGTGGACCACAGACAATATTTACCATTTTCTAGCTGTGGGAGTCTGTGGGTGGGCATCAAAAAATGGAGAACTGTGGGCCTTGGAGAGCTCCCAATGGAAGTGCAACCAAAGCTGGGAAATTTGCCTTAAATGTTGATTTGATCTTCCTTTTATCCAGCACTCTGAAACTGACAAAAATGCTCCATCATAACAACCAAAAAGAATGAATAACCTCAGAGTTCAGGAGTAATAGAATGTCAAGGAGATTAAACATACAAATAATAAAGGAAGGGAATAGAGAGAACAAAATCTGTTCACCTTTATGAGTGTCATTGTGCCATCTAATGAAACTGTGATTTTTTATAAAAAACTGGCTTTTTTCCCTGCAGCTAAAAGATCCTTGACTTTCATCTTATTGTTTGTGTCTGCCTTTCTTTATTTCTCTTTTCATTCTTCAGATTTATGCTTCTTTCATGGTATTGGTGTAGGGTTGGATGTATTTACTTTTTAAAAAATTGTTCTCTATTACTTGGCTCACTGTTTTAAGAATCTTTCCTTGTTGCTGAATTAGTCTTTGCGGCATTACACCAGGGCATTATGGTTATTTTGGATTGTGTTTCCTCATTGTGAATTTTAATTGCCACATTGTTGCCTTGGGTGGTTCAAGGCAGAGAGATGTCATGGAAATATTAGAAAGAAACGCAATACATAAATAATAAATAAACTTTACTTGGGCAGTGATCAAGGCCCCATAAAACTTTTCTTCTCTTGTTGTTACTGGCATCGGCAGTAGAATTATAATGTCTATAACAGAGGAGATTGGGAAGAGGGATTTGGAGAAGAAGAGAAAAATATGTGAGAAGGTTTCTTTGCCAACCCAGTTCCTTCTTTATTGGCATTGCTTCAGGATTATTTCCTGTCTGGGAGAAAATCTGAAGCTGTTTTAGGCTCGGTTCCCACAACCCATTTAATGGTCAGGTTTAATATGTCAAGGAAATATGAAAAAGGATGTAATTGACCCTATCCACTAACCCTCAGGGATTATATTTTGTCCCAAGGAGATTCAATCTTTTGTAATATTAAGTTAAATTCCTCCAGTCAACTGTGCTGTGGCAATGGCTGACTTGGGGTTCAGTCACCTTTAATTCTCCTGAGATTGAGACAAAACCCTAGACTTGCCCTGTAAAAATTAGAACCTCTCTAGGAATTCTGTTTAATTAATTCACTTTAATGGCAGAAAGTCAAGAGGAACTAAAGAGCCTCTTGATGCGGATGAAGGAGGAGAGTGCAAAAGTTGGCTTGAAACTCAACATTAAGAAAACTAAGATCATGGCATGCGGCCCTCTCAATTCCTGGCAAATAGATGGGGAAGAAATGGAGGTAGTGACAGATTTTATTTTCCTGGGCTCCAAGATCACCGCAGATGGGGACCGCAGCCCAGAAATTAAAAGACGCTTGCTCCTGGGGAGGAAAGCTATGGCAAATCTAGACAGCATTCTAAAAAGCAGAGGCATCGCCCTGCCAACAAAAGTGTGTATAGTCAAGGCGATGGTTTTCCCAGATGCAATGTATGGCTGTGAAAGTTGGACCATAAGGAAGGCTGAGCGCCAAACAATTGAGGCCTTTGAACTCTGGTGCTGGAGAAGACTCCTGCGAGTCCCTTGGACTGCAAGGGGATCAAATCGATCAGTCCTAGAGGAGACCAACCTTGACTTCTCTTTAGAAGGCCAGATCCTGAAGATGAAACTCAAATACTTTGGCCACCTAATGAGAAGGAAGGACTCACTGGAGAAGAGCCTAATGCTGGGAAAGATTGAGGGCAAAACAAGAGGAGGACGGCAGAGAACGAGGTGGCTGGATGGAGTCACTGAAGCAATTGGCGTGAGCTTAACTGGTCTCCGGGGGATGGTAGAGGACAGGAAGGCCTGGAGGAACATTGCCCATGGGGTTGCAATGGGTCGGACATGACTTTGCAACTAACAACAACATCATCATCATCATCATCATCATCAACAACAACAAAGAATTCTGTCTTTATAGCTGATTTGGTCTTCAAACCTGAGAAATGAGCAGAACAGGGGGAAGGTGGGAAAGACCATCTTGAAACTGTGCAATGATGCCATCCGTCATAATGCTACTGTCATTTTTTCATAATTCTTTTCAATTCCAGCTCAGGGGAAAAAATGGGATAGTGAGGTAGAAAATGACAGTCTTTGCACAATTGGAAGGACATTAAAGTTCTCAGTTCCAACACAAACCTGGTCATTACTGATGTATGCTGTTTCAACAACATATTATTCAGGTTGTGAGAACAGGGTTACAGACATATATTTTCCTAAAAAGCAAGGCTTGAAATTTAGGAAAATCCAATATCTGAGCTGCAAAAATCTAAGTGGCAACTAGATGCCAGCAAAGAGACCTTTTGGTCTATGTACAGTAGTTACATATCTCCTCCCAACCCAGAAGATACCCAAGCAAAGATATTCCAAAAATGTTACTTTAGCGGCCGGTAGAAGTTGTGCTGAAGTCACGTGTGACCTGGCATTATCATGCAGATGGCATGAATTCTGGAATGGGAGTCGTGGCATACATTATATAATTTGTGTCATTTGTGCAATGTTGTCACCAAACATATGAGGTCAATTGTTCTTCCTTACCCCCTTGTGCAGTCATATATAGATATACAGATTACTTCTAGCGTCTCTTCTTCTTCTGGGGTTTTGTATAATTTCTGATGTGCTTGCTGTCCTCAGGTGCCAAACATAACTAAGCATCCACACACATCACCCTCAATATTTTATGACAAGCTCAGTTTACTGCAAACTATCCTGTTTGGATTTTCGATGTTGATGCTATTATAGTCCTTGCTTGAAACTTAGGGACTTAAATTATCTCTCTTTTTTTTTTCTCTGCAAACTCCTCTGGTTTTGGTCCAATCAGTTTTTACCCCCAAGTCATTGTTCTGCTTTTCCCATCCCTTTCCTTACCTCCGCCATCCCCATCCCTTGGTGCAGCAAAACTTAGCTTAAAGCCTTATATCCACATTTCATCACACTAAATCAATGTACCATAAGAGGAAGTTTAAAACCAATCTTTTATGCATCATCACTTACAAAGACGAGGACCATTACAAGTAAAATCAATCAATAAAGCCTGTAACTCTAAAGTAACTCCGGAATTGAATCAATGATGCTTATGAAGTAGAATGGAAAGCGGTACGCATGGGGGAAATGATTGGAAGCTTGTATATTAAAGCAAACAAACCCATTTTAGAGTGCTTTCCTATCCCCTTTAAGGCTAGGATATTCATTATTCCTTTCCTGGGCTTTTCAGTACAAATATTTCATTGAATTGAGGCCAAGGAGTAGGAGGAACCAGAGAGTATAGGATATAGCCACACGTTATATCGCAAACATAGGAATGTGAGGCTTTGCAAAAACATTCTGTCCAATATCTTTTTCTGAGTTCTGAATCCGCTCCCCTGGGGAGAGGGTGAACTCACTTTCAAAAGCATATGAGATAAGTACACTTTCTAGATCTTTCTTCCATTGCTATTTTGTTTTGAATTCAATGCAATATTATTGTGCAGGAAACAGATGTTAGCCGTTATCGCCGATACCAGTTAAATCGCACTATGCAGCTAACATGGCTTGAGTATGCGTTGTTACAGAAAGCACAAAAGCAAAACAAACACACACAAACTAAAGTTATTAATAACGTAGAAATCTGTCATCGTTTAGAGAGCCATCTGTCAGAATAATAACTGTAATTCAATTTAGTGGCTAGCCGAATCTCCTCAGAGATATGGTTGCAGAGTTGGGAATCACCTGTTTTACATTTAACCAAAGTGGATTTTAAATTTTTTAAACTTTACTTAATTCGCAAGATCTTTGGGGGGCATTTTAGTATTTTAAACATTATTTTGCAAAGATTGGCTTTGTGAACTGAGCTTAGCGAGGGAATGATAGGGAATTGCAACAGCAATTAGATGTATATACTGCTTCATAGTTCTTTATAGCCCTCTCTAAACAGTTTACAGAGTCAGCATATTGCCCCCAACAATCTGGGTCCTTATTTTACCATCCTCGGAAGGCTGGAAGGCTGAGTCAACTTTGAGCCAGTCAGAATCAACCCCTGGCTGAGGGCAGAGTCATCTTGCAATATTGCATTCTAACCACTGTGCTACCATGACTCTCATTTATCTTCATTTCTGAAATATTGATAGTCCATTCACTCTGCTGCAACATATTAAAAGCTCAAAGCAGGAATGAGAGATCCATAAAATGTAGCAGTCCATCTTTGTATTTGCTGATTTTTTGGATATTTCTGCCAAGGTGTCTTGTAGGATCTATGATGTATAAAGTAATCAGATTTGGTGCTTGTTTCGTTATAAATTTACTCCATCTTGTACTTTTCATGGGAAAAGCCCCTTTAATTTTGATATCCTAGTTGGGAAGGTTTAGTTCTGAGATTGCTGCATCGAGAATTATATTAGGGATCCATAAGACGACTGAGAACATATCTGCCAGCAACTCCTGGAGTTATACTAGGTTATTTTGTATGTCCCAGTATGATCAAAGAGATGGGGCTTTGATTGCCATGCCTTGACTGTCAACTTGCCCTTTTGATTCTCTCTTTGGACAACATTGTGTAGATGGTAACTTTTTTAAAATAATAATTTTATTAAATATTACAATTAAAATGATAAAAATGAATACAAAAATAAAAGAGCACAAACAAAAGAACCAAAAGGGCAGGAAAACAAACACCAGCCACTTTGTTGTTGTTGTTAGTTGCGAAGTCGTGTCCGACCCATTGCGACCCCATGGACAACGTTCCTCCAGGCCTTCCTGTCTTCTACCATCCTCTCGAGTCCATTTAAGCTCACACCAACTGCTTCAGTGACTCCATCCAGCCACCTCGTTCTCTGCCGTCCCCTTCTTCTTTTGCCCTCAATCTTTCCCAGCTTTAGGCTCTTCTCCAGTGAGTCCTTCCTTCTCATTAGGTGGCCAAAGTATTTGAGTTTCATCTTCAGGATCTGGCCTTCTAAAGAGCAGTCAGTCAGGGTTGATCTCCTCTAGGACTGACCGGTTTGCAGTCCAAGGGACTCGCAGGAGTCTTCTCCAGCAGCCCTTTGATAGATTTAATTGATCCAAGCTGGTTTTTTGATCTTTCTGTACAGAATAAAAATAGACAATGCTTCTTGTTCCTTATGGCTGCGCTTAAATAATATAGGCTACCTGAACTCAGATATGTTTCTGCATCCTTATCTATTCTGGTTGACTTTTACTTTTTCCCCTTCCCATGTAAGGTAAGATACCCACATATCCATCTGTCGGATATGTTCAGACTTGCTCTTCATATCTTCATGGAGAGCCAGTTTGGTCTAGTGGTTAAGGCACCAGGCTAGAAAGTGGGAGAATATGAGTTCAAGTCCTGCCTTAGCCATGAAAGACTGCTGGTTGACTTTGGGTTGGTCACTTTCTCTCAGTCCAACCCACAGGGTTGTTTTTGTAGTGGGAAAAATAAGAAGAGGTAGGTATGATGGATATGTTCACTGCCTTGAATTATTCATAAAAACAATAAAGATGGGATATAAACAAACAGACCTATAAATATCTAATTACACAACCTATTCCGTACTGGGAACTGGAGGGTCGAAAGAACTGAGGCAAGCCAGAATCTGAAAGCTAACACTGTTTATTTCTAACAGTGGTTGCAATAACAAGGCAGCTAACACAATGCCTGCTCAGCTAACAGCAACAGCTGAGACCCTGTCTGAAAGCTCCTTTTGTATTGAGCTGTCAAATAGGCGGCCAATCAGGATTCAGCACAGCGCCCTGTAGGGAAGCGGACCGGAGTGAAGACTTTGGACACAACACAACTGGTCCAACATTTCCAATATCTTAGGTTCTGGCTTTTCATTGCTTGTTTCTGGTTCAGCCCAGTCAAAAGTCTACATCCCATCAACCCAAGATTAAGTCAGAGAAGTGGTAGAACCCAAGATGTCATGTTATCTACAAATCTGAAAAGATAAGAGTGAGAGTGAAAAGATAGATACATCAGAGAAGAAACCTGTACTTCATTAATGGACACTGCTCCTATTCCTTGCATACTCCGAAGAACATGTTCCAAGAATGACCTCAAAGTATTAAATATAGAGCCTTGATAGTACAGGGGTTTAGTGCACCCTGTTATTAACACAGCTGCCTGCAATTTCTGCTGGTTCGAATCTCTCCAAGGCTCAAGGTTGACTCAGCCTTCCATCCTTTCTAAGGTAGGTGAAATGAGGACCCAGTTTGTGGGGGCAATAAGCTGACTTTGTATAAAATATACAAAAGGATGAAGGCTATTGCTTAACGCATTGTAAGCCGCCCTGAGTCTCCGGAGAAGGGCGGCATATAAATCAAATTAAAATATATATATATATATATATATAAACACGCAAAAGGATAGGCTTTCAGTGTGGCTAGCAGAGCAGATCCATGCCTGTTTTTAACCATCTGATGAACTGGAAGACTGAAGTAGAAAAGGGACCATTCAGAAAGCAGCAGGTGGATTTTGTTTCAAATGGTGATGCAACCCCCACGGCTGCTGAAGAACAATGCATTAAATATTTCACGATTCAGCATTCATTATTTATTGCACCCTTTTCCCTTGCTTAGAGCAATGCATGATTTCCATGTGGTCCTTTCCTAGGCTGGAGAGCCAAACTCACTTATTTTATGTTAATGTTACCCAGAAAAAGGAGATTAGGATTAATATGAGTGATGTGTGTGATGTATACTTTGAGAGCAACGTTTGTGGAAAAGTAGACCAAGGGCCCAGAGGAGGGGAAATAAACATTTTAGAGCACTTGTAAGGGGCTGCAAAAAACATGAGTATTGAATGACTCTTCAGCTCCCAACTCTTTATGACTCTTCTGCTCTAATGAACGCCTGTCTTCAGTTAATGCCAAAATTATCTGGGAAGGACAGGAACTGTATACAAAGCATGGTAGTGAGTCTTACTTGGATAACCAGCATGTAGAATCTTATCCCTTCCCTCCGGGGCCATTCATATTTCATCTGATAAAATGCAAAAGTTTCACCTATGCTACAGTGATCATCAACTAAGATCATAGACTATATCAGTAGCATCCCTATGTCTTTGTGTGTGTGTGTGTGTGTATGCACGTGCATGTATGCGCAATTAGGTTAATGTGAAAAGCATTACAGCATTAAGATATACTGTATTCAGCCAAAAGAGGTTGAAAATTTGGGTGCATCTTATACTCCGAATGTAGCTTTTTTGAAGCTTTTTTTCAGCCCTAACGAGGCGCTACTGAGTGAAGCGATCTACCTCCGACTCTCAGCTGTGCTTTAGAAGCTTTTTTCCAGTGCTTTGCCTGCTCCCTCCGACTCTCAGCTGTGAAGCTTTTTTTCAGCCCTAAGGAGGAGCTAGCGAGTGAAGCGATCTCCGTGGTTTGCCTGCTTTTCTCATTGTTTCTCTCTCCAAAGAGAGAAGCAAAATTGTGCTTTAGAAGCTGTTTTTTATCCCCAAGCAGGGGATAACTAATAGTTATGTAAAGAAATGGTATAATTTAGAATATTCTACTTTTGGAGAAATGTTGCAATAGATTTGGTGAAAATGAAGACAGAAGAAACAACAAAAAGAAGATGAAGTCACAGAGAAAACGCCGAGATGTCACACGGGAGGGATGACTGATGTATTCAATGTTTGTCTGTGTATAAAATAAAAAAAAATTCAAAATAAAAAAAGAATGAAGAGATGTGGTTATCAAGATTGAGTGAAGCAGAATTATCTGAACCGATTTTCACTTCATAAATCTCTGCCTGTTCCAGTAATTCGTTTCTTTGGCATACCAGATCTAAACTAATTATTTCAGTTTAAAGAGAAAGGCCTTTAAAAACACGGAGAATGCTGTCAAGCTATTTTCCTTTCAATTTTAAAAAGAGTGCTATTTTTAATTCCTTTTTTTTTAAAAAAATAATCCCTTGATAGCCTTGATGTGAAATATTCTTCCTTCCTTGGTAATTGTTTTTCCCTCTTATTATTTTCCTTAACAAAGATACAAACATCCTCTTTAATCCTTCTTGACTTTAGCTTTGAGTTTAAAGCAAATCCAAGGAGGGAGATAGATCTTAAAATATTACATAAAGAATAAGTATCCCTCAGCTCATTTTTATTTTACTGATCTAGCCACTCAAACAAATCCATAGATACACTTCAGATGTCACCACTTCTGCTAATCCCATGCTTCTGTCTGGATATACTTCCCATTTTTCTGCCTATCAGTGGCATCCATAAGGTGGGGCTGGATGAGTGGGTGGGTGGGGGGTCGAAATAGGCAAGATGGAGATTGCAACAGCGCAATTGAGCCATGCACCTTTACAAGTGTGCAGAATTGATGCATGTTCTAAAAAGTCCAGGTTGGTTACACTGCCATGATTGCTGTCTTACCCCTGGTAGATACAATGGTTGGGCCTCAAGGCACTCAGAACAAAATGTATTATAGGAAAACGCAATATAAATATATACTATAGATATATAATATATAATATAATAATAACAGAGTTGGAAGGGACCTTGGAAGTCTTCTAGTGCAACCCCCTGTGTAGGCAGGAAACCCTACACCACTTCAGACAAATGGTTATCCAATCTCTTCTTAAAAACTTCCAGTGTTGGAGCATTCACAACTTCTGGAGGCAAGTTGTTCCACTGATTAATTGTTCTAACTGTCAGGAAATTTCTCCTTAGTTCTAAGTTGCTTCTCTCCTTGATTAGTTTCCACCCATTGCTTCTTGTTCTACCCTCAGGTGCTTTGGAGAATAGCTTGACTCCCTCTTCTTTGTGGCAAGCCCTGAGATATCGGAAGACTGCTATCATGTCTCCCCTAGTCCTTCTTTTCATCAAACTAGACATACCCAGTTCCTGCAACCGTTCTTCATATGTTTTAGCCTCCAGTCCCCTAATCATCTTTGTTGCTCTTCTCTGCACTCTTTTTACTGCACTCTACATCCTTTTTACATCATGGTGATCAAAACTGAATGTAGTATTCCAAGTGTGTTGATATAAATATCAAGAATTAAGAACTTCAAGATGTAATTCAAACTAGTGAAACTGCCTACCTGAACAGGAAAGTCTTAACACTGGAAGCTTTTAAGAAGAGATTGGACAACCATTTATCTGAAATGTTATTTAGGGCTTCCTGCCTAAGCAGGGGGTTGGACTAGAAGACCTCCAAGGTCCCCTTCCAACTCTGTTATTCTATTCTAAAGTGTTGAATTCTTTGCCCAACAGTGAAAAGGGGGGATCTGAATGCAACTCCCCAGTGATCTGGATGGGCATCTGAAGGTGGGGGATCTTGAAAACTTTACTTTACTTTACTTTTATTTGATTTATATACTGCCCTACTCCCGAAGGACTCAGGGCGGTGAACAGCCAACAATAAAATACATACATACAAAATTTAAAAAGCAGAAATAAAATCGAATTAAATAGTTTGGCCCAGACAGATTAAAAACCCCAATCAATTTAAAACAAATTAAACTTTGAATATTAAAAAATATTAAAAATTATTTTAAAAAGAGGGAGAAAGTTAGGCCAGGCCCGCCTGGTGGAATAAAAAGGTCTTAAGAGCGCGGCGGAAGGTGCACAGATCTGGGATCCTCGGTATCTCCGGGGGGAGCTCGTTCCAGATAGTAGGTGCCCCCCACAGAGAAGGCTCTCCCCCTGGGGGCCACCAGTCGACATTGTTTGGCCGATGGCACCCGGAGGAGCCCCTCTCTATGAGAGTACCGGCCAGTGGGAGGCTATTGGTGGTTGTAGGCGGTCTCGCAAGTACCCAGGTCCTGAGCCATGGAGCGCTTTAAAGGTGGTGACCAAAACCTTGAAGCACACCCGGAAGACTACCGGGAGCCAGTGCAGCTCACGCAGGAGGGGTCTCCTACCAATCTGGGGTCCAAGACAATTCATCATGTTTAACCACAGGCAACTTGCCACAGAATAACTCGCTGCAGGACAAGCATTACACTAATATCAAAGAAATGGTGGAATAGAATTGTTAAAGAAGGGATGCAAAAGGAGGGCAAGAATGAAATGTGAATGACAAAAATGAAAATATTTTTTTTATTCGTTTTACATAATTAAATGGAATTGTTGAATTGTCCCATGGTGAGTTGTCCTGCGGCGAGTTGGTCCTGCCGAGTTGTTCTGCGGTGAGCTGGCCGTGGCGAGTTGGCTGCAGTGAGTGAGGTGGCTGTGGCAAATTGTCCCACTCCGGCCAATCTGAATGCACAAATAGGGTTGCAAAGGCACAGGAAAATCGGAAAATCAGGCATTAAATCAACTGCTCTCATTGACCAGCGGTGCTGTTCTTTCAACTGATGTAGTGTGTGAATCTGCTTTGGGGGTGGGGACTAGTCTCTAGCACCTTGGGATCTCTTAAAAAAAGCACAGTGTTTATTGTGCTAAAAAAGCACAATGAAACAGGTCCTGTCCAGCTCTCTCCCTCTCCCTCCCTCCCTCCCTCCCCCCTCTCACACACACACCTCTGAATATAAAAATCTATCTATCATTTATCTGTTCTCTCTCTCATCAATATCTAATCTGTCTCTTATCTCTCTTCTATGTCTCTTTCACATCTATCATCTATCTATCTGACTCTATCTATCTATCTATCTATCTATCTATCTATCTATCTACCTACCTACCTATCATCTATCTATCTATCTATCTATCTATCTATCTATCTATCTATCTATCTATCTATCATCTGTCTGTCTATCTGTCTCTGTCTCTGTCTCTGTCTGTTTGTCATCTATCTATCTATCTATCTATCTATCTATCTATCTATCTATCTATCTATCATCTATCTATCTATCTATCTCCTATATCTATCAGCTATCTATCATCTAGTTATCCATTCATCCATCATCCTTCTCTGTCTCTGTCCCTCTGTTATCTATCTAATTTCTATAGCCACCCATGTCACACAAAAGTGACTCTGAGCAGTGTACAACACTTAATTAAAAACATTATATGCTCCCTGTAAAACCCTGGTAGCAATATAGAGACATAGAATTTCCCACTCCACAATTCCTTATAAATCCTTATCAAAGATCTCTCTTTCTATCTCTCGTTCCCCATTCCTCTTCCTTTCTAAGACAGAACCCAATAATTGTTGCCTCAATAAACTGTGATCTTCCTCTTCAGAGGCGTGCTCCATCTTTTGCCTCAGCGACACCTATTTATTTTCAAGGAATTTATTTGGCAATTGATGTTTTGTCTTCTGTTACTTTCCTACTTGTAAGCCATCCAGAGGCCTGGGGGATTAATGTGGGATATAAAAATGGTTAATTAGCTAAATACACAAGGCTGAAGAGTTTATATGAAGAGTAATTGAGAGAGTACAAAAATCAATATATTATTAAATTGGTCCCAATTACATCTTTCTTGGGAAAACCTTCTAAAATTAGGCCTCCTAAGAGAGAGTGGTGATAAGTTGCAATTCAAAAGGTAGAATATGTTGGTTTTCCCAAGTAGGGACACTTTTTATCCCAAAATGTGTAAGTCTGGCTGTTCTGGGTGTCAAAGAATAAATTAAGAATTATAATAATAATTTAAAAGAATATTATAAGAATAATAAGAGCCGTGGTGACGCAGTGGTTAGAATGCAGTATTGCAGGCTAATTCTGCCCACAGTCTGGAGTTCAATCTTGACTGGTTCAAGGTTGACTCAGGTTTCCATCCTTCTGAGGCCAGTAAAACGAGGACCCAGATTATTCAGGGCAGTATGCTGATATTGTAAACCAGAAAGTACTGTAAATGGGGTGGTATATAAGCTTAAAAATGTATTGCTATGCTATCATACTGCTTCCTCTGACTCCAGTATATGAGTCTAAGTACTATTGCAATTTTTTTTTTTTACCAAATAAATCGTATGGATATAACCAGAATGGGGGGTTGGGTGAGGGAGAGGAGCTTTTGAATCAGTGTTGATTCCTGGCAACTAGCCCCTGAAGTTTTCTTCGCAAATTTTCTGAAGTTGTTTGCCATTTCCTAGGACTGAGAGAAATATTGGCCGAAGGATACCCCCTCTGACTTCATGCCTAAAGCAGGACCAGAACTCACAATCCCCTGGTTTCTAGCCTGATGCTTTAACCACTACAGCAAATTAGCTCTCATCATGTTTCATTAGAATTTCAAAAATATTACTGAACCACTATTAACTGGCTACATATAGTAGTGTCCCAAATTGTGGAAACCTTTTGGGAAAAGTGTATTTTCTAAAACTAGCTAATCACACCATTTTTTTAATAGTACCATAAAATTATATATCAATGGAAAGATAATTTAATCAAGAATGTAATGCAATAACTTTTATGAAGGATTTGCTATTAGGATAGCAGTTACAGTATAAAGAAGAAAAGTGAATCACATAGAAAAAACGAGATATACAAAAATTATCATCATGTCAGTTGATAGTTGGGTAACCTTTAGCATGAATTATGGCCTTACAATGTCTTCCCATGGAGTGAACCAAGTCTTTTAGTTCTGCAGCTGTTATAATGTGAAACCAAGATTGAATGATTGCTTCTATTAACTGGGTTTTATTGCTGGGTCGCTTCTGACTAACAAGTTTCTTTGGTCAGCTCCATAGATTTTCAATTGGGTTAAGGTCTGGGCTATTCCCAGGCCATTCCAGCAGTGGAGTAGGATTATCTTGAATCTAAAAAATCAAACCTCAAAAATACACTTTTCCCAAAAGGATTCCACAAATTCACACTAGATGAAATCCATTTTGGATTTCTGGTGAGGAAGCCTCTTCTATCAATGGAATCAAGCAGGGACAATAATCTGTTCTTCAGCTTCCCACAAACCTTCCAGATTTGGATAGCTCAACAGACTAAAAGCCTGTTATTAACATTCAGCTGTCTGCAATTATTGCATGTTCGAATCTCCCCAGGCTCAAGGTTGACTCAGCCTTCCATCCTTTCTAAGGTAGGTAAATTGAGGACCCAGTTGTGGGGGCAATAAGCTGACTTTGTATAAAATATACAAAAGTATGAAGGCTATTGTAAGCCGCCCTGAGTCTCCGGAGAAGGGCGGCATATGAATCTAATTAAAAATAATAATAATAATTAAAAAAAATGGGTTTCCAACCTGCCCAAGCCAATCTGAGAACTTGGGGCTGGAGTAGGGGAATCTCACCCTTCTACTAACAGAAGTAGTGTCAGCCCTGGAAGCCATCTTTTTTGTTGGATCTTCAGGCCTACCACATTTACTACTGTGGGAAATGGGGAGGAGCGAATTGTGTGGAGCCAGGATGATATATAGTCATAACAACATTCCTTTCTCAGAGAGTCAAGGACATCTTGCCCTGCACCTGGAAGGCTGGAACTGAGAGGCACTCCAGTTGGGATGGTACTTTGATTGGATCATGTGATGGATTTGTGGGTGTTGGGCAGGGACTTGAATTTTCCTTTGGTTGGGGAAAACCTGGAAACTTTCAGATTCAGGTTTTCCCAGATGTGCCAAAATGACATCTCTAATAAAATCGAACTTTGAGGAACTTCAAACCTAGGATTGTTATTTCATTGGGGGTGTTACTTGGAACCCTGACATTAATCTGAATCTCATCTAAAAATTCAACCAGCTCCCCATATACCAGGGTGCTGTCCGGGGTCCTGAGCCCTAAATGTCGACCTGAAACTGGGCGGAGTGAAGACTCAGGGAAGATTGACAAGAAGCTCATCAACAAAAACTAAAACAGGATTCCTACCATCTTTCATTTTATTAGATTTTCAAACACTATTCATATTTTAGTGCATTCTATGTTCTGTGTTTTATGTTGTAATTGTTAAGCCATGCACATCTCTGGTCATATCAATAACTCTCTCTCTCTCTCTCTCTCTCTCTCTCTTTTTTTTTTTTTACACTTTCATTCAATCAAAAGTGGTGTGGATGTTCATTTTCATTTTGTAAAGTTCCATTTTTGCTTCTGGGTTTAAATTATTAAAGTGCTTGGAACACCCTTGGCCAAAAAGTCATCCATTGAAGCAACTAGTCCAATAAATAAAATAAAACACAAGTGTCTATGACGCAAACATCAACAAACAGAATTAGAAATTTGTTTAAACTTCAGAAATGTTATTTAATGTTAATGCTGGGCTTTTCTTGGTAAAAGAAGTCAGAACTCAATGTTCAAAAGATTTCACTCCCAGATGTGGGAGCCAGAAGAGAAGGAGAGGCAGAACAAATAGCAATGAAGGAGGAGACATGTCAAAATTAACATCTTTCAAAATGTGCCTCTTACTCTGATACTCTCAAAGCTAGTTTTTAATAGGATAAAATAATCTGTTAATCCCCCATATCTTCTTAAGAGAAGTTAGAAAAGATCTACTTGACATTTGAGAAGCAGAAACAAAAGAGCTTTCTAATATTAATCTGAAATGCTGGTTGAAAATGTTCTAATTTTAACTGAACATCCTTTTCATTGGGAAAAAGTCTTATCCATAATCTAGAATTATGTGGCATTATTGGGCTGTATTTGCTATGGAAATCAGGAACTCCAATTTATGTTTGACAGAATTATGCCAATGCCAAAGTCAGAGATCAATGAGAAGAATTTGTTGCATCAGCTCAGTGGCATTATGAAGAGCCCCTCTCCAAATCCCACCCTACCCCCAATCCCTGGAATGTTTGGACCACGAAGCATTCAAAATACATCAATTTTGTCTTATAATGGCCATTTAACATTTAATAAAAGGGCTCCTCAAATATTGTTGTAAACTTTCAAGGTTAACATATACCATACCATTGATTTTTTCCCCCTAAACCACCATTTGGTGTCTGGAACTCTGGATCCACAACTCCACCACATGCCACTACTTCCCACTAATTGGGACTTTAGTAAAAGTGAAGTAGATTCTACATTCTCAAAGTCTCTCTCCTCCTAATTTGATGGTTAGTTTACAATTGATTCAATCAAAACCTATGCATTTAAGAAACTAAAAAAGTGTCAGCCTTCCCAGGTAGACCAGGAAGGAAGCATCATCAGAACTACTTTATGGTAAGATGTTCAGAGTTAGAAGTCTTCCAGCTACTAGAGGAAGCAAATCAGATATTTCTACTTTATAATAAGGCTACATTAAAAGAATCAGTCTAAGTAATTAAGGTTCTACATTTAGGCAAGAAAAACAAAATGCACAGGTACAGTATATGTGGTACCTTGCTCAATAGCAGTAACTGTGAGAGGGATCTTGGAGTCCTAATGGACAACCATTTAAATATGAGCCATCCGTGTGCAGCAGCTGCCAAAAAAGCCAACACAGTTCTAGGTTGCATAAAGAGAGGGATAGAAGCAAGATCATGTGAAGTGATGTTACCACTTTATAATGCCTTGGTAAGGCCACACTTGGAATAGTGCATTCAGTTTTGGTCGCCAGGATGTAAAAAATATGTGGAGACTCTGGAAAGAGTGCAGGGAAGAGCAACCAAGATGATTAGGGGATTGGAGGCTAAAACATATGAAGAACGGTTGCAGGAACTGGGTATGTCTAGCTTAATGAAAAGAAGGACTAGGGGAGACATGATAGCAGTCTTCCGATATCTCAGGGGCTGCCACAAAGAAGAGGGAGTCAAGCTATTCTCCAAAGCACCTGTGGGCAGGACAAGAAGCAATGGGTGGAAACTAATCAAGGAGAGAAGCAACTTAGAACTAAGGAGAAATTTCCTGACAGTTAGAACAATTAATCAGTGGAACAACTTGCCTCCAGATGTTGTGAATGCTCCAACACTGGAAGTTTTTAAGAAGAGATTGGATAACCATTGTCTGAAGTGGTGTAGGGTTTCCTGCCTAAGCAGGGGGTTGGACTAGAAGACCTCCAAGGTCCCTTCCAACTCTGTTATTCTATTCTAAATCTACAAATTTCCAGTGATTTCCTTTAGAATCTGAGCAGCTAGGGAGGGAATCTTCTTAGCTTCTTGTTCCATCCACATTCTTGCTGTGGACTATGCCTTCTCTTAACGGACCATTTCCTAGGTCTCCCTAGATCTTTTCCATGTGCGATTACAAAACAAAAAAAACCCAGTCTTGTGGTTCATTCCAATCATCCGTATGGCCAGGTAAGCCATCAGTAAGATGGTGAAAGAAATCCCTTTCTGTTCTCCCATTTATACAAAAAGGACTTTGTGTATATAGCAATTCCTCAACAGATAAATAAAATAGGCTAGTCATATCGGAAACCTCAATTCCTAGCCTTTATGAGAAGCAATTCTCATAAAGGCTAGGAAGCTAGCAAAAATGCTTGCCAGAGTCTATCTGACCAAGTGCTTCTACTATATGGCTATTCTTGTTTGAGTCTTGCAAGCTTCTCAAAGACCAACGCAGGCAGTAATGTCTTCCTGATCTTCTTTTCCGGCATATTATTCATTGCCTTGGATCAGTTTGGCATTGAATAAATACCCATTCCTGTTGCTTGATGGCCTTTTCTCAGGTTTTCAACCAAGGATGAGTAAATGAATCATGAATAAGTTATGAAAGTTCTCATCTAAACCCCTGAAGTAAAGCTGTTTTCTTAAATGATATACTAACCAGGCCAGGCAGAGCGACACTACCAATAATATTAGCAGAGGGGAAAAAGCTTTTATTGGGTAGAGGAATAGCTAAAAGTCAAGGGCCACTTAACCTACCATGATGGCTCTACACTGATGAATTATGCTAAAAATCACATTCAGTTTCAAAAAAATCTGAAAAATCTGTACATTTGGAAAAAAAAAAACATTCTCAACTGAACAGGTTTTGAAGTTTTGCTTGTTTTCACCCATCCCCAGAAATGGATCTAGAGTACTTGACAAAAATGGTCAGAGCCATCTAAAATTGCTTTTGAAATGCTGCTTTGTATTTCTTCTTTAATTTCTCCCTTTGATCTTGCTGTGAAGTGGCCCTGGGGTGAATGTGACATTTTTAACCATTCCTATTTTGAACCTCCTCCTGTCCAGCCCATATCTGGTTTAAAGTTGAGGTTGATAAGATAGGAAAAGAGCCTGGTGAGAATTGAACTCGCAGTAATTGCAGGCAGCTGGAAGCTAAATACTACCTTTTAACAGTAGCATTAGTCTGCTGTGCCACTCAGGCTCTTTTTGTTAGGTAGCGCCCAATGTTCAAGTCTGTCAAGATCCTTCTGTATCTTAAACCTATCTTCTGGAGTGTTGGCTATTCCTGCCAGCTTGGTGTCATCTGTAGATTTGATGAGTTCCCCATCTATCCCCTCGTCCAGGTCAGAACCAGTCAGAAGTCTCATCCAAGTCAGAACCAGGTACAAAATTGTTGCAAAGGTAGTATGGGCCCAAAATAATTAGATTCACCCATTTTTAGAGCAAAGATAGTTTGGCTTGAAATAATTAGATCACAGGAATAGAAAGATCAAGGAAGAATCAGGCATTTCTGAATCTAACACTACAATCTTCTCTGTGTCTTCCAAAACAAATCTCATGGAGTTCAATGGGATTGAAGAAAGTGGAGATATTATTGCAGCAGAGATATTTCTCGGAATCAAAGAAGAAAGATTTTGATGTTAAGAGTGACCTGTTCTTGGGACACCATTCACCTCCCTACCAAGTCTTTCCATCAGCTTGAAATTGTTACCATGACAACTATATTTTTGGTGCTTTCACATTATTCATGCCAGAGGCCATAAAGTATGCATATACTGTAGTATCTGCAATAAAGGGCTGAAAGCCATTTGCAAACACCCTTCTGAGGAAAGCATGAGCTGTGTTGCTGGAGATAAACAACAGCTACTACAAAAACAAAGCCATCCTGAGGATGATGATGATGATGATGATGATGATAACCTAGGTGCAGATCTGAATATGCCATACTTCTCTGCGAAACTCCAGTTCGACTATAATGACTCAGACTTATTTTTTCTGTGGAATAAGTGAAAAACATATTAGCAAGCATCTGTTTAAATATTCAAAAAGAACTTGTTTTGCATTTGTGTCTACACTCGGGAGGAAGTGGTGAGATAGGGGTATGAGATGAATTCAGGCCACACTTTTATTACTTTCTTATGAAAATAACTGCAGCGAGCAAATTACTGTGTAAAAATGAAATGAAGCAAAGAGCACCTGTCAGTCTCCTCCCTCGTTTCTAAAATATTGCTAGCTGAGGAAGGCAAAATCTGCCATGGATTTTTTTTATGAGAACAGATTTTGCCAAAACGAATTCTATGAATTACTTGAACTAGGATCAAGCAGTCAAAAACCCAGATAGGCACATCTTTTATGGGAGAAATGAAGCTGAAGAGAAGCAAACTATTTCTAGAAGGTGTAAAGAAAAGAGTGATGGTGTACAAAGAATTTTTTTTTAAAAAAAAAATAAATAAATTTGAACTGGAGAATTCAATATATATACATGTCCAGGAAATCCACATTGAGGCATAAGGAAGTCAACAGAATTCAAGATGGCAGCTGTAACTCTGCTGTCCAAGCCCTGTCCCCTTTTTACATGTGTCTCTGTGTATAACATTTGAGAATATTTGTCTACAGCAAAGATCCTTAGAGAAGAAAGAACTTCAATCAAAGTTCACTATGTGAGGGAAAGTTGTGAACGACCATGTATTTTTTTAAAAACAAAAAACAAAAGATTACTTAAAAATCTATAAGGAACAAAAGAAAATGGTGGACTGAAATACTGCCTGATTAAAATGGCTATTAAAATGGACAAGATTTATATTGATCTACCTACAGTATCTCTCTCTACTCTTAAATCACTCAGGGATTGCAGAGCAGTGATTCCTGCTTAGAAGTCCAAGTTCAATAGTTCAGATCCATTTCTCTGGCAGTCTGGTGTACTGTATATTTTATACCTTTTGTTAATGGGATTTTTATTATGGTCTGCTTTTCTTTCTTTTCTTTCTTTGTTTTCTATCATGCTCACATAAGATGATAGAAATGATTCATAGCGTGGTAGCTTCAGTACTCCGTCACAATCAGTAGAATGACTTGCCTCCAGAGGTTGCGGGTGCTCCAACACTGGAAGTTTTTAAGAAGAGCTTGGACAACCATTTGCCTGATTTCCTGCCTGAGCAGGGGGTTGGACTAGAAGACCTTCAGGGTCCCTTCCAACTGTGTTATTCTGTTATGCTTTTGTTAATTTTCTCAAAGCTTCTTGTTTTCTTTGTTACTGATGTCTTTGGTTACTCAAACTGATGGAAACACATTTTTTCCCCTGAATAATATCAAGTTTAGGCAAAGCAGCCTTCTTGGCTAGTAAATTGAAAGTCAAAATCTTTGGCCATCTATACAATCGTTGTTGGGGAAAGATGGTTGGGAAATCTCCTTAAAGTTATTCAACATTCATGCAAACAGGCATTATCTTTGTCACTAAATGCCCTCTCTTTCTCTTTCAACTCTTTGACTTCTTCATTTTTATCATCCCGCTGCCATTCATTCAATTGCTTGTACATGACATTCTTCAGCGTTTAATATTCCAAGCCAAATGTCAGCTATGTTTAATCTGCTGGAGATTTATGCATGAAAAAGCTTTGACAGCTGCGGTGACTCACCGTTTGTTCTAAACAGGGTGAGACGAAACTTAATTTTCAGGCCAAAGGTGAGCTGATAACTCTGAGACAGGCAGGCTGTAGTCATACAGCAGGTTGTCAGAACCAACAACAGATGGCTGGGCAGTAGGTAAGAAAAGATGGAATGGTCTGCTTAATTAAACCAGAAACATGTGGTGCTGTCCTGCTTATCCGAAGCTAACTAAAATCCTGTACGGCAGGGGTGTCAAACTCATATCATCATGGGGGCATCACCTGACTTATCATGACTTTTTCCCCCATTGCTAAACTAGGCGTGGGCATGGCCAGCGCATGATGCATTCGGCTCATGGGCTGCGAGTTTGACAGCCATGCTATATAGGTTTTCTTCTGTTCCTGATAATAGAAAAGACAATAATAAATTAAATATTGTAATGTGCTTTCCTTTCATGGCATCCAAAATCTGTGGCCTGAGATGGTCATCCATTCTGATATTGTTGGTCAGAACATTGGTCAGAGTCAGAGAATTGACTCTGCATTCCCATTGCAGTAGGAGTTCGATCCTGGCCAGCTCAAAATAGACTCAGCCTTCCATCCTTCCGGGGCCGGTAAAATGGGGATCCAGATTGTTGGGAGCAATATGTGGAATCTATATACCACATAGAGAGGACTATTAAGTACTATGAAGTCAGAGGTGAGCTGCTGCCGGTTTGGACCGGTTCACTTGAACCGGTTGTTCCGATTCTGTGCAATTTGGAGAACCGGCAAATTGGACCACTGCCATTGTTAATTAAAAAGCATGAGAAATAAATGAATTTAGATATTCCTGAATACCTTCTGTTACCTATATACCGGTAGTGAAATCCAAATTTTTTTACTACTGGTTCTGTGGACGTGGCTTGGTGGGCGTGGCAGGGGAAGGATACTGCAAAATCTCCATTCCCACCCCACACCAGGGGAAGGATACTGCATTCCCTCCATTCCCATTCCCTCCCCCCTCGTGGGGAAAGGATATTGCAAGATCTCCATTCCCACCCGACTCTGGGGCCAGCCAGAGGTGGTATTTGCTGGTTCTCCGAACTTCTCAAAATTTTCGCTACTGGTTCTCCAGTTTCTGTCAGAACCTGCTGGATTTCACCCCTGCTATATACCTTTTGTTATGGATGATAGACATACAATGTTAATGTTTCAGAAAAAATTATGGCTGAGTACCTATTAAATAATCAAATCCTAACTAAAATTGTTTAAAAAAATACATAACCTCCATGATGAATTGTGAGTACCAAGATAATATATCTATTATCACTATACCAGAGCAACATCCTTCAGAAAAACTGTTGGACTGTTGTTATGCAGAATTCTTGATACTCTCTGAACTTGGTTGATTGCTTGCAGACATTCCATTATCCAACTAGGCAACGTTATCAGTGATGTATCATCCTCTTTATTTAAGAATACATCTACTCTACTTGCAGGACTATCAGATTTTTCTACCCAACTTTTTCTAGCTCAGAAATGGCAGCCTGTACTTCAGCTTTCTCTTCTCCATTCCATTGAACGATGGCAAACAAACAATGATACAGGCCCATGATGGCGAACCTATGGCACGCGTGCCAGAGGTGGCACACAGCGCCCTCTCTGAAGGCACACAAGCCGTTGCCCCAGTTCAGCTCTGCCATGCATGCACCTCCAACCAACCACCTGGTCTTTGAATCTCTGCTGTGCATGCAAGATGACAAGCTCAACAATGTCTGATAATTGGCGATACTGTCTATACAGAGATTATAATAATTGTACTCCCACTGCATTTGGGGATCAGGGCCCACTGTGTTTTAACCCAGCCTGAGCAGGAACAAGAAACAAGAAAGACTCCTTGTCACCAAAAACCCCTCTTTATTTACCTCTTGTGAATTAATTGCATTCACCCACTGAAAAGTCCAGGCAAGAGTTCTTCAAGGAGTTAACTGCAGTAACAGGCCTTATCAGTTCCTTGCGATAATTTCCAGGCAGTGAGCTCCCAGCCGAAAGGCTGCAAATTAAGTTCTGGCAAGCAGTCTTTGTGGCACGAAACACCATGAGCAAAATCTTCAGAAATACGAACTGTTGTCTCCTATGACAACCACTCCCTTTTCCTTCTATTTATTCCCCAGCCAGGGAGGGGCCATTCAGCATCCATGTGTGCTTTGCTTCCCGAGTCGTCTCCTTGTCCTCCGTTGTTCACCTCTCCTAACTGCTCTGCGCATATGTGCATCTGGAACAGGTCCCAGCTGTTCTTCCTCCTCATTTATCTCAGCCTCCAAAGGCAGCTGCCTCTCTGATGGTTGGGAAATGTCGGACGGCCCTGGCTCAGAGGTGGGTTTCAACAGGTTCTGACCAGTTCTGGAGGACTGATAATGGAAATTTTGAGTAGTTCGGAGAACCGGTAAATACCACCTCTGACTGGCCCCGTCCCCATCTATTCTCTGCCTCCCGAGTCCCAGCTGATCGGGAGGAAATGGGGATTTTGCAGTATCCTTCCCCTGGATTGGGGAGGGAATGGAGATTTTACAGTATCCTTCCCCTGCCACGCCCACCAAGCCACACCCACCAAGCCATCCCATGCCCACCAAGACACACCCACAGAACTGGTAGTAAAAAATGTTGAAACCCACCACTGCCCTGGCTCTATCTCTGCATCCGATGCAGAGCATCCATCAGAGCCTTCCCCAAACTCCAGAACTGGCCCAAGCTCCTCTCCAACCTCCTCATCGCCCGAGTCTGCCACCAGCTCCACTGGCAGCTGGCGGGTCACAACACACTGTACAATACAGTTCAAAAACTCTCACTGTTTCAGCCCTTCTGTGCTAAAAAGAAAATAATGTATACCTTTCAGCCCACGCCATTCCTCTTTATTCCCTGGTTGAAACTGAGTTTGCGGGACGTCATCTGATATGTTCAGAGGAAGTTTTGTTTGAAAGTCTACACAATTTACCTGTAAGGTGAACTGCTTTCTAAGCCTCTGGGATCTAATTATACCATCTTACTAGAATTATAAAAGCCTGTTTTGTCCTTTCTTAGTCTTTTCCCATTTGATTGATTGCCTGTTTTATTCCTTTGTCACAGATTAGCGAAGCTATAACAGAAAGTTAATAGAGAAGGCAGGGCTATAAAAAAAAAAAATCAAAATATTGAAGAAACCAAAACATCAAACTCTGGGAATGCTACCATAAGTCACAGATTACAGGTGCCATTAAAAGATAGAGACCACGTTCTCCTAGGAGGTGGTAATGAGATCAGTAAATGGCATATCATTAATCCCAGTTAATGACAAAACCCAGAAAATATAGCATGGCGGAGGAACACTATTTGCCTAAACATTTCTTCACTCCCTTCCTTAAATCAATCACGGGACCGTCATGAGAGTAATAAAATTATCATTCCATTGCCTAATTCATAACGTGCCTAAAATGGTTGGTCGAGTACAAAGGTGAAATTACAAAGTAATGCAATAAATAAATAACAGGGAAGAAAAGAAGTACACATCATCAGCTAGGTCATGATATAATGTGGCAGTCTATATTATATCTGGGACATTTTAATTATCTCTCTCAAGTGTATGCATTTTAAAAAATTCAGCTCCCAGATTCTTGAAACATTAATGTTGTGCTGGAAACAAATGTGACTGCCAGAACCCAAACAGGCTTTCTTATTTTATTCATTTTATATTTATTACAGTCACATCATTCATTCTGTACTTCCTGCATTACCATTTCATTTATTTTTCACCCCTCGTTGGTTTTATTTCAACAATGATTACAACCCAACTCAAAAAATTCATCAGGCCCTTTGGTTCTGACATTTCCCACTGAAATAGTGCCATGGGTGTGCAAGAAACATGCCTGGTTTTGGGCACACTGGATAACACCCTCCCCCTTTTATAGAGAGCTAAAAATAAGCCGATATCATCTCACTACTTATTTATTTATTTATTTACTTATTTATTTGTTTGTTCATTTATTAATTATTTAGGCTTGTATGCCGCCCTCTCTCCAAAGGACTCAGGGCGGCTCACAATAATAAATACAAATTCAATTATAAAATATAACAAATATAAGAACCCGTTAAAATCACATTTAAAACCCCTTCAGTCCAATCCGGCCAGGCCTAATAACCATGTTTTAAGATCACGGCGGAAGGAGCAAAGGTCAGGAGCCACCTGGAGCTCCAGGGGAAGCTGATTCCACAGAGTAGGCGCGCCCACAGAGAAGGCCCGCTCCCTGGGAGCCACCAGTCGACACTCTCTGGCCGACGGGACCTCAAGGAGGCCCTCCCTGTGAGAACGCACCGGGCAATGGGGAGCTGTCGCTGGCCACAGATGGTCCGCCAGGTATCCTGGGCCTAAGCCATGTAGGGCTTTATAGGTAATTACCAGCACCTTGAATCTCACCCAGAGGGCAACCGGTAGCCAATGCAGGTCCCGCAGGAGGGGTGTAACATGAGAGTGCCGGGACGCACTCCATCACAGTTGTTATTATTATTATTATTATTATTATTATTATTATTATTATTATTATTATTATTATTATTATTTTATTATTATTTATTATTTTTGTTACAATGGACCAGTTTTCTTGTTTTGTCATACCTGGGACACTCTGAAGATCCCATTTCCTATGCCAGGGGTGTCAAATTTGATTTCATTTCAGGGCCACATCAGGGTTGTGTTTGACCTCGGGGGCTGGAGTGGGCGTGGACAGGGTGGGTTTAGACCATGGGTGGTTCTACTTACCTTTATTACTGGTTCTCAATGGGGCTGCGCGTTTATTCCCCAGCCAGGGAGGAGCCAGAAGTGTGCATGCACAGAAGCATTTGGGTAACGTCAGGGTCGATGGGCAGGGTCTCCCACCAGTTTTACTACTGGTTCTATAGAACCAGTGCGAACCAGGGGCAACCCACCATAGGTGTGGACAGCTCACCGTCACTCGTGTTGGGGACACCTGTTTTGGCCTGAGCGCTATGCCAGAGAAAAAGGGCTCCTGAGCTCCATTTTCGACTGCGACAGCCTCCTGCAACCCTCTGCCAGCGAAAATGGAACCCTCCCAAGCTGTTTGCTGTTTCCAGGGTGGCCCTGCAGGCCAGATCAAAGCACCCCGCAAGCTGGGTCCATCCCCCAGGCCTTGAGTTTGACACCCCTGTCCTATGCAATGGCCTCTGGATAGATTTGTTTCAAAGCTTCCAAAACTTTTCTGTAGTCACTGAGACTACAGAAAGTTTAAAAGATCACACTGATGACACAATATTCTGCAGACAATCTATCTATGTAGTCACACAGTATCAACCACTAGTGAAAAGAAGGACTGGGTGTGACATGATAGCAGTGTCCCAATATTTGAGGGACTGCCACAAAGAAGAGGAGTGTGTGTCAAACTATTCTCCAAAGCCCCTGAGGGCAGGACAAGAAGCAATGAGTGGAAACTAATCAAGGAGGGAAGCAACCTAGAACTAAAGAGAAATTTCCTGACAGTTAGAACAATTAATCAATAGAACGACTCGCCTCCAGAAGTTGTGAATGCTCCATCACTGGAGGTTTTAAAGAAGAGGTTGGATAACCATTTGTCTGAAGTGGTGTAGGGTTTCCTGCCTGAGCAGGGGGTTAGATTAGAAGACCTCCAAGGTCTTTTCCAACTCTGTTATTCTGTTAGAATTGAATTTCAGCATCTTTTAACAGCTCAGCATCTTTTCACCATCATTGGTCCATCGGGAGCACTCCAAAAAAACCCATTAAGCCCTATATTTCAGGGTTTTTTTTTTTTTTGAAAACTTTTTCTCTTTCTTGACCCTTTCACAGCATCAAGGAGAATTTCTTGCACTGGTCAGTATAATACAACAACTCTTCTCTTACTCAGCCCTAAAATGCAGTGTGTGTCTCATCAAGAAATCCCTCTTATGGGAAATGAATGGCAGGGATTTTTCTCCCATACTTGGATTTCAATAGCGTCTCTTGAAATGAATTGGAAACGAATGGCGATGCATTTGTATCATTTTTCATTGGTTTTAAAATGAAGCGAAGCCTGACAGCACATGTCTCTTTCTCGGTGTGTTTGGAGGCAATATTATTGCAAAGCCATGTTCTATTTATAAGTCAAGCTTTTTAAAGGATGAACGGCCAAGATTTGCCTTTGGTACAACTCATTAGATTTTTGAAAGATAAAAGGTGCCTTGCAGCAATATGCATCAGATGGCAATTTCTGCCTTTTGATACTTCATCACAGTTACTTCGGAAAGTCAACTCCTTCACTTTTCTCCCGATTTGTCTGTTTCTGAGCAAATAAATGGAACTAATATTGATGTTTCTAATTCTGAAAAATTTGATGATGCTCCCAGACTGGGGCCAATTTCATTTGCTTTTGAAGGTGACAGCCAGACATATATTTTCTAATATACTGGCGCCATGTAGACTAGGTATAAAATCAATGCTTCACACTATGTTAAGAGTGGCACAGAAGAAAGATAAAACACACTGACAAATTTAGGGCAAAATGTCAACAGCTTCAGAGTTTTCCGCTGGACTTTGCTATGTTAGAAGGATGTGTTAGGACAGTGGTGGTGAACCTTTTACTCACCGAGTGCCAAACAGATACCAGCTTCACTATTGCGCGGGTCCCCCCATGCACTGTGTGCACAATTGCACCATTTGCACATGCATGCAGCTTTTGTGCGGCTCCCCTGCGCATGCATTGCATGCATCAAACCCATGCATATGTGCAGATGGTGCAATTGCACGCACAGCACATGGCTTTCACACGTGCAATGCACATGCGTGAATGTCATCTGCAAATGTACGTGTGAAATCTGTGCGCATGTGCAGATGGTGCAATTGCACGCACAGCACATCACTTTCACACGTGCAATGCACACACGTGAATGCCATCTGCAAATACGCACGCTGCATGCAGGAACTCGTGCACACATGCGCAAATGCGCTCCCATGCACATGAGAGCTCCAAAGACCAGCTGGGTCTCCGGAATTGTACGCATGTGTACTGGAGGCCTGAACACCAGCTGGGGCGCGCGGACATGTGCAGCTGCAGGTGAGTTGGGCGACAGCTCATGTGCCCGGAAAGATGGCTCCGTGTACCACCTCGGGCATGTGTGCCATAGGTTCGCCATCACGGTGTTAGGATATTAGGACAGTTCATTTAGTGACCATTCAAAGTTACAACGGCACTGAAAAAAAGTGAGTTATGACTGTTTTTCACACTTAATAACCATGGCAGCTTCCTCATGATCATGTGATCAAAATTCAGATACTTGGCAATTGGTTCATACTTATGACCGTTGCTGTATCCCAAGGTCATGTCATCCCCTTTTGTGACCTTCCAACAAGCAAAGTCAATAGGGAAGCCAGATTCACTTAACAAACGGGTTACTAAGTTATCAACAGCAGCGATTCCCTTAACAATTGAGGCAAAAAAGATTGTAAAATGGGGCAAAACTCACTCAACAAATGTCTCATTTAACAACAGAAATTTAGGGCTCAATTGTGGTGGCAAGTTGAGGACGTACTAGTTGGATCTCCAAGAAATATTGTTCCTTTCATTTTTTGTTTAACTTTTGCCACGTCTAATGTTCCATCCTGCTTTCTAGATTTGTCATTTCTTGCAAAAAGGCGGCCAACATTTCATTTCATCATGTCTACTAAACATACTCAGTTCCTCCTTTATTTCTTTTGAGGGGATTGTCTCTATAAGCTCCTTCTCCTGACTTTCTATTTCTTCAATCCTTGTGGTTCTCTTAAAGTGTGCTGATCTGATGCCACTTTTTGTTTCTAGAGTGTGCGAGAAGAGATGGGCATTTTTTTTGAGTTAGTGAGCATCTTTCTGATGTTCAGCTCATGCAAGAGGATTCCTCATGTAACAAGCATTCATAAACTGCTCAGTGAAGCTGGTCAGGTAACACCTTCTTATCAGGTAGCAACCAATAATATTGTCTTCCGCCACTCTGTTTAGGCCCTAAGAGATTCCACAATTTCTCAGTTTATATCTGTTTGTATTCCCATTCTGCCTCACCTTGCAATTTTTGATCGTTGGCAGTTATAAAGCACAGCAATAAAATGCTTCCAGTATATTAAAGTTAAGTTAAAATTAAAATCAAAATCATATAACATGACACTGACAGATGGCACAGTTCACTCTTCCCCGGAGTAACTCAGTTTTAAATAGCTTTCCTTGCCCCTCAGAAGGGTGAACATTGCAAAATATTGCTGTGCCAGGGGTGGGATTCTACCAGTTCGGATTGGTTCGAGCGAACCGGTAATTCTGACGATCAGCTGGGAGCAAACCGGTTTGATCCAACGATCAGCTGGGCCCACCCACCCGCTCCTGTGCTTTATTTACCTTTATCTTCGCAGCTGATTAGAGCAGCAGAGCTGATTGCTGCACCTTAGCTGTTTTAATTCCCTAGCACTAACATGGAAGGTGATTTGCACATGTAGCGCAAAGTACAGGTGTGCACAAAGCGTGTGCGCAGCACACGCATAAATCACAGAACTGGTTGTTAAAGTGCTATTATGTAACACCACCAGAAGAAACTTAGAACTAAGGAGAAATTTCCTGACAGTTAGAACAATTAATCAGTGAAATAACTTGCTTGCAGAAGTTGTGGATGCTCCAACACTGGAAGTTTTTAAGAAGATGTTGGATAACCATTTGTGTGAAGTGGTGTAAGGTTTCCTGCCTAAGCAGGGGGTTCGATTAGAAGACCTCCCAACTCAAGGTCCCTTCTAACTGTGCTATTCTATTCTATTCTATTCTATTCTATTCTATTCTATTCTATTCTATTCTATTCTATTCTATTCTATTCTACTCTACTCTACTCTACTCTACTCTACTCTACTCTACTCTACTCTACCCTATTCACCTCAGAGTGGACCTTTCATTTGTTGTCTTGCCTTCATTGAAATACTTTTCCCCAGAAAAGTTGTGAATGCTCCAGCACTGGAAATTTTTAAGAAGATGTTGGATAACCATTTGTCTGAAGTGATGTAGGGTTTCCTGCCTAGGCAGGGGGTTGGATTAGAAGACCTCCAAGGTCCCTTCTAACTCTGTTATTCTGTTTTCCCAAATCTGAAATGATCTTTAACTACAGTCAAAGCCACCCTGTATCTGGTAGTCCAAAGTCAAGGGAGGTGGTCGTCTTCTCTCCTACAAAGCTAGAATAAAACTGTCTGCCAGCTGATTCAGGACTGAGAAGAAAACATTTTTTCTTTACATAATGCATCATCATTACCTTCTATATAATTTGCTGCCGGAAGATAGTGTCTAGTTTAAAGTTTAAGGAAATGTATGAGTAGAGCAGTCATCAACAGGTGTCCACCAGAGATATGTGATGGTCTGAAATGATATGCCAGAAAATAGGACTTGACTATTTGAGTCACGCACTTCTCTTAATACCAGCTATATTAATTAGGCCTGTGCAAATCAGGTCCAGTCTGATCTGAATTGTTGATTTGATTCAAACTCTCAACTTGCTCCAATTTAATTTATCTATTCATTTGGGTTGTCCGAGTTGATTTGGTTCAAATAGTCTGAACGGGACCAATTCCTTTTTTTTTGTTCGTTCAAAGAGCTCAGATACTAAAAATACATATTGATATCAGAGGCATCTGCAGTAAGCAGATTTCATCCAAAGGACAACATAAAAAGATAAAGGTAAAGGATCCCCTCGCACATATGTGTTAGTCGTTCCCGACTCTAGGGGGTGGTGCTCATCTCCGTTTCAAAGCCGAAGAGCCAGCGCTGTCCGAAGATGTCTCCGTGGCCATGTGGCAGGCATCACTAAACGCCAAAGGCACACGGAACGCTGTTACCTTCCCACCAAAGGTGGTCCCTATTTTTTCTAGTTGCATTTTTTACGTGCTTTCGAACTGCTAGGTTGGCAGAAGCTGGGACAAGGAATGGGAACTCACTCCATTACACGGCACTAGGGATTCGAACCGCTGAACTGCTGACCTTCTGATCAACAAGCTCAGCATCTTAGCCACTGAGCCATCACGTCCCTAAGGACAACATACATGTGGTGATATGTTGATGACGATCAAGACCATTTCAAAGGTTCACCAGAGTGGCCACACTTGTTGACCCACCTAGGATAAAGGATTGAGAAGCAACTCTTAATGACTGTTTTCCTACTCACTTAATGAGCCAATTCAAATTAGGTGTTTTGACCCAGCTACCCAAACACAACAAACCCTCGGATGTGAACTCAAAAGATTCCTTTATTAGGAATGCTGGCAGCTCCGGCAAAAAATTTTTCTCACAGGCTAACAAGTCCATACGGCCAGAAGATGAATAGTTGTCTGCCACATCTATTCATCTCCACCCCCTGCCTTTTAACCCCAGAGCTAGGGTGGGGCCTCACTAGCAGTGGTGGCTCTTCCTTCCTCAGGATTGGCCCAGGCTTTCCGCTGCTCTCCTCTTCTCTGCCTTCTGTGGAGCCACGCATCAGGCACTGGACCCAGCTGTTCTTCCTCTTCCTCATCAGCCACCTCCAGACCTGGGGGCTGTTGACTCTCCATCTGAGGGCTGACGGACAGCCCAGGCTACACCTCTGTCACTCTCTCTGCCAGCTCCATTCCCTCTTCTCCCTCGGAGCTCTCAGGTTGCCCTGATGCTGATCCTGACTCCCACACCACCACCACCACCTCCTCCTCCTCCTCCTCCTCCTCCTCCTCCTCCTCCTCCTCCTCCTCCTCCTCTGATTCGGCTGCTGGAGGGGCCGGCAGACAATAGGCCACAACATTAGTTAAGAAATGAAACTTCCCCAGCGGACATATTTGGAATCTCCCCTAACCAACTTGTTCAGATTGAAGAAGCTGCTTGAATAACCAGCGAAATGTTTCAAACCAAAAAGAAAAGTCCAGTTGCCTTGACTCAACGTGTCTGAAATGCATCATCGCGCATGGTGATATAAATCCTGAACTTGGGTGTCACCATCTCAATTTATCCAAGTTGTAGCATTTTCATGACATCATGAGGCATTTTTCATCACTTGCTCCCTTTACTCCCTACAGATATATGTAGCGTAAACACACAGAAGTCACCTATGTTTGATAGATGGTAGTTGTAGTATTGTAGGCAAACTCTGCCCACAGTCTGGAGTTTGATCCTGATTGGCTCAAAGTTGGTGAGTCTTCCATCCTTCCAAAATCAGTAAAATGAGGACACAGATTGTTGGGGGAAATTGTAAACATCCAGTGAGTGCTGTAAAGCACTAAGGTGTGGTATACTGTATAAATCTAAATTCTATTGCTATTGCCCAAACTGGAAAGGTAGAGTAGGGTAGGGTAGGGTAGGGTAGGGTAAGGAAGGAAGGAAGGAAGGAAGGAAGGAAGGAAGGAGGGAAAAGGAAGGTTTTTTGCCCAAAGGAACCTATCATTTAAAACTTGAAGAGAGGAAAGTAAAAGATGGCAGAATGGATAATATGGATAAAATGAGGAAAGTGATAAAAATAACATACTTAAAATATTCCTTGCACTCTTCGAAAAGGAGAAGAATCAAAATGATTAATTCTGTGTCAGGCAAAGTTGAGATTATTTAACTGAAATAACTTGTGGACTTCCCCAGTAAATATTATTTGGTGTGTAACTCAGAATAGAAAGTTTATCCAAGTAAAGGGAGAAGAAGGGCCTGAGTGGGTGGAATTTACTAAATGTTCATTTCAAGGTTATTGTATTTAATAAGATTTCCCATTTATTGCCTATGTTATTCTGGGCTAATTATCCGGGTGCTCAGATGTACCTCTTTTCGATCCAGTTAATGCCCTTTAAATCAATTCATATTTAATTTACATAACTGGCTGATTAAATGCAAAGAGAATGCTTATTTCACACCAAATGTTCCTAGCTCTTCTTTATTATTAGGTGCTTTGGAACGATAATTGACACTGATTGGATCAAATCTGACAGCTTTATAAAATTTCCTGCTTCTTCTGTTAACATAGTTTCGCTTAACCTCCAAAGTTTTTTCTTTTCCAGATATTTGTCCAAGGAAGATTATAGATGTTGGGTAAAGAAAATGTAGACATAGCTATGGTCATTAAACATAGCAAGGTTGGGAACCCGTGACCAGGAGTGGGCTCCTGGGAGTTCGGCAGAGTTCGGGTGATCCTCTAGCCAAGGATTGCCAGGGTTCGGCGAACCCCCAAATGCCACCCCTGGTTGGCCACGCCCACCCTACCCCTCCCCTTCTAGGAGTTTCCATGCAGCCCATTCATCATTCCAGGTAAGTGCAGGGGCCGCGCGGAGGGTCTGGGAGGGCAAAAAATGGGCCTACTGGAGGTTCCGGAAGTCCAGAAACAGGCTTGTTTCCAGCCTCTGGAGGGCCTCCAGACCCTGGGGGAAGCTGTTTTCACCCTCCCTGAGGCTCGAGGAAAGCCTCCAGAGCCTGGGGAGGGTGAAAAACACCACCGTCCCCACTATGATGGAGGTGGCCAACTAGGCCACGCCCACCATGGCCACACCTACCCAGCAACGGTGCAGCGAACCCGTTCCTAAAGGATCTGAAGCCCACCCCTGCTCGTGACCTTCAGATATAGTTGGATTATCACTTGTAGCAGCCCATAGCCAGCAAGGCTAATGAGTGAAAAATTTAGATTGGGAACATTTTGACTTTAGTCTGATGATGACAGTCTGGGAGAAGAGGGTAGGTTTAGCCTTAAGAAAAGTTGACTGAGATGGAACCATTAATATTATAATAGCTAGGCTTGATTGGAGCAATGTAAATATTTTGTAAATAATAATGAACTTGCATTTTGCATATACACGTTGTTTTCATTTAGCAACCGCCTCATTTAGTGACTATTTTATAGTCACAGCAATGATGAAATTTTGCGAGCAATCCTCGCATTTACAACCTTGGTACGTCTTTAAAGCGAAGGAAAACTGAAGTAAGATCATAAGCCCAGTTTCATTTAATGGCTGTTTCACTGAATTACCAAGTTGTAGGGCCCAGTGTGGTTTCTAAATGAGAATTACAGGTAGTATTTTTGCTGCCGTCACTGTTTTGGTTGCCAATAGACATTAGAGAAGAATTTAAAATGGTCCAAGGTTTAGTGATCTAATTAATCAAGGAGCCAATTAGGAGCTACCTTTCTTGGCTATTCATGGCACGAACTAATCAGAGATCAGAGATCTCAAATATGACAGCCCAGTCAGTCAGGTTACCTGTAAGGTATACTTAAACAAGGAGCCAAAGTGGTCCAAGGTTTAGTGGTCTACTTAATCAAGGAGCCAATCAGAAACCATCTTTCTTGGATACTCGTGACATGAACCAAACAAACATCCCTTACAAGAGCCCAGTCAGTAAGGTTGCTAGTGGGCTGTGGAAAAGTACACCATAAAACACCTCACTTGAAGACAACCAGTCACAAATGGTAAAGCATCAGGATAAGAGAAAACTAAGTTATGGCCATATGAGCCGCGGTGGTGCAGTGGTTAAAGTGCAGTACTGCAGGCTACTTCTGCTGACTGCCGGCTGCCTGAAATTTGGCAGTTCAAATCTCACCAGGCTCAAGGTTGACTCAGCCTTCCATCCTTCCGAGGTGGGTAAAATGAGGACCCAGATTGTTGGGGGCAATATGCTGACTCTGTAAACTGCTTAGAGAGGGCTGTAAAAAGCACTATGAAGCGGTATATAAGTGTAAGTGCTATTGCTATTCAGCCAAAGTTCATCCACGCTACAATTCAAATGGTTGCGCATTGATTAGCACCCAGGTCCTTGCAGGATCATTCAAATCAGTGGTGGGTTTCAAAATTTTTTACTACCGGTTCTGTGGGTATGGCTTGGTGGGCATGGCTTGGTGGGCGTGGCTTGGTGGGCGTGGCAGGGGAGGGATCAGTGGTGAAATGCTCCTGGTTCGGACCGGATCTCCCGATCCGGTAGCGATAGCAGTGGGTGGTTCGGAGAACTGGTAGCAAAAATCCATGCCGCCCCCCATGCCCAGCTGAGCCGCACGATCATCAGAGGCTTTTTTTTTTTACTTTTAAAAGCATTTTTTCTACAAACTCTTCCGACAAAAAAATGCTTTTAAAAGTTAAAAAAAAAAAGCCTCTGATGATCGCGCGGCTCAGCTGGGATCCTCAGAGGCTTTTCAAAGCATCTTTTTCTGCAACCTCTTGGCCGAAGAGGTGGTAAAAAAAAATGCTTTGAAAAGTCTCTGACGATCCCAGCTGAGTTACCTGATCGGCAGAGGCTTTTCAAAGCATTAGAAAAAATGCTTTGAAAAGTTTTTTTTAAAGAAAAGTTGGCCACGCCCACCCCAGTCACATTAACCCCCCCCACCAAGCCACACCCACAGAACCGGTAGTATCAAATTTTACAATTCACCCCTGGGAGGGTTACTGCAAAATCCCCATTTCTTCCTGGGACTTGGGAGGCAGATAATAGATGGGAGTGGGGCCAGTCAGAATGTTTACTACCGGTTCTCCGAACTACTGAAAATTTCCGCTACCGGTTCTCCAGAACTGGTCAGAACCTGCCGCAACCCACTTCTGATTCAAATGGATCCTACCATTCAGTGTGCTTGTTTGAGTTGAGCATGCTGTGAGTTTTTTTTCCCTCCGTAAGAGATTTGGAGAGAGAAGAGTTTCATTTTGGGAACTGCACGCACCCTTCTGAACAGCCTGCAGCCCTAAAATCCAGATGGCATCCTTCCTGTGCTTCAGGGAAGCTTGAAAACAGAACTGTTTGGGGCTTTTGAGGACTGACATCTGCTTGCCGAGTGCCTCGTTACATCAGAATGTATTTATATTAGTTTGAATGTTAGTGTTGATATAATTTTTGCAGTTTTATCGGTTGCCTTTTTTGCACTGAAATTTTGACGGATTGCAATGTGTTCCTGCTTTTAAGCGTATGGTGCCGTAAGTCGCTGGAAATATGGTGGTATAGAAATATAGCATATTTATATTTAAAAAAAAAAATCACCCCAAGAAAATGGCTGATAATACAGTGCTGTCATTAAGAGCATTTGACAACGTTCCTCAAAAGTCCTCAATGCCCAATTCAATTGCTGAAAACTTCATCTCAACAGCTGAACATGCTTCTAATTTTTTGTTTGTTTGACAGCATTTCATTGGAAAGAGTCTCTAACATTTTCTTTTTTATTTCTCTCCATGCCACACATAGCCTAAGAATATTGTGGTTTGAATTTTATTTGCCTGGATTAACCACTAGTTGGCGTGCTTCCCTCATGTATGCACAGGTTCTCACCGAGGGTTTACTTTCTAATATTTATGCTCGAGACAGTTATAGATAAGAAGGAGTGTAACACGGAAGTAAATTGACATTTACCAAATTGCAGAGAAAAATGCTGCTTTGAGTTGGCATTAATGTTCCGAGGGAAAGTCATTTGCAAGAGCAAGGAAATTCCATAATGTAGGGCCTTCTGCTACTTCTGCTTTTAAATCGGCTCACAGCAATGACATCGAACGGAAGCCATTGAAGAAAAAGGGCGGGCAGGCTTATAACCTCTGATTTTAGGAGTTTCTCTGTGGGGGCTCCCACCCTCTGGAATCAGCTGCCCCCAGAGATAAGGAGAATCCAAGACTTCCGTGCCTTCCGCCGTGCCCTTAAAACTTTCCTTTTCCAACAAGCCAGGCTGGCCTAACAAATCTTTTAAATGATTTTAAATTTGTTTGTCTTTTTAAATTATGGGCCAAATTGAGATATTTTCGTTTAATCTGTGCTTAATGTATTTATTATGTGTTTTATTTGGCTGTACACCGCCCTGAGTCCCTAGGGAGAAGGGCGGTATATAAATTTGAAGTAAAATAAAAATAAAATAAAATAGCGGTATTATCCATTTGGATCCAATTCATGCTGGTCCTTTAGGCAGAACTTTCTACTCAGGGTAGGGTGGCAGCACTTCCACGGTTAAGTAGCGGCTTATTTTTGAAATGGGACATTTAGAAATATGTCTACTTACTGAGTGTGACACTAACATTGGGGTAGATGGTTTGAACCAGTGGTGAAATCCAAACCGGTTTGCTACCGGTTCGCAGGCCGTGCATGAGCACTGCGTGCCAAAAGGAGGCTTGGGAAGGTAAGTAGAACAGCAGGGGGGGGATCAGCTGTGCAGCGCGGTTTAGCTTTGCTAGAAAGCAGGATGCTTTCTACCAAAGCTAAACCCCGCTGCACAGCTGATCGTCGTAAATATCGGTTCGGAGGAACTGGTAGCTTTTTTAAACTACCGATTCAAGTGGACCGGTAGTTAACTACCAAGTCAAGCAAACCGGTAGCTTTTTAAACTGCCAGTTCAATTGAACCAGTAGCTAACTACTGGTTCGCTTGAACCAGTAGCTTTTTCTTTTACTACCGGTTCACCCAAACTGGTAGTTTTTATCACTACCGGTTTGCCCCAACCAGAGCGAACTGGTAGCATTTCACCCCTGGTTTGAACTTAGATTGACAGGCCATATGTAGAACTGAAGTGTCCCTGCAAAGTGTCTTATAAAATTGATTCAACACGTATACATTAGAATCTAGCCCCAGTGCCTACTTTTCTTCTATATTTGCAAGGGGTTCTTCTGAGGCTGCTTTACTTTCAAAACTGTGGAAGGTGCTGTGGAATTGTTACTTTTTAGATGTTTCTCTATCCCTTTGTAGATATATTAACTGTCTCTTCCACTTGATCTGTAGTGGCACAGTGGTTAGAATTCAGACTACTTCTGCTGCCTGCCAGTTGCCTGCAGTTTGGCAGTTTGAGTTTCACCATCTCAGGGTTGACTCAGCCTTCCATCCTTCCGAGGTCGGTCAAATGAGGACCCAGATTGTTGGGGGCAATAGGCTGACTCTGTAAACCGTGGGCTGTACAGAGAGAGCTGTAAAACACTGTGAAGTGGTATATAAGTCTAAGTGCTATTGCTATCTGCAAGGGGAAGTCATTACATGAATGGGCATGTTCAGTTCCCTCCATTCCGTTTATGTTGGAGGCACTGTTTAAGGTGCTTCCGGGTTGAAAGTATTAGCCAGTGACATCACCATTGCCTGGGGGATGCCCATGAGAGCTCATATCCTACCTCTGTCAAGGAGCTGGAGCAAAAGATGGGAGCTCCCCCTGCTACACAGCAGAACTCGGGTCTCGAACATGGCCTTGCTAATCTCCAATCCATCATCCAAACCACATGAGCCATCACACTCCTGGTGTGTTCAATTGAAATCCTCATTAAAACACATAGGAAAATAAGCAGAATTGCTTTGACAGTCTGTGAACGTTGCAACCTAATGAGCATAGGTATATTCAAATTTCTGTGGGTCTATAGACCCTTACTAACAACCAATGATCAGTTAGCATTTGCCATTCTTAGCTCATAGCTGATCACAGAGAGCTATCAGTTCTGGCCAATAATGAATTCCTCCTCCCTACTCTGTTTTATGCCTAAAGACACACCCATTTGATCTTCGTAAAAATAGAAGTGTAAGGCTCCAAAAACTAAGAAAGGACACCTACTGATCAGTAGTGGGTCTCAAATCCCATCGCTACCGGTTTGCTTGTGGGCACACACGCATGCACGATGCATGCACAGAGACGTCCGAGTAGGTGGGCAGAGCCTACTGCTACCGCTACCGGTCCTCCCGATCCTGGGTGAACCGGTAACAACCCACCACTGCTACTGATTCTTCTAAGCAGATTACTTTATTGTTCCATACCTATAGACAGAATCTTGCCAAACTGAAGTGAACCTGGATCAAGCATATATTCTGGGGCCTGTTAGGGAGGGATTGTTTTTGCCCTCTTTTTCTCACATAAACTATCTGAATTGAGTTGTCTCTTACTCCTCTGGAATGCATCTCCGTCCCTCCCTCCTGGGAATCTGGCCTGTTAGATACCATCAGAAGAGCCTTGATAGTACAGTGGTTTAGTGCACCCTGTTATGAACACAGCTGCCTGCAATTTCTGCTGGTTCGAATCTCTCCAAGGCTCAAGGTTGACTCAGCCTTCCATCCTTTCTAAGGTAGGTGAAATGAGGACCCAGTTTGTGGGGGCAATAAGCTGACTTTGTATAAAATATACAAAAGAATGAAGGCTATTGCTTAACGCATTGTAAGCCGCCCTGAGTCTCCAGAGAAGGGCGGCATATAAATCAAATTAAAAAAAAAAGAAGAAGAAGAAGAAGATATTCAATAGCAGGTCTTAAAGTTGCCAAGGTTGGACACACCCGGTCTAGTGGTTAAGGCACCAGGAGCCTGGATAGCTCTGCAGACAAGGCACTGTAATTTAACACCAGCTGTCTGCAATTAAAGTAAGTTCGAATCTCGCCAGGCTCAAGGTTGACTCAGCCTTCCATCCTTTCTAAGGTAGGTGTCAGGTTTCGGTGTTATCTTAAATAAGTTTCATTTTCAAGCGCAATCTCTCTAATGAACCATTTTTATTTAAGAACATAAAAAGCCGACATTCCTGATTTCATTTTTGCAGCCAAACTGGCCCCTCCTTCCAACCCCCTCCTCTTCCGCTCTCCAACCCCAATGTCCTATTGGCCATCATGCAGATCCATCTCTACCTCCCGGCACGTTCTTTTCACAGGAATGTAGCCCCCACCCTCGTCTCCCAGGAAACACTATCTGTACATACAAAACTAGGTAAAAGTTCATCTTGTTATGTCAGCGCTGGAAGAGAGCCTAATTTGGAACGCTGACAGTAGGTAAATTGAAGACCCAGTTGTGGGGGCAATAAGCTGACTTTGTATAAAATATACAAAAGGATGAAGGCTATTGCTTAACGCACTGTAAGCCGCCCTGAGTCTCCGGAGAAGGGTGGCATATAAATCAAATTAAAAAAAAATAAATTAATCACAAGACTGTTCTTAGGCATGAAAGCCAGTTGGGTGCCTTCAGGCCAATCACTCACTCTCAGCCCATAATGTCAATCTCAGGCTAACAAGTCACTTGATGAATTCCTGTCACAACCGATGGATCAACCACTTGGTTGATCTGAGAAAAAAAACCCAGACTCTGCACTTAACAGGAAAATGCTAGGAAGTAAAAATAATATATCTAAGTGGGGGAAATGAGATGGGTAGAGTGTAGGATATGCCTGTAGTTATTAGTCTTTCTGACACTGGAATGCTGCAGCCAAAGAACCTAGCTGAAAGTTGCATATAATTAACCAGCAGACTTTATTACACTTCAAACAGGAAAGGACTAATTGCATACAGTGCTGCTATTTGAAAGGAAAACACTGCTTTCCTTCCAACCCAGTGCTCCAGACAGGGTAGGCACCGGGTTGGGTGACAACGCAAACAAACAAGCACACACTGGCTTTCAATTAAACCCATTGCCTGATAACACAGACACATTTTAATGAAAGATGTAGGGGAGGAAACACGTGGAGTTTCTCCATCTCTTCATTTTCAGCCACGATTCTTAACAGAACCACAAGAAGGACTCAAGCCATTTCGGTCGCTGAAGCAAAGAGCTATACGCTTCAGATTGGTATACAAAAGCTAAATGATAGCGCAGCATAATCGTCTCCAAAACCTGTGAACAGAGGATGTTCTTCATTGATCACATTATAGGTTAGCTTAGGCAACTCAGTACAAATTGCCTGGCACATAACTCTCCTTTCCACACCTCCTGCCAGGATGTCTCACTTGAGGCATACAGCTCAATCCAGCAGTCTCTCTTTATTAGAACTCCACATGTTTCATAATTCAGAACATTAACCATAGTTGATGGGAATTGCTGCTTAACCATTTCTGGGAATTTCTCACCTCTGCTTTACCAGGTTGTCTGAAGCATGGAAGTTTTTGTTAAGCTCTTATTTGTATGGTCCAGAATCAATGGTTTCACATTATATTCAGGACTGGGCTGCTGGGGGTTCACAGGGGTTCACACAGGAACCTTTAGCTAAGATTCTATGCAGTTTGGAGAACCCCCAAATCCCACTCCTGGCTGGCCCCGCCTACCCCGCCCCTCCCAGGAGTCCCCACCTGGCCCGTTTTGGATACAGGTAAGTGCAGGGCGTGTGCAGAAGCTTGGGGAGGGCAAAATATGGGCCTACCAGAAGTTTAAGTCTCCAGAATTTCAGAAGTTCGGAGGCCTCCAGAGGGACTCCGGAGCTTGGGGAGGCCATTTTTGCCCTCCTGGAGGCTTGAGAAAAGCCTCTGGAGCCCGGGGAAGGCAAAAAGCCCCCCCCCCCCCGTGGGGCAGGAGGCCAAGTAGGCCACGCCCACCATGGCCACGCCCACCCAACAACCGGGCAGAGAACCCCTTACTAAAATTTTTGAAGCCCACCCCTGATTATATTGAGGTTTCTGCCTCCTGATACCACGCCCTTTGCAAATTCATGGCATTCTATTCATTTATTGCAGGTCTCTCCAACCTCCAGTCCATGGGTGAAATTGGTCCACAGTCCATGCAAGCAAGCAAAGTCCCATCCATGCACATGCAGGACCATAAAACCATGCCTCCACCTGATGTGCGGAAAAACTGCTGTCCATGGAACCGGTCCGTGGCACCTGAAGGGTTGTGAACCGCTGATTTATTGCTTCTCAGGCGTTTGTCTAAAACAACGAAGGAACTTAGCAGTTACTTTCCTTGGGACAATAACTGAAAAGCATAGAAACGGTTCCAGAACGAGACCGATGTATCATCAAGAGTATAGGTGGCTGTGTTTGTGTGTGTGTGCCAGCATGCACATGTTCCAATTATATCCCACTTAGGTATAAGCAATTAACTGCGAGGACTCAAATGCATGAAGATTGAGCAGCTATCACACATAATCTGCTGCACTTGAACAATATTACTCGCCTAGCTGAAGGAAATGTAAACCCTGGTTCAATGACTATGCACACCAACAGAGAACTTAATTCATCCCATCTAAGGCCTGGCGAAGAAGAATATGACTTTAAAACAGTTGTCCTGAGAACAAAAGGAAGACCAAGGAAGGTCATCCCCTTGCGTGGTTAAATGACAAAAGGGCTAAAGGGGAGAGAATGCTTTGCAAAGCTCTTTTAGGCTTCCAGATTTTGCCCAACTTCAGTTCCCAGCCTCCCTTCCCATTAGACATGCAAATTAGTGTTGCACTTTGGTTACATCTGAAGGATGATAGGTTCTCCGTTCTTTGCATATGCATGAAACATGAATATATTTATAAGTCTTTCTTGGGAGAGGGAAAATTCCTTAGAAGAGACTTTTCAGAAGCATTGTGATGAGTATCCTATTTTGAGCACACTTGCATTTTTACTTCAGGGGAAATCAAGAATGCGGCTCGGTTATATTTTCTTCAACTTGTTGAGCAGGTCAATTTCAATTTTCGAGTCAGAAGTAGCTCGAAAAAAAATCTGCCACAGATTCAGAGCTAGAGCAGAAGCATCCAAATAGAACAGGGGTGTCAAACTCAATTTCATTGAGGGCTGCATCAGGGTTGTGTTTGACCTTGGGGGGGCGTGGCATGGCCAGGGGGTGTGGCCAGGGTGGGCATGGCCAGCTTGTCGGGTCTGCCTCTGCCACCCCGAGAGCTCTGCCAGTGAAAACGGGCTCCCAAGGTCCGTTTTTGGCTGGCACAACTTCCTGCAGCCCTCTGCCAGTGAAAAGGAGCTCGGGAGCTCTGTTTTTGCTGGCGGAGGCACTGTGGGCTGCAGTGGTGGGTTGCCCCTGGTTCAGACCAGTTCGCAAGAACCGGTAGTAAAACCAGCAGGAGGCTCCACCCACTGACCCGGATGTCATCATAGGTGATCTGTGCATGCACAGAAGCCTGCGCATACTCGGGCGTGATGCGAACCAGTAGTAAAGGTAAGTAGAACCCACTCCTGGGGGCCGGTCCTTTGCTGTTTCCAGGGTGGCCCCGCGGGCTGCATCTAAGTATCCCGTGGGCCAGATCGGGCCCCCGGGCCTTGAGTTTGACACCCCTGAAATAGAAGCTGGAGAAGAGTAATGGCTAACCACGTCAACAGTATCAATGAAATTCAGAGCTAAACAATATCAGTGTCTCGGGCTGCAGATACTTTAATTCTTTGGTGCATTCCTGGCTTTTTATTTATCCAAAGAATCAACTCTCTACTAATTGTGCAAGAAATTGATTCCAAGTTCTCTTCTACTGGAGGATCTTAATCAGAGGATAGATTTGGTATGTTCTATGTTCTTGAAGTTCAAGCAAAAGTTGGAATAATGCTAGAAGAGAATATTTGTAGTTCAGGGTTGTACTGGCATTGATGATGTTACCTAGTCTGCAAGAGAACCACCAAGCTCAGAGCGCACCAAGGACCAAACAGTCGTAGTGAATTGCTTTCTTGGGGCTGAGCGAAATGACTCCCCTTTGGACTGTTGATTCAGATTGGACCAGTGGTGGGTTGCTACCAATTCTCCCCAGTTCTTGCGAACCGGTAGTGGAAATTTTGAGTAGTTTGGAGAACCAGTAAATACCACCTCTGCCTGGCCCTGCCCCCAATCTATTCGCTGCCTCCCGAGTCTCAGCTGATCGGCTAGAAGGAAAAAATCAGGGCTCACTTGACAAAGAAGAGAAAAAAAAAAACAAGACACCTTAGCTTTAAATTGAGAAGCCAAGAAGCCTCCCAACTGATTGGCTAGAACCGATCTGCTCCTTGTAAACCGCTCGGTGGTGGTAGATTGGCAATTGAGGCCAAACTGCCTGAAAGCAGTTTCCGATGCTCTCGGAGGTGGCAAAGGGGCAAAAAAATGTTTAAACTCTTGCCGCGGCACTTCAAAGGGCCGCCCTACAACTGATCAGCGGTAAAAGGCAGTGTGGTGGTAGACCGGTGCGCTCCAAAAACAAATAGGTAGACTGATACGGCTCTGCAAGCAGTTTAAAAGCCTGGTAGACCAGTACCTCTGCTAAATCCTAAATAATTGTTTGTCACATGACCACCAAGCCACGCCCACAAAATAAGCCACGCCCACAGAACCAGTAGTCAAAAATTTTAGAACCCACCCCTGGATTGGACGATTCCGACCAATCTAATTCAACTCTTCGGACTCAATATTAGCATAGCCACAACAACCTCCATCTCTGTAGGTCAAACTCTAATTTATAACTCTCTCACAGTTCTGCGGTGGAGTTTTTTTTTCTAATAAAACAATACAACCATCTACTTTTCAGGGAGGGGGGAAAAAAGTCCACAAAACAATCTCTCTCTGCGTTCCTTCTTGTCTCCCACAAGCACTTTATTGATTCTAGAATAATAAAATGGGTAAATGGAAGTATATCACAATAGCCAAAAAAGAGAGAGAGAAAAAATGTGACAGCTAGGTGGGTAGCGAAGAAGACTTGTTTGTCTTTCTAATGAGGGCAGGTGCATTGTCTCCCAATATATTATCTGTCATTGTGAGCACCTGGGTGGCAGATGACATCCTGGGGAGAAAGGAACTGATTAGATCAGGTTACCATGACTCAAGAGACTGCATGGAAAATACAAGGATTTAATTGCAGCTACTATGTTTTCTCTTAATGTTTGCAGAAGGTTGCTGAAGGAGGGCAGAGAACATGACAACAGGATGTTTGATTGTTTGTCTTCAAAACCACTCTGCTCAGTCGGAACATTCGAACTCTCCGTGCAACGATGTGATGAGAATAGCAAAATTATAGCCCACTGGATACTTTTGTGTAAGAGATATTCAAGGACCCAATCATGTCCTTTCACACACACAATCGCGCACACGCACACACACTTATACAACTTCTCTTTTTGGGGGGGAGGGGCGGAGAACTGGAAGTATCATAATGCCCTTTTACTTTACTTGGCAGAATTATTTCTTCCTCTAGAAACTCAGTTTCCAGCAACCCAATTTATGTCTCGATGCTACGTATTTTATTTATGGTATTCGTTTTTGGCAGTGGTGAAATCCAACTTTTTTTTACTAGCGGTTCTGTGGGCGTGGCTTGGTGGGCGTGGCATGGCATGGCTTGGTGGGCATGGCAGGGGAAGGATACTGAAAAATCCCCATTCCCTCCCCACTCCTGGGAGAAGGATATTGCAAAATCTTCATTCCCACCCCACTCTGGGGCCAGCCAGAGGTGGTATTTGCCAGTTCTCCGAACTACTCAAAATTTCCGCTACCGGTTCTCCGAACTGCTCAAAATTTCCACTACCGGTTCTCCAGAACTTGTCAGAACCTGCTGTCTTTCACCCCTGGTTTTGGGGTTTATGCATGTTCCACTAGACGTGGTGGCTCAGTGACTAAGATGCTGAGATTGTTGATCGAAAGGTCGGCAGTTCAGCGGTTCGAATCCCTAGTGCCGCGTAACGGGGTAAACGCCCATTACTTGTCCCAGCTTCTGCCAACCTAGCAGTTTGAAAGCACGTAAAAAATGCAAGTAGAAAAATAGGGACCACCTTGGGTGGGAAGGTAATAGTGTTCCGTGCGCCTTTGGTGTTTAGTCATGCCAGCCACATGACCAGAGAGACATCTTCGGACAATGCTGGCTCTTCAGCGTTGAAATGGAGATGAGCACCGCCCTCTAGAGTCAGGAATGACTAGCACATATGTAGAGGGGAACCTTTACCTTTACTGGTGCCCATATGGTACAGGTAGTCCCCGACTTATGACCACAATTGAGTCCAAAATTTCTGTCGTTAAGTGAGACCTTGGTGAAATGAGTCTTGCCCCATTTTACGACCTTTCTAGCCACAGTTGTTAAGCAAATCACTGCAATCGTTAAGTTAGCAACATGGTTGTTAAGTGAATCTGGCTTGCCCATGGACTTTGCTTGTCAGAAGGTCGGAAAAGGAGATTGCATGACCCCTGGACACTGCAACCGTCATAAATATGAGTTGGTTGCCAAGCGTCTGAATTTTGATCACTTGACCATGGGGATGCGGCAATGGTCATGTGAAAAACAGTCATAAGTAACTTTTCTCAGTGTTGTCATAATTTTGAACGGTCACTAAATAAACTGTTATAAGTCGAGGATTACTTGTATTGGAGAAATGCAGTGGATAACCTAGCAGTTTTGTGAAGAAAGGCTGAATAGTTTTTCTTTCTTCCTAGTGGCTCTCTCTCTCCATTCTGATTTTGGCTGAAGGGAATACAGTCCTTAAATCTTTCCCAACGAGGGTAAAATGGCACAAAAACTGTCTATACTGGATTCAGCTCATTTCCAATTTTTCTAATCCATTTCTTGTTTGGAATAAATGTGTTATCTTTTTTTAAAAAAATAGAGTATGTGTGAAAATCTAATTTTGTATTCATTTTCCCAAATACGCATATTTGTGAATGAGAAACTCAAAGATAGATAAATCCAAGGGTGAAATCCAGCAGGTTCTGACAGGTTCTGGAGAACTGGTAGCTGAAATTTTGAGTAGTTCGGAGAACCAGCAAATACCACCTCTGGCTGGCCCCAAAGTGGGGTGGGAATGGAGATTTTGCAGTATCCTTCCCCTGGAGTAGGATGGGAATGGAGATTTTGCAGTATCCTTCCCCTGGAGTGGGGTGGGAATCGAGATTTTGCAGTATCCTTCCCCTGGAGTGGGGTGGAAATGGAGATTTTGCAGTATCCTTCCCCTGCCACACTCACCAAGCCATGCCCACCAAGCCACATCACGCCCACAAAGCCACACCCACAGAACCAGTATTAAAAAAAAAAATGAATTCCACCACTGGATAAGTCAATGAGCCAATGAGTAGATATCATAAAGAAAGGAACCAGAATCTTTCCAAAATTGATATGCCTATCTCAAACTATCCATATTTTTTGGGAGGTTGAGATGATTGAAGAAGAGGAGTGGTATAATAAGTCACTTTTCTGGAAAACTCCCATCAGCTCTCCTTACTTCTATCTCCCACCTTCAAGATGGTGAGCTTCCTGTCCTCTGCAAAAATGCTCCAGTTTTAGAATCGCAGAAGAACTCTGGTCTTCCTTAATTTCCACAAGGGAAAAACTGGCTGGAAAAACTGATGGAATTATCGGAGATGGCTAAATCGACTGTCTTCATCAAGGAACAGAATGCAGCTAACTCTGAGGGCTCCTACGTACTTTCTGAACCTGGTTGTTGTTTTTTTGCCAATGTTTTATTACTCAAAGTACACTAGGTCACATCATCAGTGCTAGTCTGCAAGAAAACAACCAAGACCAGAGAGCACCAATCCTGAACTACAAACATTCTCCTTTATTGGTACTGCTAATTTTGTTTCCACTTGGAAACCACTTGTAAACTTGCTCGAGGTGGAAAAATAACGAAACCTTGACTTTGGATTTTGTTGATTTAGTTGTTACAGAATATATTATTATGTAAAAGTGAAAAGCTTTTACATAATAATATCCTGGCTTAGGGCCAGGATATTTGTGAGACCGCCTGCTGGTACCGATAACCTCCCACCGGCCAATATGCTCTCACAGAGAGGGCCTCCTCAGGGTGCCGTCGGTCAGGCAATGTCGGCTGGTGGCCCCCAGGGGGAGAGCCTTCTCTGTGGGGACACCCGCCCTGTGGAACGAGCTGCCTCCTGGAATACGACTGATCCCGGACCTCCGTACCTTCCGTAAGGCCCTGAAGACTTATTTATCCCAGCAAGCCAGCCTACCCTAAATGGTTCTTAATTGGGATTTTAAATTTTATAGGGGGTATTGGGGGTTTTAAATTGGGAAGCCAATGTTTTAATTCTTTTTAATTATCTTAACTTTTGTATTGTATGTATTTTTAATTTTGGCTGTTCACCGCCCTGAGTCCCTTCTGGGAGAAGGGCGGTATACAAATTAATTAATCAATTAAATAAATAAATAAATAAATAAATAAATAAATAAATAAATAAATAAAGCTGAGGCTGTATGTTATTATCTTATTCTACTGCACTAAAAAGAGTAAGAAGTTGGTGGTTTTCCTTCTTTCCCCTTTTTTCCTCTATACTTTTTCCTCTTCCTTTATTTCCTACTTTCCCACTAATTTCATTTTTCTGTGTATTTTATATTTTGATAAAACTGATAGAAAATTTGGAACTCGGAAACTCTGCTCTTCCATCAGAGCTACATATCCTTTATTTGGAATAGGCTACATCCACTGGAGACTGAACTAACTACCCAGATTGTTGAAAGCCTAGGTTAGGGTTTCCCCATGAAACAGTACGGAGCTGTCCAAGGTGCTGGTTGGTAATTTGCCTTCCCTTGCTTGACTTGGTTTCTAGTATGTATACACTATTGAAACAGCGATGTCTACGCTGGCTTGGGCATGTCGTGAGAATGGCTGATGGTCGGATTCTGAAAGATCTGCTGTATGGAGAATTAGTGCAGGGAAAGCACCTCAGAGGGAGACCACAGCTGTGATATAAGGATATCTGCAAGAGGGACCTAAAGGCCCTGGGAATGGACATTAACAACTGGGAAACCTTGACCTCCGATCGTTCAGCTTGGAGGCTAAAGACGCAGCATGGCCTTCTCCAATTTGAAGAGACACTTGTTTGGTAGGCTGAGAAAAAGAGGGAGACCCGGAACCAGCGAAATCTGGGGGCTGGGCAGGGGACAGAATGTATCTGCCCTCAGCGTGAAAGGGATTGCCACTCTTGAATTGGCCTTTTTAGTCACACTAGATGCTGTATTAGGACCTCTTTCCAGAGCATGATACCATAGTGTTTTAAGACTGAAGGATGCCAATGCTGCTGCTTGACTTGGTCTTTCTAGAAGCTGAACTTTGCTTTGTTTTTACAGGTAATTGAACTTTGCTTGTCTGGAATATACTGTAAGTGTTGATATACTAGCATTGTTGTTTTACAAATGACTCTGTTGATATGTAGTAGGCATGACTTATTTTACTTATTCATGTAAATAGGAAGTCCTCTACTTTCGACCATAATTAAGCCTGAAATTTCTTATGTTGCTAAATAAGGCAGTAAAGTGAATTTTGCCCCATTTTATGACCTTTCTTGCCACAGTTGTTAAGTGAAGTTAAGTTAGTAACATGGTTATAAAGTGAATTTGACTTCTCTATTGACTTTGCTGTCAGAAGGCCACAAAAGGTTATCACATGACCAAGTCACTTTTTTCAGTGATGTTGTAACTTCCAACTGTCACTAAATGAGCTGTTGTAAGTCGAGGATTACCTGTAGTAGGCATGACCTATTTTACTTCTTTCAGATTATCGGGTTGGTGTAAACTTCCTGCTTCTGTTGTTGGATCTGTGATGGCTTCATAAAAGTGAGTTGTTGTTTATAATTCAGCCATAAGAGAGAAACAGAGATAATTGCACTATGCAGATGATTTTGGCAATGTAGTCATTCTATGCAATAGAATTATATGTATTTGTGCCTTGTGACTGAATCATCACGAAATCATAAATGAAACTTTAGTGTAAGGCAAACACACAAAATTCCAAACTAGGCACATACCAAGCAAGATGCCCATGAATACTGGAGCCCTTATCCGAAAATTGTAGGAAAGGACCAGGCTGAGCCTGAAGGAGGGGTCAAACACACCATCAGTCTCAAGTCCCTTCGCACTCACAAGAGATCTAAGTCCAGCACATCTTGAATTCCGCTAATTCTTATCTACCACCAATTTTCTCTGACAATTAGCCATTCATATTCTTCTAGAGCAGAAGTGTCAAACTCAAGGCAATGGCAAAACAAACTAAAAACAAAACAATAGGAGAAATGTTTCCCCTTTTGCATTTGGGCATCCAAGAAGGGACAGGAAAGGAGAAAGGGAAAGAGGAAATACAAAGAAAAAGAAGGAAAAATGGGAAGAGAGCAAGGAAGGAAAAAGAAGGAAAAAGGGAAAGGAAGAGGAAGAGGAAGAAGAAAGGAAAATGAACAGGGAAGGGGAAAGAAGAAAAAGAAGGAAGGAAGGAAGGAAGGAAGGAAGGAAGGAAGGAAGGAAGGAAGGAAGGAGATTATGAAGAGAGGGAGAGAGGGTCTGAGAGAAGTCTTGCCTTAGCACTTGACCACCACAGGTGCCCCTGACATGAGTGACATTGAGCTGGCCATGCCCATCCTGGCCTCCCGAGGTCAAACACAACCCTGATGTGGCCCTCAATGAAATTGAGTTTGACTGCGATTTCTCGCAGTTGACAAAATTATTCTTGTTTGATGGGGTGCTGTGTGTGGAGGTTCTTGCAGAGTTCAAGCCCCTATATATTACACGACTCTGAAAAAGTACACCTCTGAATCAATTAGTTTTATAGGATGAAGCAAAACAAACAACCACATTCATATTCACTCAGTGCTCACCAAGACTCTACTGGAAGCCCAATTATCCCAATATTATCAACCATGACTTGAAGGAGCTCTTCAGGATTTCAGTTAATTCCCCCCCCCCATTCCTCCCTCTTTACCCCACTTGGGAAACCTGTGGGGCAAACCTGAGCTCATCAGAGCTGTGGTGGTACAGTGGTTAAAATGCAGAACTGCAGGCTACTTCTGTTGACTGCCGATTGCCAGCAGTTTGGCAGATCGAATCTCACCAGGCTCAAAGTTGACTCAGCCTTCCATTCTTCTGAGGTTGGTAAAATGAGGACCCAACTTGTTGGGGGCAATTTGCTGACTCTGTAAACTGCTTAGAGAGGGCTGTAAAGAACTGTGAAATGGTATATAAGTCTAAGTTGCTAGTGCTATCTTCCTTCCTTCCTTCCTTCCTTCCTTCCTTCCTTCCTTCCTTCCTTCCTTCCTTCCTTCCTTCCTTCCTTCCTTCCTTCCTTCCTGTTAGAATGCAGTATTGCAGGCTGACTCTGCTCATTGCCAACAGTTCGATCCTGACAAGCTCAAGGTTGACTCAGTCTTCCAACCTTCCGAGGTGGGTAAAATAAGGACCGAGATTATTGGGGGCAAGATGCTGACTCTGTAAACCACTTAGAGAGGGCTGTAAAGCACTGTGAAGCAGTATATAAGTCGAAGTGCTATTGCTATTGCTATCAGTGTGCCAAGCTTATGTTCTAGCAGTGAGCTGCTATTCCTTCCTAGGAGGGATATTGGCTGAAGTCCCTTTACTGCAGAATCAGATTGCTGCCCCCCTTTTTTTTCGTATTGAAATCTGAATTTTACTGCCTGATTAATGAGCTGTGCCCATCAGCTTATGCTTGCATTTCAAACCACTCTCGGTTAACAGCCTGCTGCTAAATAAAATGCAGGGACTCTGGGTTGAAGCCCATTGCATTTTTAACATAAAACGTCTGGCTAAATAATGCTGGGAGGGTGGATTGGCAGAAGAGGATATTATACTTTGTGGGGGGGGGAGGGGCATACGAATTAGCAGAAGAGTACATTTTATTTGAAATGGAATTGCCTTTTGTGAGTTTGAGGCAGGATTGTTCAGAATATAAGCATACCTGATCCTCTCATGACTTTGCTTTCACTCTACGGGAAGAGCAGCCTCAGGGAAATACTTTGTCCTCCATTAATACATTTCTACATCAATCAGGAGCATCAATCCATTCATTGAATCACTGCTGTGGATTTATTAAGCGGTATCTTCCTTCTCAAAACGTGGGGTAGGAGGGAGGTCGCATTAATAGAATCTACTTTTTAAAAAATTTCCCTAGAACCCTAGCTTCTGCAAAATAAATAATAATAATAATGACTACTTGTATACTTCTACTTATGTTTTCAGGAGGAATTGGATCTGCATGCTTGACCCATAGTTGAATTTGCAATATAATACAAGTCAGGCAGGGGTGAAATGCTCCCGGTTCAGACCGGATCACCTGATCTGCTAGCGATGTAGGCAGGTGGTTCGGAGAACCAGTAGCAAAAATCCCTGCGCCCCCCCATGCCCAGCTGAGCCACATAATCATCAGAGGCTTTTTCTTTTAATTTTTAAAAGCATTTTTTCTACAACCTCTTCGGCCGAAAAAATGCTTTTAAAAGTTAAAAAAAAAAGCCTCTGATGATCGTGCGGCTCAGCTGGGATCGTCAAAGGGATCGTCAGCTGATGATCCCAGCTGAGTTGCCTGATTGGCAGAGGCTTTTCTTCTTTTAAAAGCCTCTGACGATCCAAGCTGAGTTGCCTGATCGGCAGAGGCTATTAAAAGAAAAAAGCCTCTGCTGATTAGGCAACTCAGCTGGGATCGTCAGAGGCTTTTAAAAGCATTTTTTTACAACATCTTCAGCGAAAAAATGGTTTTAAAAGAAAAAAAATTGGTCAAGCCCACCCAGTCACATTACCCCCTCCCCCACCAAGCCACACCCACAGAACCGGTAGTAACAAGTTTTAGATTTCATCACTGAAGTCAGGTGTATGGACTTAGAAACCCTGCTGTATAATATTGCAAATTTTCATTCCACCACTGCATCAGATCCAAACATTGTGGAAACATTTAAAAAAAAAAAAAAAAAACTTCCATAACATCCTAGCAAATATATGTTCGAAGCAGTTGAGTTTGCAGCTGTAAGTCTCCCACACCAGATGCAAAAAAAGCAAAAGAAAAGAAAAGTTTGTCGCATGGCAAGGAAACATATGCTTCATTTAGAGAAATAACCAACTGCTTTTATATTCAATTCCTGACCACGTTTATGTAAAATTAATTGCATCGCAAGAGCCTTGATAGTACAGGGGTTTAGTGCACCCTGTTATTAACACAGCTGCCTGCAATTTCTGCTGGTTCGAATTTCTCCAAGGCTCAAGGTTGACTCAGCCTTCCATCCTTTCTAAGGTAGGTGAAATGAGGACCCAGTTTGTGGGGGCAATAAGCTGACTTTGTATAAAATATACAAAAGAATGAAGGCTATTGCTTAACGCATTGTAAGCCGCCCTGAGTCTCCGGAGAAGGGCGGCATATAAATCAAATTAAAATAAAAATAAAAATAAAAAAATGTTCTGTGCATCTTTTAATTGCAAAACCAATTAACTTTAAAATGCGCTGCATTGAAGTTCCCTTAACGGCTGCCATGGTTTGAGTTGGATTGAGAGCGTTCTTCTTTTGTTGGAATTGGGCACACTGCCATGCCAAGTTATCTCTTGTGAATCCAACCTCCAATAGTTGACACTCTAAAATTATTTGGAGTGGGGAGTGGGGGAGAAAATTTCCTGTCTGTAAGCAGCTCTCAGATGAGTCTGTCCCCCTTCCTTGACCCCCCCCCATAGCAAACTAGAGAAAAATCATAATTTGTCCTCTAAATGAGAGATGCTGAAAGCCTTTTAAAAGCCTAACATACTTACTTGGGTCGGAATGGTGAATTGGCAACTCCAAATCTCAACCAACAAATGCTCTTGTCTTACACATTGGCAAAAAGAATCAGAACACAAAATACAAGCTGAGTGGACACGACCTTGTAGATGATCCTCACTCTGTCAAGGACCTTGGAGTACTCATATCTAATGATCTAAGTGCCAAAGCCCCCTGTAACAACATTGCCAAAAAGGCATTAATAGTTGTAAACCTAATCTTGCATAGTGTTGTGGCCCACCAGCGGCCTGCACGGATTGTTGCTGATCCCGATGACGAGGAGGCTGGTGTGGTGCTGCGCTAGCAGCCTGTGCAGCTGGCGCTCGAGTCGGACAGCGAGGAGGCTGAAGAAGATGTGGTGCCAGAGGCAGGGATTCATTCAGGGCCTTCAGAACCTCCAGAGGCTCCTTTAAGTGAAGAGGATGAAGAGGAGGAGCCTCTTCTCAATGCACGGGCACGCAGAGCTGCCAAAAGGCAGGAGTGGTTCCTCAGGAGGAGGTCTCCTCGAGAGTAAGGCTTGGGGCTAATTGGCCACTCCCTTAGCCTATTTAAAAAAGAACGCAGCTTGCAACAAGCTGCAGGAAACAACTTTAGTTCACTAATCATCGCGTTGGGATTTCTCTGCAACCTTGCTTCTGGGCTTTCTGCCAACTCCAGTAAGACTCTGACTATCTTATCTGTAGAATTCTGGCAGGCTGTTAAGAACGCTTATTAACAGCTGGCATTTGTTAAAACTGCGTTATTTGAGTAAACTAAGTTTTGTTCAGAGTTTGTGTGTGCTGTGTTCTTTGGGATCCGTAGCTGGGGCAGAACACATAACTTCTTCTCTGGTAATATCACACTATTAACCAGAGCATAGAAAACATTTGCTAGACCAATTCTTGAATACAGCTCATCTGTCTGGAACCCACAGTGCATATCGGACATTAATACAATCGAACGTTTCCAGAAATATTTCACAAGAAGAGTCCTCCACTCCTCTGCTCGCAACAAAATACCTTATGCCACCAGACTTGAAATTCTGGGCTTAGAAAACTTAGAACTATGCCATCTTCGGTCCAACCTAAGCGTAGTACATAAAATTATCTGCTACAATGTCCTACCTGTCAATGACTACTTCAGCTTCAACTACAACAATACATGAGCATACAATAGATACAAACTTAAAGTGAACCGCTCCAAACTCGATTGCAGAAAATATGACTTCAGCAACAGAGTGGTCAATGCCTGGAATGCACTACCTGACTCTGTGGTTTCATCCCCAAACCCCCAAAATTTTAACCTAAGACTGTCTACTGTTGACCTCACCCCATTCCTAAGAGGTCTGTAAGGGGCGTGCATAAAAGTACTAGCGTGCCGACTGTCCCTGTTTCTGCTATTTGTATCTATTTTATGTATTCAATTCATGCTTATACTTATATATATTACCTAATACGTTCTTGATAAATAAATAAATAAATAAATAAATAAAGAAAGAAAGAAAGAAAGAAAGAAAGAAAGAAAGAAAGAAAGGGGATCTTCAGAGTGATACACTAAGGTGGCCTCAATGATAACCCATGCAGGGAAATCTCACAGCCACTTAACAATGGATAATCAAAAGTTTAACAGATTAACAGAGTTGGAAGGGACATTGTAGGTCATCTAGTCCAGCCCCCTATCCAAGCAGGAGAAGAGAAGAGAAGAGAAGAGAAGAGAAGAGAAGAGAAGAGAAGAGAAGAGAAGAGAAGAGAAGAGAAGAGAAGAGAAGAGAAGAGAAGAGAAGAGAAGAGAAGAGAAGAGAAGAGAATAACTGAGTTGGAAGGGATCTTGGAGGTCTTCTAATCCAACCCTCCTGCTTAGGCAGGAAACCCTACACCACTTCAGACAAATGGTTATCCAACCTCTTCTTAAAAACTTTCAGTGTTGGAGCATTCACAACTCCTGAAGGCAAATTGTTCCAATGATTAATTGTTTTAACTGTCAGGAAATTCCTCCTTAGTTTCCACCCATTGCTCCTTTTCCTGCTTTCTGGTGCTTTGGAGAATAGCTTGACTCCCTCTTCTTTGTGGCAGCCCCTGAGATATTGGAACACTGTTATCATGTCTCCTCCTAGTCCTTATTCTCATTAAACTAGACATGCCCAGTTCTTGCAACCGTTCTTTATATGTTTTAGCCTTCAGTCCCCTTTAGGGCAGGAAGTAAGGCCCGTTCTCTTTCTGATTGGTTGTATGACAATGGTGTATGGTCTTATGACATCATCATGAAGTGAATAAAAATGAAGGCACAATTGGCGAGACTCCGGATTGTTCAAGATCTACTACTAGAATTACAGCAATTAAAAATGAGCCCATGGGTGATTTTGTGATAGCTTTTCCCCTTCTATTTCAAACCCTGCTGTGCCAAAAATGTCTTCTGCATTCATGTCTAGCTGTTTTTCCTCAGTGTGATGCAAAATAAATTTCTTTTGATTTTTTTTTCTCTCAAGGAGAAGAAACCATTTAATTAAATTCTCAGAGTTGGGGTACGAAGTTCTTCCACTTACCTTAATTATACACATGAGAATCTTATTTTTCACGCGACAACCCCCTCTCCGGTGATCTGCGCTCTCCCAGTTTCATATGTGTGAATTAAATCCCAAAGCAAAAGTCTAATTTAATTCATAAAGGAACTTTTACTGTGGGTTTTTGTTTTTTTTTTTAGAGCAGGAAAGAAGAGCAGTTAGGGAGGCTATAGGTTGATAGACGAATTATGAAAAAAAGAACATCCATGTTAATCAAGTTAACTCTCCTAAAATATTCTATAGAAATTCAAAAGCACTCTGGGGATGAGGGATTAAAACAAAAACAAACTTTCCGGAAATTTGGAATTAGATTTCAGCGCTATATTAATCTCAAATTAAAAAAAGACTTGTTGTTGTTCTTGTTGTAAGTTTAGCTCTATTTTTTTAAACAGCCCATTTTTTTTTCTGTACACGGTCTCTCTGTCGCTATCGCTACCTCTTTCCCTTTCCCTTTCTCTCTCCATCTCCTCTCTTCCTCTCCCTGTCCCCCCTCTCTCCCTCCCTCTCTCCTTCTCCCTCTCTCCCTCTCTCTCTATCTACCCCCTCTTCATTTCTTTCTCCTTCTCCTTCTCCCTGTCCCTGTCCCAACTCTTTCCCTCCCTCTCTCCTTCTCCCTCTGTCCCTTTCTCTCTCCCTCTGTCTCCCCCTCTCTCCCTTTCTCTCTCATTCTCCCTGTACCCCCCTCTCCCTCCTCTCTTCTTCACCCTCTCTCCCTTTCTCTCTCCTTCTGTTCTCCCTCTCCCTGCCTAACTCTCCCTCTCCTCTTCCCTCTCTCTCTGTCTCCCCCTCTTCATTTCTCTCTCCTTCTCCCTCTCCCTGTCCCAACTCTCTCCCTCTCTCTCTCCTTCTCCCATTCTCTCTCCCTCTCTCTCCCCCTCTCTCCCTTTCTCTCTTTCTCCCTGTACCTACTCCTCTCTTCTTCTCCCTCTCTCCCTTTCTCTCTCCTTCTCCCTCTCCCTCTGTCTCCCCCCTCTTTATTTCTCTCTCCTCCCTCTCCCTGTCCCAACTCTCTCCCTCCCTCTCTCCTTCTCCCTCTGTCCCTTTCTCTCTCCCTCTCCTTCTGTTTCCCCATCTCTCCCTTTCTCTCTTCTTCTCCCTGTACCCCTCTCCTTCCTCTCTCCTTCTCCCTCTCTCTCTTTCTCCCTCTCCCTCTCTCTTTCTTTGATTCATTTCCCTGAAAGCAAGACTTAGAAAAAAAAATTGTGGACAAGGGAAGAATTGTGGACAAGGGAAACTTTGGAAAACCTCAATGAAAAGAAGAACTTTCTTATAGGAGATTCATCCAGAAAGGAGGCATCTGTCTCTGTCTGGCTTCCTGATATAACTCATTCTTCCTCATTCCTTTATTAAATGATCAAAAGGTCTGGTGTCCTTCTTTTACTGCTTTTATTCATTACCTTTCTACGGCAGTCTGCAAAGCAGTTTTTTAATGTTTGGTTGTGTGTGGGTTTTTTTTTTTTTTTAAAAAAAAACAGAGGTTGCAGATGTGGGCTGAACAGATTGAAGGAACAGCAGTTCCTTAAAGCTACTCACTTCATAATGCTTATTATCTTGCACAATGGAGAGAGAGAGAAAATAGAGGAATTATGAATATACAGCCAAGGTGTTTACTATCCGATGGGCAGATCATTTCTATGTAAGTAAAAGCTGTGTATTTGGTAGCCACAATGCACACAAACTCCCTTATAAGTAGTCCTTGACTACTTTCATTTTGTTCAACGTTACAATGGCACTGAAAAAGATGGCTTACAATCGATCCTCATACTTAAATTTGCAGCATCCTCATAGTCACGTGATCAAAATTAGGGTGCTTGGCAACTAGAATCTATTTATGATGGTTATAGCATTCAAGGGTCACATAATTGCAACCTTCCCAGCCAAGCAAAGTCAACATGGTCAACTTAATGACCATGTGAGTCACTTAACAATGCAGTGATTTGCTTAAAAACCACGGAAAAAAAAGATCATAAAATTGGGCATAACTGCCTTGCTTAGCAATGGATATTCTGGTCCCAACTGGGATCATAAATCAAGGACTACCTGTATTATTTTGTGGAATTCAACTGTAATTAATACACTTACATTTGATATGAACCTCTTGACACTTTTTTTTAGAAAAATATAGAGAATTGCATCCCAATGTTCAGACACAGAAGTAATATCAAAATTTGGCAATTGCAAACCAGTAATGCAATCCTACACACAAAGAGCCTGTAGTACAGTGGACTAAAGCACTGTTATTAACAGATTAACATCTGCTGCTTGCAATTACTGCAAGTTCAAATCTCACCAGGCTCAAGGTTGATTCAGCCTTTCATCCTTTCAAAGGTAGGTGAAATGAGGACCCAGATTGTGGAGGCAATCAACTGACTTTGTATATATATATATACAAAAGTATGAAGGCTATTGCTTAACACATTGTAAGCCACCCTGAGTCTCCGGAGAAGGGTGGCATATAAATTAAAAGAAAAAAACAACAACACATAATTACCATATTTTTCGAACTATAAGATGCATTGGACTATAAGATGCACCTACCGTAGATTTAGAGGAGTGGGTGGGGGAACAGTTTTTGGCCTCTGCACATCCTGTTTTTGCCCTTCTTGGTCCCCAGAAGCACTTTGCAGGCCAAAAACAGGCCCGTTTTTGGCCTCCTGAACCCTCTGTACCAGTGGTGGGTTCCTCCTGGTTTGGCCTGGTTCAGCCGAGCCGGTAGCGGTGGCAATATGATGTCACCGAACCGGTTCTCTTTGTCAGGGAGCTGGGCCCTCCCGCCCGCCCCCATGTTATTCTTATTTTTTATTTCTTCTTTTTTAGCCCAGCTGATAAGTGCGGCAGAGTGGATTGCTGCACCTCAGCTGGGCAAATTCCTAACACGCTTGCACGGAGCGATCGGTGACCGCGTGCGAAGTGCGTGCACGAAGAGAACCCGTAGTAAAGCCGGTTGGAACTCACCACTGCTCTGTATGTCCCGTTTTTGCCAAAAATGGGCCCACTTTTGACCTGCAGAGTGCTTCTGGAGGCTGGGGAGGGTGAAAACAGGACACATGGAGGATTCAGGAGGCCAAAAACAGGCTTGTATTTGGTTTATAAAACACACAGACATTTCCACACACTTTTTGGGGGGTGGGGAAAAGTGCATCTTATAGTCTGAAAAATACAGTAAGTCTTCCAATAGCACAGCCATTCTTGGGATTCTATACCACACAAGGCATATACAAAAAGAGGAGAAGGTCAAAGAACATGAGGCAGATCCAGAAGAAGGTGGAGAGACAACATTAAAGACACACTACAACAGCATCAAATAACAATGGTTGAGGCCACCAGACGAGCAAAAGCCAGAATGTTGTATCTTCCTCAACACCAGCAGCGGTAAAACAGGACATAAAGAAGAAGAATGGCACAGTCATTACTTCTGTGAGCCCATCCCCCTCTTCTTCTCTTTCCTTCTACCTTTTCCAGCATGAGAGCCTTCTACAGAAAGCTAGGCCTTCATATAATGTGCATGAAGATAATCAAGGAGGCATTCAGAAATTCAGAACCAACTCTCCTCAACTTTCAAGCACCGAGCTGTACTTTTTTTATTTTTAATTTGGGATAGCCAAAGAAGCATCTTGCATGGTTATCAACAGGTGGACAGATAATAGAAATACCCAAAATTAAATCTGAGAAGAGTTTTGAAAGGTCATGGTGGATTTTGATGGATGGGAATGATGAGAAAAAGATGCTAGCTCTTCTTTCCTACCTTGTCCAGATCTATGAGAGATAACGGAGATAAGATAGTAAATTAATAGCTAGTAAATGTTCTCCCTGCAACAACCCTACCCTTATCTTTATACAAGGCATAGCCAACTACTATAATTCATTACATCAAGGGAGGTGAAAGAGTGAGAATAAAATTTTAAAAGATTGGATAATTCTATAATGAGCTGTGCAATGTGTAACCGCTCAAGCCTCTTCTTGGAGTGATTAAATCTTTCCCTCTGAAGCTTTCGTTATTGATCCTATTGCATGTGGAGAGAAATATCTGGGCTCAGCTCATGGAGAGAAAACAGCCTGTAGGAAAATGCCCTCACACTGATCCAATATTGCTCGGGTAGTATTTGGTGTGCACTGACAGTGGCCTCAATTGTAAGAAATTGGAAAATCTATGTGGCCCTAATTATCTTTGTCTGTTTTCAAGCTAGGGCACAAATTTGTAGAATCCTCTTCTACCTATTGGAAAGGTTAAAGGGCACCTCACAAGGAAGATAGAACATAGAGTAATAGGGTTGGAAGCAGTGGTGGCATTCAAATAATATAAGAACCGGTTCTCTGCCTTAATGATCAGCTGGGAGGGGGCGTGGCCATGAGGGGCGTAGCCAGGATATGTGACAGGCAGCACTCAGCCTCCTGCACCCCACTAGGGGCAAAAATGGGCTGAGGGAGGCTACACATTGCCTCCCCGTGCCCCATTTTGGGCCTAGTAGGCCTCCCTGCAGCCTCCTGGGAGCAAATTTGGGCCACGGGGGGGGCGTGCTGTACCCCCCCCCATGCCCCATTTTGGGCCTAGGAGGCCCCTCTGCCCTTACCTGGGAGCCAAAATGGGGTGCGTGGGGACTCCTGGAAGGGGCGGGGAGGGGAGGGGCCAGACAGCAATTTAACTATCAGTTCACCTGAACTGGCCCGAACTGGCTGAATCCCACCACTGGTTGGAAGGGAACTTGGAGGTCTTCTCATCCAACCTAGACGAACCAAGAGGCCAAGTGAGGCCACTTCCTTTCTTTTAGGTAGTGGGGACAATACATTGCTTTTGAAAACAGAAATCCGCTTCAACCAAAACAATCCTTTGAAGTTGGATACAGACCTGACAATTCCTGTCTTTCTGACAGTCAGAGTCATTTCAGCTTCTTTTGAATGCTGGACTTACTTTCATAAGCTTATTTTTTTTCCCCCAGCCCTCTAACTTACATATGTGAATGAGAAGAGAAAAGGGGTTGTAAAATTATCACTTTAATGAATATGCCAGCTCTTCATCCCCCCAAGAGTAAACGTAAGGAGATAACAGATAAATTGGACAGTTATTAATCAAGAGAAATGAATGTGAAATGAGAATATGAAGTCACTGAATGTGCATTAACCAATTACCTGAGAATTACATTAATTGCTAACAATGGAGCAAAGTACAAGCCTCAGTTTAGTTCATATTAACAAGGGGGTTAAGAGATTCTTGTATTATCTTCAGCTGGAGAATCTATGGCCCACTGACATTTGAAAAAGATTGTCTATTGACTTGCTTTTTTTTTTTTTAAACTATTTTGAAAAAAAACAACACATATATTATATTCCCTGTCTTACTTGGTCTGAGTAAGCATGGTTGTTTTCTTGCATGTTTTAATGTGACTGAACCAACAGGGCTCTTCTGATGTTCATTCAGTTTAAAAAAGGTAAAGGTTTCCCTGTCAGACATATCTAACTCTAGTCTAGGGCATGATGCTCATCTCCGTTTCTTGGCTGAGGGAGCCAGAGTTCTCTGAAGATAATTTCCGTGGTCATGTGGCCAGCATGACTATATGCCGAGGTGCACGGAGTGCTGTTACCTTCCCACTGAAGAGGTACCTATTTATCTACTTGCATTTGCATGCTTTTGAACTGCTAGGTGAACAGGAGCTGAGGCAAGTTACGGGAACTCACTCTATTGTACAGAACTCAGGTCTCAAACCAAGGCTGTCAGCTCTCCAGCTGACAAGCTCAGCATCTTTAACCAATAACCATCCACCCCTTCATTCAGTTCATTCAGAATCTAGCAACAATTTACATTATGCAGGCACTGTGTGACTAAAACCTGGAGGAAACGTTGGGATTTATGTTCTCTGCTTCTTGTTGAGGAGGAAAGTCTAAAATATTATTTCCCAATGGGGCAATTTCCAGATGTGTGCACTTCAGGAGGACAATGAGATGGATAGTGAATAAATTTAATAAATAAAAATAAATTCCAAGGAGTATTGGAAACTTGGTCACTTGATTATTGGAGTGAGTACCACTAGTTAGAGTAGCTGTTGTTGCACCAACAATTATTTGTTGTAGAGTTGTAGGGTCGTAGAGACCACTCTCCTCTGGCCGCTGTGGTTAACCCTGGAAGACAGCCTTGAGAAAGGTATGTCTGGAAAGCACTCCTCTTTTTGGCTGCTGACTGCTTTATCAGTTTCCCATCCCCCTTGCCTACGGCAACTCGAGAGCAGGCCAGGAATGCTTTGCGAGTTGACATTGGGTATGTTAAGCCTAAGCTAAATAAACTACATTAAGTTTAAGATCTCTAAAGCAGGTCAGTTAAGTATAACTGGGTGTATATATCATATTAAGCTACAATGTGTTTGGTTGGTTTTTGCTTGGTGAACTATTTGAATCCACACTCTAAGCTTTTAGTCTGAATATATTGTATGAGAGTAGTCAATTGTTTTTAATTGATCAAATTATAGTTAAATAATAGTTTAGTGTGCTCAGAGAACACTTTTTTTGATCAGCAGTTTCAAGATTACATTGTGCAGGTTAGGGGTGGTATTCACTTACCTTCCCTACTGATTCGTAAATGTGTCTGTGCATGCACAAGGCCTTCTGCGCATGCACAGAGCCTCAAAAACGTGGAAAAAAGGGACATCATGATGTCTGCATGGGTGGGCGGGGCATCCCACAGTCACCCCTACCGGTTCCCCCGAACCGGATAGAACCTGCTGAATATCTCCACTAGTGTAAAAGTCAAGATGGTAGAGATGACCACATGGTTGAAACTCTTTCCCTTTTTGTCTGCTTCTTAGTGGATACACAAATGGGTCGAATTCTAATTGTACAACAGATATAACAGAAGATATAACAGAATGACAGAGTTGGAAGGGACTGTTCTGTCCCCGTCCCACACACGCACCCCCACAGACGGCCCGGAGTTAATAAGCCACATGACAAAATCTTTGAAGATAAAGCTGGCAGCAACCCAGTGGCTAGCTGCCAATTCAGACTTTACTCACACAAAACAAAGATTAGACTGCAAGCATTCCGATAAAGCAGACAAAGTTTCCGCAATACAAAGATTAGTCCAAATGCAGTCCAACAAGGCAGGCAGAAGTCCAGTAATGCAGAGATCATGGATGATTTCTAGTTTTTGCTCATCACAAACTGAACTGGCCACCACACCCACATTTATACCCTGTGAGGTGTGATCCAGTGACTCAGCTAATCTCTGGCACGCCTTCCCCTCTGCTGTGCACGCTTCTCCCTGCGCCTCTGCCGGGGGTCCAGCCAGCACTTATCTCCTTCGTCGCTGTCCACCTGTGGCTGTGGGGACGTGCTTGGCTCTGGGCCTATCTCTTGGCCTTCGGTGTCCTCTGGAGGCATTGCCAGAGAGGAGGGTCCTGGAGAGGGAGGCCTCGCCAACTCCTCTCCCTCACTCTCAGAGTCTGCATCTGTTGATAGCCTTGACTCAGGCAACGGAGCCACAACAGGGACCATGGAGGTCTTCTAGACAAGCTCCCTGCTCAAGTATGAGACCTTATCATTTCAGACACGTGGCTGTCCAGGCTCTTAAAATCCTCCACTGTTGGAGCACCCATAACCTCTGGAGGTGAGCCGTTCCACTAATTGTACACTGATTGTACAGTCGCAGCTGTCATCTTGACTTTTTTTGACCTATCTCTCCTGCAAATACTTCTGTGGTTATGTTTATATAGGGCAGAAAGAAGAAATAGTATATTCGAAAACAAGCTCAGTAGATAATATTTGAAGACAATTTTACCAAAGGTTTAAGCTTTGGCCATGTAGAAAAGAGACAGACAGAGAGGAAAAAGCACCATAAAAATAGTTCAAGAATACTATTTGAGAAATGTTGACTCATGTCTAGAAAATATTGAACATCCTCCCAGAATGTATTTAATGAGTATTGCTCAAGCTGTAAATCTGGTGAATTTTTCTCTCTCTTGAATTTCTGCTGTTCTGAGCTCTATTGCGGCTCTCTAATAGCTGGAAAACTTTGGGAAACATCTGCAAACCCAAACTTGGAATGAGATTTCTCCCTGGAGCTATAGGGGAGATCTGATCAGACCAGCTGTTACCGATCTCTTTAGAAAGAAACTGAATTGATCTCTCCTACTGTTTGCACCAGAGGCATTTCATGATGCAGCAACAACAACAACAACAACAACAAAAAAAAAAAAGACCTGAAAGTATCTTGAGCATTTAAAACAGAAGAAGAACAAAGTCATCTCTCTCTTTGGGTTGCTTAGATATGGGTGTGTTTCAGTTATATAAGTAAGACAATATCACAAGTTCAAGCGGGGCACATTGGCTGTCAACTCGCAAAGCATCCCTGGCCTGCTCTCGAGTTGCCATAGGCAAGGGAGATGGGAAACCGATGAAACAGCACGACAGCCAAAGACAGTGTTAGACTTTCTTTCTTTCTTTCTTTCTTTCTTTCTTTCTTTCTTTCTTTCTTTCTTTCTTTCTTTCTTTCTTTCTTTTTTTCTCTCTCTCTTTCTTTTCTTTTCTTCCCTCTGTCACTTCATCTATATGTAACTCTTTTTTTCCCCAAAAAAAGATTTTTGTTTTTATCTCCTGTTGCATTAAATTTTTAATAACTGCTCCAAGCATTTGAGCACCATGAAATTTCAACAACTCTTGCATTCATTGCAGTTCAATCTCATCCCCAATGTTTTATCATTACATGGACAGGGAGAAGGCAAAACAAAACAGATTGGAAAAAAAGAGGATGAGCTAATATGGAAAGACGGGAAAATATAATTAGCCAAACATCAGATCACGTTGAGTAACTGTCCTTTTTAGCCCGGCTTTTATATTTCAGATTAATTCTTTTCTTGCAGAGCAGATATAATATAAGGAATTGAATTTGATCAAATTCAAATGCCAATATTTTAATATGAGATACTAACAACTCACAAAAAAGGCCCTCTTTAGAATCCATGTATGGCTTTGATTTTCTGAAATATTGCTTTAAAAAGAAAAGGTAAAAGAGAAAAAGGGATGGGATGAGTTCTTGAATACCTGCCAGAATGTATAAATTTGGAAGTTTAAACTTCTCTTGATTGCTGATGGTGTTGTAGTACTTCAAGGTTTTTCTATCACAGAACAAATCAAAACTCTCACCCATTCCTTTGCTATTTAATTAAGTAGGGTTACCTGAATATGATCCCAGAGTCAGGAAACACTAATTTTACAGAGAAATCAACAAGATCTTCAGATCAAAAGCCAAGTGGCCTGATTGAGGAAAACAGAATAAGCTGAGATATGTATGTGAAAACAGGTCCCAAATCTATAAGGGTTGTTTCTCCTGCTTCTTCTGCAGGAGATAATGTTGAAAATTCCTGTTTTCCTGCAGGTTCTCCTCTGTCAATACATTTAGGGGCCATGAGTTGGATGGTTCATTTCTCAGAAGAGCTTTAGTGACTCCTGCATTCAACAAAGAATTGAACTAAACGACCTCTAAGGTCCTGTTCTGGCCTAGGCCTACCAAGATCATGAAGAAGACTCCTCATCCCGATAAAACCTCTTTTGTTTAGGCTAAAGGGAAATTCCTCTCCAGCAAAGTCCTGGAAAACAGTCTTCACAACTATAGACCTTTATCAGGCTTGGAGAGTTGCCAAGCCGATATCTTCCAAATGCCACGCTGTAGCAGCAATTACCTGGCAAGAAGTCAGGAACAGATCTTCACCCTGATGAATTGAACTAATTGTCTCCTGCAAATTCCCCTCCCCTTCACTCCTCTTTATTTCCTATGGGAGGGGCCATTCACTGTCCACCTGTGCCTTTACTCTTGAGTCGGCCCTTATTCCTTAGCTGTTCCCTTCTCCTGGAAGCTCTGTGCATGCACACATCGGGAACAGGCTCCAGCTGTTCCTCTGCCCCATTGATATCCGACTCCGAAGGCAGCTGATAACTGTCGGATGGCCCTGGCCTCATCTCTGCCTCCGATGCAGAGCCCTCATCAGAGCCTTCCCCAGACTCCAGGACTGGCCCATGTTCCTCCCCAACCTCCTCATTGTCTGAATCTGTCACCAGTTCCGCTGGCCGCTGGCAGGCCACAAGAGGTCCATTTCAACATTGGGATTCTAGGCATCTTTCAGATTCTTTCAGGTTTGAATCAGAGAAAGATTGCTTGGCTTCTTGCTCAGTTCTTCTTAGATTAAGGTAGCAATGTTTTTTTCCCCACTTGTGAGACAGCAACCACATTGCTGTCAGAGATGGAAATGTCCTGGTTATCATGAGCTATTCTGAGAAATGGTGATACCTTCTCAGTGACCTTCTCTTTCACCTTGTCCAATTAGTGTACATCAAACTGATTAATGATAACAATGGGGTGTGTTGTTCTTCAGAAGTTCTACTTTGACAACAACTTGAGCACACCTGCTGACTTTTCACATTTTGAAGGATCCTTTAAATGCACAGCCAACTGCTGGCTCCTAAACTTAGGACCAAGGGTGCCAAGGATTCAAAAGACCAGCCGAGAGGAAGAACATTTTAATGCTCTCTCTTTTGTCTTTTCTTTCCCAAGCTGGTCCAATCAAAAATGTGATTTACATTATCCTTGCCGTTAGCTATGACTGGAGTCAACCCTACCCCACCCAACACAGCTCTACAGAAATGAATGCAACAAATCTCTCCACAGATGACAGCTCCTCTTGGGGAATTTCTGTATGGGCAAAAAGCAATTACTCGCCTGGAATTTAGCCAGAATGTAAGGATGACCGTTCCTATCTTTGCTTGGTTTTATCTGTTCTCTTCAACAGGGACTCAGTTCATCCAATCTGTTCTAATCGCTGTGACCCTTATACCAGGATGGAAGGCATCTCTTAGTTCCTTCTTCAGTGAGGTTTCTCTACTGAACCTAAACATTATGTTTGCATAGGCTGAACTGTGTAAACACTCAGGGATGTGAAACTCAATCTATTAATGATGGGCCCTCCTTGCTCAGATTATTCCAAACATGTGAAGGAGATTGTGTACATGAAAACTTTATGGATGTTGTCTTTGTGTAATGTACATCACATATGAGGAAGCAGCAACTGAGATTATCTATCTATCTTATCTTATCTATCTATCTATCTATCTATCTATTATCTATCTATCATCTATTTATCTATCTAATCTATCTATCTATCTATCTATCTATCTATCTATCTATCTATACATCCATCCATCTATCATCTGTCTATCTATCTATCTATCTATCTATCTATCTATCTATCTATCTATCTATCTGTCTATCATCATCATCTATCTATCTATCTATCACTATCTACCTAGCTATCTACCGTATTTTTGGGGGTATAAGACATACCTTTTTTCCCCAAAAAAGAGGGTGAAAATCTGGACGTGTTTTATACTCCAAATGTAGCCCCGCCCAGCCTCTCAAAGGGAGGTTTCAGAGGCTGAAAAAAGCCTCAGAAATGAAGCTTCAGAAAAAAAGCCTCCAAACAGAGCTTCAGAAAAAAACCCTCAGAAATGAAGCTTCAGAAAAAAATCTGTGTGCGTCTTATACTCCGAAAAATACGGTACCTACCTACTTATTTACCTAAGGATTTTACTAAGAATTAAAAGACTACAAAGTGGAAAAAAAGAGATGAAAAAAATAAAAGAAAAAAATAAAGACAGGAAAAATTAAGAAAAAGAGAAATATTTAAAGGAACAACTTCCTATCTTTTCCCCATCAGTTACAGACAGGATGGTTTCCATTTCCACGATCCCAAATTACGTATTTATTATTATTATTTATTGAATTTATATACCACCCTTCTCCCCGAAGGGACTCAGGGCGGTGAAGGGTATCAAGATGCCCTTCTTGTCATAAACAATCCTTTTTAATCATAAATCCCCAATTCCTGAATTCATTTTTGTCCATTTTGTCCACTTTCAGCACAAAGTTCATAAAAATATTTGAGTCTTTTAAAGAAGTAATTGCTGTTCTCTCCTGGAGATACTCCCTTCAGTGATATCATATGAAAATGCCATCCATACCTCTTATAAACTACAGCAATGTATTTTAATTTTAAAGTGCAGATTCTTGGTTCTAAAAGTATTATCTACTTCTGGTCTCCATGAACATTTTCAGGTTTCAGAGACTTGTCTGCTCGCAGCTTGTACAAACATAAAAATATACAGTGGGAGAACAATAAATATGAAACAGTCATATTTGCCTTCCACTTTGGATAAATATCTGTGGATTTTGGAAGAAATACAGATTTCCCACACCCTCAGTAAGTTGGCACTTGTTTTGAATTTGGGTTGTTTGATGAAGAATTGGCTAGGTCCATCTGTCAAGTCAATCCAAAATCAAAGAAACGGCTGAAATGGTAACACTGACTACTCTGCTCAAAGAAAAGAACATAAGTACTTTTGTTTCCACATGGAAACTGTTTCTGAACTTCATGCTTGAGTTGGAAAAGAATGAAACTTTGATTCTGGGTTTTATAGATTAGATTGATAGACTTTTGTAGGAATGACTGTTTCATACTATTACAGTAAAACAAAAAGTTGTGATTTGTTGTTAATGCCTTATTCTACTGTAACAGAGAAAGTCGGAAGTCAATGTTTCTTTTTCTTTTTCTTTCCCTACCCTTCCTCACTTTTCTTTGCCCTTTTCCCTTCCCTCTCCCTGTCCTCTTAATTGCTTTTGTATTTTGTATTTTATAATACCTTATCACCCAATAGGGATGCAGTGGCTCAGTGGCTAAGATGCTGAGCTTGTTGATCGAAAGGTCGACAGTTCAGCGGTTCGAATCCCTAGTGCCGCGTAACGGAGTGAGCTCCCATTATTTGTCCCAGCTTCTGCCAACCTAGCAGTTTGAAAGCACGTAAAAAATGCAAGTAGAAAAATAGAGACCACCTTTGATGGGAAGGTAACAGCATTCCGTGCACCTTTGGTGTTTAATCATGCCAGCCACATATCCACCGAGATGTCTTTTGACAGTGCTGGCTCTTCGGCTTTGAAACGGAGATGAGCACCGCCCCCTAGAGTCGGAAACAAAATCAAAGAAATCATGTGGTTCTTTATGAAACCAAACCAACCTCAACTTTTAGGTTTATTTCATTATGTACTCTTAACCAGTGTTTATTCTTTCTTGGTTGCTGGAGTGCCTTAGTTCCGGAAAAACCTTCCTGTAATCAGTTTGTGCATCTGCTTGTATGTGTATACCCAACTTCTTGTATTTTGTGCCTTTTACAACCAGAGAAAGAAAGTGACTGAGCCATCTGACTTGATAGAATCATGACTGCAAGGACTGGCATTCTAATGCACTGTGATACAGAGTGCAAAGTTTTGTTCAATTCTATCATGCCATAGATAGCAGTAAATCACAGAAAACCTGTTTATATGTAACAGCAGAAAGAAAGCTGCTTAGATAACTCTTCAATCACCGTGCAGGCAACCAAAGCTAGATTTCAAATGGTTTCCAAGCACAATTCCGAAGTATATGTTTCTATTTTTTATGCTGTATTAAAAATATATTTGTTTATTGTGTGAATGGTAGCGAAAATATACCCCCTATATGTGCACACAAAGATATTTTTATAGTTCTGCGAAGAGCTGGGGAGATGGTAAACTAGAAAATTGCAGAGTTTAAAGGTAACGAGCAATCAAAATTACGCAATTGAGATATAACGCTTAAACTTTTTTTCAGGAGGAGGAGAAGAGGGCAAAATAAGAGCCTTGGTAGTACAGTGGTCTAAAACACCCTGTTATTAAGACCAGCTGCCTGCAATTACTGCAGGTTCGAATCTCCCCAGGCTCAAGGTTGACTCAGCCTTCCATCCTTTCTAAGGTAGGTAAATTGAGGACCCAGTTGTGGGGGCAATAAGCTGACTTATACATATATATATATATATATATATATATATATATATATATATATATATATATATATATATATATATATATATATACATACATACATACATACATACATACATACATACATACATACATATATAAATATACAAAAGGATGAAGGCTATTGCTTAGCACATTGTAAGCCGCCCTGAGTCTCCGGAGAAGGGCGGCATATAAATCAAATTAAAAAAAAAATGTTTCTTTCTCCCCTTTAGAATCACTCCTTTGAAAGTGAAGCTGCTTCCTCGGTTTTGTTCATGCAAATGTTGATGCCTCCTTTTCATTAGGTGGCCAAAGTAAGATAATGTTAGACTATGGATTTAATGGTCTAGTGGGGATTTCCAGGGTAATATAATTATTTCAATTCCTTTTAAACATGGAAAGCTAGACCTATTTTTATAGGGCCTTCTTGGTCTTTCTGTTGACTATCATTCCAAACCTCTGCCTCAATGGCTTGCCCTAAGAGCAGCATTCTTCACACGAGTGTGTCTGAGTGTGCTTGTGTGTATCTTTGTAAGGAAGCAAGAAAGCAGAATTGCAACTATAAATTCATTTTGTACCTCCCTGTGTTTATAAGCTCCAGAATTCCTGAATATTTCTTGAGCATTTCTTGTTGTTAGCGAATCCATCACTTCTCTTCCTCATTATGTCATCTCATCTTCTATACAATCCAAGAAATTTGGAGAACATGTCTAATATACAATAACACACATTCTTTTTGATGCATCCATCTTATCAGGATCAGGTGCCCCCTTTCTCTAAACTCCTAATAGTACCTTTGAGATGCCAGCAATTATTCAAAGAAATGCTCCAGTGTTGCTAAGCAACACTAAGTTAAAGATCACGGAGTGCTTTAGGGAAGCAAGCCTTTTACAACTGATTGTAGGATCCTAAGAGATTTTTGGACTTTACCCTGAAGATCCTGATCTTGATATGTCGCCAAAAGAACCTATTGGAGTTTAATCTCAGAGTGAGAATTTGTCCGTTTGCTGTTGTCTTTGCATTTTTTTATCCTCTGGACAAACATGAAAACAAGATGAAGAGTTATCTTCCACTATTTGCTTTCTAATTAAGCCAACAATTATGAGAAGCAACAATAATCTCTGTATTCCCTTAGACGCAATGGTTGTTGCTTGCTCTTTCAACAGTTTCTCCCTTTCTCCTTCCCTTCTCCATAAGTTGATTTGCAAATGCCAAATGCCAACTTCAGAGAATGTCCACTAAGCAATATGCTTATTTATTTAAAGTCAGCTTGCCTCCAGAAGTTGTGGGTGCTCCAATACTGGAAGTTTTTAAGAAGAGATCGGACAACCATTTGTCTGAAATGGTATTGTCAGCACTTCAAGCTGCATTTTACTCTAGTGCTGACATAAGAAGGAGAAGTGGAGGCGTCTGGAAAGGGACGTTTGACTTTTCACCTACTTATTTTCCCTGGAGATAATATCCCCTAGGAGATGGGATGGGAGGGGGGAAATTCCTTTGAGCTGGAGCAGTAGATTAGGGGTAGAGTGACTTCGAAAATGGCCAATGAGTGCAGGGGAGTGGGGAACGGAAAGGGAGGGTTTTGGGTCTGGAAGTCAGTGTTGGCTGCGATGGAGTCGGAGTAGAATGCCATGCTTAATAAATGGGAGTTTTTTTTCATCAAAGACTTTGTTTGAAATGCAATTTATTTGAGATGACCTCGAAACCTGACAGGTATTGGGCAGGGATCATCAACCTGCAGCTCCAGAGCCACATGCGGCTCTTTGGGCCCTCTACTGTGGCTCCCTGTCAGGTGATCACACCATTGGCTGGCCCTGCCCCTTGCCCTCCCCTCCCAGTTACTCCTCGCCTGGTCTGAGAAGGTAAGGGCGATGGCGGGGGATGGAGAAGTGGCCAGGGCAGAGACAGAGAGATACAGAGAGAGGGGGAGAGAGGTGGGGAGAGAGGGAGGGAGGGGAGAGAGAGAGATGACAAAAGGATTGTGTGGTTCCCGGTGTTTTTTAACAACTGGTTCTCTGCCCTAATGACCGTCTGGGTAGGCATGGCTATGGGGGTGGGGGTCATGTGACCGGTGGAAGTGAGTGACATAGAGTTGGCCACGCCCACCCAGGTTTTGTGGCTCCTGGTGTTTTCTTTTCTGTGGGAAACGGGTCCAAAATGACTCTTTGAGTATTTAAGGTTGCAGACCCCTGGTATTGGGTCTCTTGCTTAAGCAGGGGGTTGGACTAGAAGACCTTCAAGATCCCTTCCAACTCTGTTATTCTGTCATACCTAAGTATTTTTTGCATTTCAAACTTACATAAAACATCTTCTTGGGCACCAGGTCAGACTCAATAGCAGTTCATGCCCAAACATTGATTAAGGACTCTGTTTAATAAATAAATAAATAAACACTGGAATGGTTTCTTTGGCCCATTATGCTTAAAAGGGAGTTCATTGAATCTGTGAATTGTAATATAATTCTCTCTTACTGAAGCCTAAACGTTTGCTCTTTAAAAAGGGCCAGAAGGACTAAAGTCACTGCCTTGAATATTGATGATGTATTCGGATAGTTTGGTATGCATTCTATAACGCAGATCTTCATTTCTTAACAGGCAACTATATTTTAATTGCGTTCTACTTAACCGTATTGTCATATCTGAAGCTCTAATGCCAGCTTAATCCTTATACCCATTCATACACTGTAAAAAAAATGCTAGTTGCTGATATGCTGGAAAGCATGAATCCCTTGAAGATAAAACATCTCAGATACAGTTCTCTGCATTCCCCAATGCTTATCAGAATCAATGACTTTTTCCCCCTCTGGGTATTTGGAGTTTATTGCTAATCTAGCATCTATGAAATCCAAGTATCTCTAGTGGAAGGCAGCAAACGGGGAAAAAAATCCAATCAACCAGCAATATCTCCACTCACAGTTTTTGTTTTTTGTTTTTTGCTTTAATTTATATGCCGCCCTTCTCCGGAGACTCAGGGCGGCTTACAGTGCGTTAAGCAATAGCCTTCATACTTTTGTATATTTATACATCTTATTGCCCCCACAATCTGGGTCCTCATTTCACCTACCTTTGAAAGGATGGAAGGCTGAGTCAACCTTGAGCCTGGTGAGATTTGAACTTGCAGTAGTTGCAAGCAGCAGATGTTAATAACAGTGCTTTAGTCCAGTATCTACAGAATCAGAGGATTTATGCTACTCCAATCCAACTGATCTGCTCAAGGTCTTCAAGGTCACCTCTGACTCTGAATCTAGGCGATTCAGGATTCCAACTCTGGGAAAGAGTTGTACTAGAAGACCTACAAGAGACCTTCCAGTCCAACCAATGATTCTAAGACCCAAGAAGAAGAGACAGTGATGATTTTAAGAGGAATTCAGCAAGCTGTCCCTTTCAGGCCACACAGAGGACCCCCAGATGGTGGTGCAAGCTGTCCAGAGCCTTCACCAGTACACTGCCAGCAGCCGCCAGGTTGTAGACCAGCACCCGGTCGGCCTGGGCCAGGCTGAGGCACTGCGGGCCGGTCCTTCACTGTTTCCAGAGTGGCCTTGCGGGCCAGATCTAAGCACCCCTGTTCTAAAGGAAGGGAGCCACCATGGAGAAGGCCCTTCTTCTGGGTCTCACCAGATAGACCTCCTTAAGAGAGAGGACTCACAATATTCCCTGCTTCCAGCTGTGGTGGGTTGGGTGGATGTAACTAGGAAGAGATGGTAAAATGCAGGCAATGATAGCCATTTCCAACATATGCTTTGGACAAAGGCTGAGGTGATATAATAGGAAATGATAAACCTGAAAGGCCAGTGGAATTGCTGAGGTTGATATTGGTCAGGAAAATAGACCCTAGTATATGAAACAAAGAGGGACATGGTGGCACAGTGGCTAAGATGCTGAGCTTGTCGATCGAAAGGTCAGCAGTTCAGCGGTTCGAATCCCTAGTGCCGCATAACAGGGTGAGCTCCCGTTCCTTGTCCCAGCTTCTGCCAACCTAGCAGTTCAAAAATACATAAAAAATGCAAGTAAAAAAATAGGGACCACTTTTGGTGGGAAGGTAACAGCGTTCCGTGCACCTTTGGCATTGAGTCATGCCGGCCACATGACCCCGGAGACGTCTTCGGACAGCGCTGGCTCTTTGGCTTTGAAACGGAGATGAGCATCACCCCCTAGAGTCAGGACGACTAGCACATATGTGCGAGGGGAACCTTTACCTTTACCTTATCTGAAACAAATAGAGCCTTTGTTTTCTGCTTGAAACAAAGCCAGTACACTTCTTCTCCACGTGGGAAATTAGACTTTATAGTTCAGGAAGAAACTTGATAGAGGAACAGCTTAAAAATCACCATAAGGCTTATTTGTTCCTTTTTCTTTCCTGCATGTCTCTCTCATGTAGACCCAGAAGGACTTTTGAATAGAAACATGTCCCTTTAACAAGCCTCAACTGCATTATAAATTAGGTTCGATTTTTTTTTTTTGAAATGTCTCCTGATTATGTGAGTCTTAAGCTACTGATTCCACCTTTACTTAAAATAAGAAAAAGTATTGTTTGAATTTGGAATTTCCTATCATTGAACTTAGAGAGCTTGTTTGGTATACTAGTTAAGGCTAGAATCTGGAAGACCATGAGTTCTAGTCCTGTATAAGGCACAAACCCAGCTGGGTGACTTTGGGCCAGTCACCCACTCACAGCCCTAGGAAGGAGGCAATGGCAAACCACTTCTGAAAAACCTTGCTGAAAAATCTTGCTGAAAAAACTGCAGGCGTCCAAGTCAGCAAAAAGAGCTCGAAACTCAACCCCCACCAAACAAACCCTTTCAAAGTTAGGATAAATCCCGAAAATGACAAAGAAACACATTTTAAACCAGAGATATTTTTATTAGGGATTTTACCAGAAACATATAATGGAGAACTGAGATACTTAATTGTGAATGTTTTAACAGTGGCTAGAATTGGATTTGCTAAAAACTTGAAAAAGGAGAAAATACCTATGGAAGATGAAGTTATTAAGAAATAAAATAAATAAATAAATAAATAATTTTATTTCTATACTACCCTTCTCCCGAACGACTCAGGGAGGTGTACAGCCTATTAAAAACACAAAGACAGACTCCGGTTAAAATTAATTAAAATTATTACATAATTTTGGCTCAGGTTTAAAACCCCCAAAATTTAAAACACCCAATTTAAAAATCATTACATTGATAGCCCGGCTTGGCGGAACAGCAGGGTCTTGAGGGCACAGCGAAATACACGGAGGTCGGAGATCTTACGCATATCCGGGGGCAGTTCATTCCACAGGGCAGGGGCTTCCACAGAGAAGGCCCTCCCCCTGGGTGTCACCAGCCGACATAGAAAATTATGGAATGTGCTGAAATGAGTAAATTGACATTTGAAATTAGAGAACAGGAAGACAAACAATATTATGTTATGATATGGGACTTATTTTATCAGTGGCTAGATAATAAAACATGGAAATTAAATATGAAACATGAAATAAATGTAATAATAAAATATATGAAGCGGTTTTTTATGGGAGATTAGCTACTGTTAAATAATTGGTAAATGAGAATAATAATACAAAGGGATGTAATAAATTGTCAAATAAGAGAAATTAAATAACTTGTAAATTTTGGATATGGTATTAAGCATAAAAGAATTGTAACTGATCGATACGCTTTCTGTAATTGTAATGGATGATGGTTGTTTTATGTTTTGGTTTGTTTAAAAAAAAAATTCAAAAAAAAAAAAGTTAGGATAAATCCCCAAACGAAATCTCTCTAGTCTGCTGCCCTCTAAGGAGGACACATTAATTGTGACAAAAATTACAGTGAAAAACTTCAAAAAACATCCAAACAAATCAAATTAACAAAAACCACTAGGGTTGCCAGGTCTGCTTCCAAAAAATCGCGGACAAGCGGAGGGGGGGGTTAAATAGTAAAAAAATAAAAAAAAATTAAAATTAAATTATATATTTTCTTACAAACATTTTAACACGCCATTTTAGGTCAGTCAACACAAGCTACAATACATTTTAAAAATGTGAACTGTACATAATTTTATAATATATTTTTATTTTAATCTCATCATTAAATTTTTCAGAGAATCGAGTTCAATGGATATTCAATCTTTGTCTCATTCTAACTTATGAAAAAAAAGACAAAACACGATTCTCCTATCCTTATTCTCTTAGACTGTACAGCTTTAGATTACGTACCATTTCATCATAAAGCTTTTGAATAAAAACAATGTCCACTATTTTGTGAAAAAAAATAGTGAACATAATGTGAAAAAAGCGGACTGTCCGTTCAAATAGTGGACACCTGGCAACCCTATTTAAAACCACAACGAATAAAATAAATGCTTACCGGTAGTTCTTCGCATATATGAAATAACTTTTTCCAGCATCCAAAAGACGGATTTTTCAATCACAGAAATGTGTTAGAGCTAGTTAGGACATGCAGCAGCATATGCTGCCAGAAGGTTATTAATCACTGCTCCAGAAGAGATACCTTGTTAGATACTCAAAAACCCAGACAATATTCGATTTTAAGGGTATGCCAGCTAGATGGGAAAAAGGAAGCTATGTCTGGTTAATCAAACTACTCTGGTTACTAGTTTGGGAAGACTAAACAGGAAAACTCAAGTTCACTTCTCACAGAAGTTACCAGGGGAACTTTAAAATAATTTTTATTAAGGATTTTTTTTTTTTAAAAAAGGGAAGATAAAAACCAATGCATGCTAATATAAATTAAGAAAAAGAAAAAAAAAGAAATCAAAGAGAAAGTTAGACGTGGAAATGAATATTCACAGCTCGGAGTTGAACCGTGGAGTCAGTGGTGGGATTCAACCAGTTCGCACCACTTCGGGAGAACCAGTTGTTAACTTTCTGAGCAGTTTGGTGAACTGGTTCTTGGAAGAAATCATTAGGGCAGAGAACCGGTTGTTAAATTATTTGAATCCCACCACTGCGTGGAGTCCGCGGTGGTGTTTGCAGCCCCACTTCCTTCTGCCACTGAAGATGTTACCTAGTTTGGTAATGAAACATCTGTAAGAAAACAATCAAGCTCCAGAGATCACCAAGGTCCCCAAAGCTAGAAGTTCAAGGCAGGCAAGGCAAAAAGTAAAAGAAAGATAAGAAAGAAAAAAACCCACAAGGAAGTAGCTCCTGATCTTCCTTACAGCAGTTATACATTCGTTACAGCACTTATAAATTTACAATTATAAATTTTCCTCTTGCTTTATGGTTACACATTAGCTCATTAGGGGAATTTTAGATTTCTCCTAGCCCAGCCTATTTCATATGCTTGCTGTTATAAGAATAAAATGGAAGGAAGATCCTCCAAGGTGCATCACCTGAGCTCTCGGAAGAAAAGTGAGATATGAATGCAGTGCATGAATAAATAAATAAATCTGAAGGACAGGTAAACAATTTATCCAGATCTGGAGAAGAACCTCATTACTGTTCTTTTTTTGTTTTTTAAAAAGATGTCTCTGCAGAGCTCAGAAAGGCTCTGATAATCCAACGCTATCAGACAGCAACCAGAAATCCTTAATTACTTCTAATTACAACTTTCTCTGCTTTATGCCTCCTCTGTGAAGAGGTGTGGTTTTATACTTAAATAGCATTGTAGCTGAAGTACTCTCTAAGGGAATGCATTGTCTTCCAAGACTGAGTTTTGATTCTTTGCACTACTAATTAGATCAGGTAAACAAGAAAACAAGCAAGATGCGAGTAGATCAGGTAAACATAATTAATGAGGTGGAAGATACTATTGATAGCTTGTTGAAATATCATCATAGCAATGAAAACATTAAGTTTTGAAATCTATGTTTTTAGATGCATAGATATATAGATAGTATATATGTGTTCACAGAATATACAAAACTATCAATTGCTTAAACCATGGTTTGTTAAATCAGGCATAATTGGCAAAGTTAGTACAACAAACCAAACCATAATTCCCAATGCACAACAGCTGGATTCACAAATGAACCACAAACAAGCAAATGGTATTTCGGTTTATTGTTTTGTGTACACCCAACCCATGTTACTTCATTCGATTACTGCATCAGAATACAAACGAAAAAGAACTGCATGAAAATGCTGTTTTTTTTGTAACTGGATTCACCAGTTAGAATGTGCCATTAATGTGGTTTTACTGGACTATGTAAATCCAAGCCTTCTGATTTGTAAAACCAATTGAATAACTTTTGTACCAGGGGTGGGGTCTACTTACCTTTACTACTGGTTTGCAGTGGGGCTGCGTGCGTGTGTGAGCGAAGCAAGCACACATACTCTTTTGCACATGCACAGAAGTGTTTTGATGATGTTAGGGTCGGTGGGCGGAGCCTCCCGCCAGTTTTGCTACCGGTTCTATACAACCGGTGCGAACCAGGGGCAACCCACAACTGCTTTGTACCATGTTTCTCCAAAAAGAAGGCTGGGTCTTATTTTCTTTTGACCCCTGAAAAAATGGCAAGGCTTTCTTTTTGGAGGGTTTTAATTATTGACTCACCTTGCAGTGGTGGCACCAACAGCCCCGCCCAGCAGGAGGTGGGTCTTTTTTTTTTTGGAGAAACAAGGTATGTAAAATATATGTATACACTACTATGACATACTCTAATATAGTGGCCCACACCTGTGGTCCATGGACCCCTGGGGCCCACAATGTTATCATACGAGAACCGCAAGGCGTGAAGAAATTTTAAGATTTAAATCTTAAATCTTGGGGGTCATGATCTGTGACTACAAAGCAGTGGTGAGCCTTTCTAGGAGCCTGGAGAGGGCGAAAATGGCCTTCTCCACCTCCCTGGAGGCCCTCTGGAGGCCGGAAATGGCCTGTTTGCCGACTTCCAGTGGCCCCAGAAGGCCCGAAAATCAGCTGGCCGGTGAGTGCGTGTGTGCCAGAGCTGAGCTCGCGTGCCCACTGATATGGCTCCGTAGGTTCGCCATCATGGGCCTAGACTGACAGAACAAGTTTATTCTGGTCCTTTCTGGGTCAGAATGTTACACGAGCCCATTTTCAATCTTTTGCATGTAAGTATCCTTCACCACAATTTTTAAAAATGATTTGTATTGCACATTTTGTATCACTGAGAGGCTTCTAGTTGCAGGGTGGGTGGGTGACTGTGCAAATTGAAATAATAAATGAATGAATGAATTCACACACATACACACAGACACACACACAAACACACACACACACACACACACAATAACCAGTAACAATAACAATAAATATTGTTGCATTTGTAGAACCTCAGCAGGTTCTACAAATGCAACAATATTTGAGTTGCTTTAGGTTTAACCCAGGCATGTTAAAAACAAACAAACACAGCCTTCAAGTATTTTGGGCAGTCTGTATCTTCATAAACCTTTTAACCAACCTCTGTTTTGAAAAGCAGCGTGCCCATTTAAAAAAAAAAAATCAATAAAGAAAAAAAAAATTCTGCATAAATTGATCATGATTCATTGTAAAAAATGAGAACTGAAACCGCGCATGTGGTGAAGAATTAAATCAACAACATTAAGGACCTGCAACCGTAAAATCTACTGTTTAGTTACTGCTTGTTATTCTTTGGATCTTGTTGGTGTGAGCGTGCAAGGCATACTAAAAAAAAAATAAAATAGACATTCTGAAACCAATTGCAGGAGATGGCTGACCCCTTTGAACAGCCAAAGAATTGTCTGAAATTATCCGAGTGCCTTTGGCAATCATCATAGAGAAATCAGGGAGGTTGAAGAAAATCTCAAATGGTTATAAGAGCACAAATATTGCATCTTGCCCCTTTTTCTCTTTTAAAAAAAGGAGAAAGTAAATCTGTAATGCTGCAGTTCATGCAGGTTCACTCCAATCCCTGGCAAAATCTTTGGGAGGAAAATAGAATTCTGACGTCTGAATTGTCACTATGCATTAGCACAGTGTTTCTCAACCTTGGATGCTTGAAGATGGGTGGACTTCAACTCCTAGAATCCCCCAGCCAGTGCTGCTGCATTAGCAGATTATGTTGTCCACAATGGACCAATATGCCTGCAGATACCTCCTTTGGGATCCATAACGTTCCCTGACCTCCCCAGCATTGAATTTGGGGTAACATCTTTTAATTAAAACAGTTTCAGAGGGAGCTTGATGTACTGCAAAGCAAACAACCAGTCGGTAATGACTTATTCCCCAAAATGCCCTAAGCCCTATGTAAGTTCCATTGGTGTTCTTAGGCAATAAAAAGACAAATGACTATTAAGAAGTAATTAATGTTAACTAATAACAGAGAACATTAGTCATCAGTTTATTTCAATCAACCTAAACGTAAGGCCCCCCCAAAATAGACAACAGCTACAAAGGAATATCAAGTTTTTAAAATTTCCTGCAAAAAAAAATAAAAAAGGTTTATATGCAAAGATCTCAACATCATAGCTATTGTGGGTATGCAAATCATCCCTCCTTAAAGCAGCCATGTCCTCCAAGCACCTTTCCTTAAAGCAGCAAAGCAGCCACGTCCTCAGGCATCATTCCTTAAAGTGGTAAAATAGCCCTATTCTCCAGGCACCTCTCCTTAAAGCATTAAAGCAGCCAGGTCCTCCAAGCAGCTCATCGTAAAGTGTTAAAGTAGCCATGTCCCTAAGGCATCATTCCTTAAAGTAGTAAAGCAGCCATGTCCTCCAGGCACCTCTCCTTAAAGCATTAAAGCAGCCAGGTCCTCCAAGCATCCTTCCTTAAAGTATTAAAGTAGCCACGTCCTCAGGCATCATTCCTTAAAGCAGTAAAACAGCCATATTCACCAGGCACTTCTCCTTAAAGCAGCAGGGTCCTCCAAGCAGCTCATCGTAAAGTGTTAAAGTAGCCATGTCCTCCAGGCACAGTTGCTTTAAAGACTTAGTCAGGGTTTTTTTTGCACAGGTATGGAAAAACATAGCCGCTTTCCTTTGTAACAGTTCTGGCAAAGCTGTTGTCTGTATTTGCAGTTAATGGGCAAATGTCAATCAGCCACCCAAGCCTTTGAAAGGATGCAGCTCTTTTAATGCTTTGTAAAAAGGTGCACATTGAAAGCCGTGGTGGTGCAGTGGTTAGAATGTAATACTGCAGGCTACTTCTGCTGACTGCTGGCTGCCAGCAGTTCGGCAGTTTGGATCTCACCAGCTCAAGGTTGACTCAGCCTTCTGAGGTCTGTAAAATGAAGACCCAGATTGTTGGGAACAATATGCTGACTCTGTAAACCACTTAGAAAGGGCTGTAAAGCCCTGGGAAGCACTATATAAGTCTAAGTGCTATTGCTATTTATACTCTTCAGTCAGTGGTGGGATTCAACCGGTATATCGCTGAGTACACGCACGCCAAACATATGTTCTGCGCGCATGCAGTGCATTTGAAAACAGCTCTAAAACCTACCTTCTACTGCAGTAAAACAGCTGGTGAGTAAAACAGCTGAGGTGTGGCAATCCGCTCTGCCATACCTATTAGCTGGGCTTCAAACAAAAGAAATAGAGGTCGGTATAGCGCAAGGGCAGATGGGCGGGCCAGCTGATTGTTGGAGCGAACTGGCTGGTAGACCTTTAGTACCTCTGCCAAATCCTAAATAATTGTCACATGACCATCAAGCCACGCCCACAAAATAAGCCACGCCTACAGAACCAGTAGTAAAAAATTGTAGAACCCACCCCAATGCAGATGGTAATGCAGAAAGAGAGGAATGAATATCCTCATAAAACAAGCAATAAATAAATAAATATGGACAGATAAAATCTATCATTTCTATCCTTCTGGTATCACAGGGACAAACACGCCGGAGAAAAGGAATATACTGGTATCTGCTCATCAATAGCACAGAGTGAGAACCTTAAAAAGCTTGAGGCAACTTATAGGCACAATGGCTTGCTAAATAAGTGCAGGCCTATTTCAGATGCCTTTGTTTCTCTTTTCTTTGTTTTGAATGGATGGATCAGATATATCCTCCCTCAACAATGGCTTCCATGTCTGTCTTTATTATTATTTGCACAAGAGGGCCTTTGAATGTTCCACTCTGTCAGAGTTTCTAAAGGAGATAAATCTTCTAGCAGTAATCTACCTATTGTATTCCACAACTCACATTGATTGATCATGCATTTGTCTGCCTGTTTATCTTGTAAGGTTACTTAAAAGGTATCCTGATCCTGTTTGCTTTTTTTTTCTTTCCCTTTCTAAGGTGTCTGATGGAGCCCTTTCTATGATGGAACAGTGCTGCGTGATGATAATTTTAAAAAATAAGCTTTTTTGATGCTCAGGTATTGAAATTCTCTAGTGTGGCTCTCTAGTGGCATTCATTCATTCACTGGAGTTGGGGTGTAATAGCCTCTTTCTCCCCACTGTTCCTCATTGAGGGAACACCCCTTGTAAAGGCTCATCAACCAGGCTCCGACAGGGACCAAGATATATGTGAACCCTCAAATGATTTCTGATGTGCCCTCCCTCCAAATAGCACTGAAAACAAATAAAACGAGGCTTGGCCTGATTAAGAATGACATTAGATTGTGATACTGTAGCAGGGGTGGGTTCTACTTACCTTTACTACCGTTTCGCAACGGTAGTTCGCAAGCGTGCTCTTCTGCGCATGCACAGAAGCATTCTGATGATGTAGGGGTCGGTGGGCGGAGCCTCCCGTCGGTTTTACTACCGGTTCTATAGAACCGGTACGAACCAGGGACAACCCACCACTGTACTGTAGGCAGACTCACTGGGAGATAAAGATAGTTTATCAATTTCTCCAGGCTGAGTAGAAATTCACCAAGACTTAATATTAAGTGTATGTTTCTTTTTCCCTTCCCTTCCCCTCCCTTTCCTTCCCTCTTCCATTCTAGCCTTTTTTTTTTTTTTTTTGCTTATTTGTAAGAAATTAAGGAAGGCTGGAGAAAATCTTCTACATTCTGTTTGTTAGCATTTCATTTTCTCATCCTGGAATTCGGTTCTGTGCAGGAAGAGGAGTGTGATTGAAATATTTAGTTCCCATGACAACTATTACCTGTCTATTGACACCATTTTGTCATGAATAGCCTCAAGGCAACACCTATCCCTGCTATTTCCCTTTTAGTTGGATGGCCAAAATTCACCTGGCTATGAGAGATGCTGTGTCTTTCTTCTATAAGTGGTTTTGGGTTGAATGTTGAAAAAAATGAAGCCGAGGGAGATGTTTTTGTACACTGTCAAATAATTTACTAAGATTGTATTACTATTCTTCTTCTCTTCCTTACTAATATCTATCTCTTCCCACTTATTACTATAACCATGTGCTTGTATCTTTCAATTTATATTGTTTTTACATGATTTGATAGCTTATTAGTAACCTTGACTATCACTAAGTATTGTATCTTTTTATTCTTGAAGAATGTATTTTATTCTCCTGATGTACACTGAGACCATATACACCAAAGACAACTGTCCAATCACACTTGGCCAATAAAGAATAGAATAGAATAGAATAGAATAGAATAGAATAGAATAGAATAGAATAGAATAGAATAGAATAGAATTTTATTGGCCAAGTGTGATTGGACACACAAGGAATTTGTCTTGGTGCATATGCTCTCAGTGTACATAAAAAGAAAAGATACAAGAATTCTATTCTAGTGTATTCAAGGAGCCCAGGACAGTATGCATCAAACTTTTCCTGTCTCCAATTTTATCTCCCAAATTTACTTATTTACTCATTAGATTTAAGTTTTCTCTTTCCTTTTAGAACCCAGGATGGCATGCAGACTATTCTCCAATTTTTTCACACGCAACGATTACTGTATATGAGGAAGTTTGAGCTGAGGAATAGCGGCTGGCTAAAGTCATTTGGTGAATTTTTCATGGCTAAAATTTGGTCCAGCTTTTTAAACATAATTTCTTTATTGAAAGATTTACAAACAGCAAAAAAATAAATAAATAAATAAACAAATCCCCTAATACAAACTAATAAAAGGTAAAAGGAGAAAAGAGAGAAAAGACAAAAAACAAAAGTGCAGAAAGAGTGAATAAAAAGAAATAAGATGTTTCTGATTTCCTTTGCAGCAACTGTCAGTACAATTACAAAATTATCTTACTCTGATTACAAAAGAAAGCTAGCTGTTTTCTATTATGCAGGTTTTTTCCTAATCATTGAAAGCACACGTCATAAGTGATTTTTTTCCCCCATTTTACACAAAAATAAAAAAAAATCTATAAGAGGCTTCCAGTCAACCATAAATGTAGACATTGTTTTTTCTCTAATCAAAGAAGTTAATTTAGCCATCATTGATCTGGCTTTCCAGGAATACATTGTTAATTAAAGCAGAAGCCAAGTAAATATCACATCCTGATACCCAAAAAGCATGGATAAGTTTGAAGCCCTATTTAAAAATGCTTTCTAAATATTAAATGACATATCTTGTCTTTCAGGGGTGGCTCAAAAAGCAGACACAACCTTTACCAGCAAATCAAGATGTTAATATCTGTGGAAAACCAAACGAAGGCAGAAAATCCATCCTGACACTGTTTCCGCGTCTTTAAAAACAAATAACAAGAGCAGTATTGTAGGGGTAACAGTAACAGAGTTGGAAGGGACTCCAGAGGTCATCTAGTCCAACCACCTCACGCAGGAGACCTGTACTAGGGATTCGAACCGACAAACTGCTGACTTTTCTGATCGACAAGCTCAGTGTCTTAGCCACTGAGCCATCTAGTCAGGAGAAGGAATGGCAGAACTTGGGGTTAGAGTCAAAAGATGAATGAGTCTAGAGTCTCAGCGTAGCTACAAATGCCTCTTGAATTCTGTTGACGCTTACCTAATGCCAAGATATTGCTATTAGTTGAGTAGATTCATGTGGTTAGGCATGATTAGCAGTGGTGGGATTCAAAATGTTTTACTACTGGTTCTGTGGGTGTGGCTTGGTGGGCATGGCAGGAGAAGGATTCTGTAAAATCTCCATTCCCACCCCACTCCAGGAGAAGGTTACTGCAAAATTCCCATTTCCTCCCGATCAGCTGGGACTTGGGAGGCAAAGAATAGATGGGGCAGGGCCAGACAGAGGTGGTATTTACTGGTTCTCTGAACTACTCAAAATTTCCACTACCGGTTCTCCAGAACTGGTCATAACCAGCTGAATACCACCTCTGATGATTAGTTATAAATCAATTTAACTGGAACGTCCAGTTATGGTCTTAATCATTTGTGGCTGACAGTGTAGATTAATGTCAAGTGGGAAAGACCAGGATCACATGTGAAGTTCCAATTAAACTGATTTATTACCAATCATATCTATGCACAGGGAAATACTCAAATAATGGTTGGCATTATCTTGGCGTTTGATAAGGGTCAACAGAATTCAAGAGGGTTTGGACGTAATCTGCTTGTGGTTATGTAGAGACTCTAGGCTTGTTCCTCTATTCACTCCACTCTCAGGTTCTGCTATTTCTTCTCTTACAAGCATGAGCAATTATCCAGCTGGCTTTTCCACTGTACATATGTTTATAAAAATGTTTCATCCCCTTGTGCCACAGAAGAATTGGCTCTGTCATCCAGATCTATATTCTGTAATACAGTGACATCAATACCACTGTATCAGATCAGTATTTGCTGGTGAGAAGGTGCAACCATGTCACAAAATACATTATTAAAACTTTAAAATACAAATTATAAAATTAAGGCAAACTCAGAAAAACATTAAAGAAAAGAAAAAATAAAAAGTGCAGAGAAAAAAGGGGGGAGGGAAAGAGAAAAAAAAGATGTATAAGGAAAATATATATATATATATAAAGAAATGTTTTCCCCCTTCATCAAGACAAATACAATTAATTTTCATAATTTATCATCTTCCCTAACATTTCAACCAATCCTAGCTCTTATATTTTATCTATTGACAAATAATAAAGCCTGATCCTTCAGTCTTAATCAACAAATGTCCATTAAGATTGATCTGAAATAACAATATATATATTTTAACCTTAAACAATAGAATAGAATAGAATAGAATAGAATAGAATAGAATAGAATAGAATAGAATAGAATAGAATAGAATAGAATAGAATAGAATTTTATTGGCCAAGTGTGATTGGACACACAAGGAGTTTGTCTTGGTGCATATGTTCTTAGTGTACATAAAAGAAAAAAATACCTTCTTCAAGAATCCTAAGGTACAACACTTAATGATAGTCATAGGGTACAAATAAGCAATCAAATCATACTAGGAAACAGTCAATATAAATCATAAGGATACATGCAACAAAGTTATAGTCATACAGTCATAAGTGGGAGGAGATGGGTGATAGGAACGATGAGAAGATTAATAGTAGTGCAGACTTAGTAAATAGTTTGACAGTGTTGAGGGAAGTATAGCAGAGTGATGGCATTCAGGAAAAAACTGTCCTTGTGTCTAGTTGTTCTAGGGTGCAGTGCTCTGTAGCATCGTTTTGAGGGTAGGAGTTGAAACAATTTATGTCCAGGATGCGAGGGGTCTGCAGATATTTTCGCAGCCCTCTTTTTGACTCGTGCAGTATACAGGTCCTCAATGGAAGGCAGGTTGGTAGCCATGGTTTTTTTTTTCTGCAAACAAATTCTGCAAACAAATCGATTTCATATCCTTTTCCTTTACAATGTAAAATTGCAGAAAACACATCTCCTGTTTTATCCTTGGTCTAAAACCATGAAAGAAAAATCCATCACATCTCCACCTCCTGTTTAAAAACAACTCACTCTTATCAGCAACTATGGTGACTACGGGGATTAAAAAGAAAAAGAAAAAAACTTTGGAAAGCGATGAATTCAGTGTGATGGACATGATTTTACTGCAGAGGAAACATCTCAGCACATTGTTCAAGGGTAAGCTATAAGGCTTAACCAATTATTATTTGTGAGATGCCTTGAGATCCTCAGAGGCCGGGGATGAGCTAAATATTATCAAAGCTGTCACTCTTACTATAAATACTTATTTTAACCTCTGGGATGTACATTTCTTCCACAAAAATACCATTTTAAAAAAATAAAATAAAGGAAGCATCAGCCACTCTCCTGCCTGAAGATGGCACTGGAGTCACTCACATGCTCGAATTCAGCTTCAATAGCAGAATATACTTGAATGGGCTGAGAATATGGATTTATCAGTCTGTGCAGTACAGAATCTTCCAGGTACACAAATGGGGGAAATCTCTATTATTAAAATTCATTCAAAGTTTCCTTCCTTCCTTCCTTCCTTCCTTCCTCCCTCTCTCCTTCCCTTCCCCTCCCCCTCCCTCCCTCCCCCTCCCCTTCGCCTCCCTCCCTCCTTCCCTTCCCCTCCCCCTCCCTCCCTCCCCCTCCCCTTCGCCTCCCTCCCTCCCCCTTCCCCTTTGCCTCCCTCCCTTCCCCTTCCCCTTCCTCCATCCCTCCCCCTTCCCTTCCCCTCTCTCCCTCCCCCTTCCCCTTCCCTTCCTCTCCCCCTCCCTCCTCCTTCCCCTCCCTATCCCCCTTCCCCTTCCCCTCCCTCCCTCACCTCACCTCACCTCACCCCTCCTTCCTGTGTGATCCCTTTTTTATTCCAATTCTGATCTATCTGAAGCAATTTTCTCTGTGGTTCTTCTGAGAGCCCCCAGAACTCTCCACAGATCCACCCATGAAACAATTCACAGAAGAAGGAAATCTCTAGGAAGTGCAGAGCCGAATTGAATGAAAGTCCTATTTTAATTTGGAAATCAAGGCAGTAATTTTGAACGTCTCTAATAGGATTATGTCCCACTTCAAACGGGGAGGTGGTTTTTTTTTTCTTCCTGAGGTATAAACAGGTAGGAGGTTGATGATATTACATGGCTGAGTTACAACAAAGACTTAAGTCATAACAGTAATTGAATAAAGGTGTAGGGGCGGCATGGCTGTTCCTTCTTTAAAGACTGCTCTTGCTTTAATATATACAAAAAGCAAGAAAGAAGAAAGACGGAGGGGAAAAAAGAGAATATAATTAAACTTTGGCTGCAGGGTGAATATTGATTATTGTTTACATTATGTAAATAAAGAGCCGGCTCGTAAGAAGAGCTCAAACATATATCATTAATCCAGTAACTCCTTTTTCTAGTGAAACAGACACATCTTGTTTGCTACCAGGCTCCATGCCAGTCACATCCGTAGTTCTTCATATGTTGCTAAATTCCAAATGTTTCATATAAAATTGAGTCACGTCCCCCTCTTTAAACTGTATCACTCTTTTTAAAACTGTTTTTTAAAACAGACTACTGGCTATTAAACTCAATCGGTGCTATAGGAGGTCAAGTACATATCATATGCGTAGGTGTTCTTTCCATAATTTGACACTTCTGGCATATAGAAATTGGCAGCCAGCTCTTTTTAAATATTTTCCAAGCTGCTGAGTAAACACGAAAACAATCTTTTGTCACATTAATTTGTTTAAGATCAAAAGAAACACAACCAAGAGGTCTTTATGTATATTAATCATATGTTTACTAAAACGAGGTATCCCAACTCTTCCAAAAAAAAAAAAATGACATTTCTCTCTAATGTGGCTGTCTCAAAGAGAAATCTAGTATTTGTGGGGGGTGGGGGTGGGAATGTGATTTGGCTGTTCAATTACCCCTTTCTTGAGAATAAAGAAGAAAACTCGGTTCACATCTGACTTTTCTTAAGGTTATCATATCTATGTGAAAAAATCCAGACCACCTGCATGTAGCAACTCTGTTTTTATTTAACCATGATTTATTGAAGGAAACACAGCCGATCGGATTTTTATAAGGTGCAGAGCAATAAACAAGAAATTTACTAAATGTCTATGGAGATTCTCAGTCATCCAGGTCATGATTGTCCCAAAGGTGTTTTTTCAAGAGGCAACTGGACTTTCTGGTTTTTCTTTGAAGACGTTTCGCTTCTCTTCAGCCAACATAACATAAGTGCACACTTCAAACCCAAGAATACACTAAGGCAGAAGCTTGTCCACCCCAAAGACAAAATACCCAGACAGAAACTGACAGCTAGTCATTTGTGGTATATGCAGTACAAAGCAGTGAGCCATGTGCAGGTCTGTACATTGGGGAAACAAAACAACCACTTCATAAGCACATGACACAACATAGGAGAACAAGCACATCAGGACTAGATTCAGCAGTCCATCTGCATTTAAACGACACAGGCCACTCTTTTGAAGTCAACAAAGTCCATATTTGGACAGAGAGGATTGCTGGTTAAAGAGGCCACCTATGTCAAAACTGAACTGCCCTCTCTCAACAGAGGAGTAGGAATATGACATCATCTATCTCCAATCTACAATACAATACTTTCAACAGTTCCAAGAAGGCTCCACACCCATTTGTACCATTCAGGTGACCCTGAGGACACAGATAAACCTCCAGGTGACCTTAACAACCTGCTAAAAGAATGCAAATGACCAATTGTCTGCAAGGAGTATAAATCCTTCCATTCCCCACCATCCAGTCAGAGCTGAAGAAGCTTCTTGGATGAAAAGTGAAACGTCTTCAAAGAAAAACCAGAAAGTCCAGTTGCCTCTTGAAAAAAAGCACCTTTGGGACAAGAAGTTTGCTACTTATAATGCTCAAGGACCACCCAGCAAGTTTTCCATAGTGTGTCATTGATCTTATATCTAAAAGTGGGTGGGACCAAGACTTGGTATTTTGGGTCAGGATTGACGATTTGATCTCTTCAAGTTTTCAAACCACTTTGTGTCATAATCCTACTCCTCCAAATTCTAGGTAATGTAAAAGAGCTAAAAGACATTTTAGATCTTGTTCAGCTCTGGAGACCACACATAGTGCCCTCTTATCATAAACTGCAGCTCACAGCTTACCAGGAGTGGGTTGCTGGGAGATCGCAGGGGTTCAGGAGAACCTCTAGCTAAGATTCTGTGCAGTACAGAGAACCCACAAATCCCACTCCTGGCTGGCCCCTCCCACCCTGCCCCTCCCCTCCCAGGAGTCCCCACGTGGCACGTTTTGGATGCAGGTAAGTGCAGAGCATGCGCGGAGGCTTGGGGAGGGTGAAAAACAGGTTTACTGGAAGTTCTGGAAGGCCGGAAATGGACCCGTTTCTGGCCTCCAGAGCCTGGGGAGTCCGTTTTTGTCCTCCCGGAGCTCGAAGAAAACCTCCAGAGTCTGGGGAGGACAAAAATGCCCCTCCCTCCCTCCGTGGTGCAAGAGGCCAACTAGGCCATGCCCACCATGGCCACGCCCACCCAGCAACCGGGCAGAGAACCCCTTGTTAAAATTTTTGAAGCCCACCCCTGCAGCTTGCAAATTACAATGTCCCGTTTACACTGTGCTGAAAGTCAAAATCAAGTTGCTCATGTGATAGATTAACCTGACTGATCAATTATGATATTCATCATAATAAAGTAATGTGAAGTGTGAGAATTAGGCCACTGATTTGATTAAATTCTGCAAAGCCCCTATCCTAAAATATATACAGGCCACTATATCAGGCATTATGGAAAAATCTCAGTGGTAATATATTTATTGCATGTAGAAAGATTCCACAGTTCTTTGTGTCTGCGCTTACAATAAGACTCAGAGGCCTCCCTTCTGAAAGATTTATGAAGGAGCCACTGCTATCCAGTGTAGAGACACAACTAGGCAAGTTCTTTCCTGTAGAAACTTCTTCAGAAGATATTCTAAAGGTCCTGGAGTTAAAGTAGCAATATATTTCTGGAAAGTTAGCAAGCCCTACTTCTCTAAGGAGAAGACTTACTGAACTCTTGTTTGGGCTTTTACGCTAACAAAGGCCTGGTTAATACTTGGATGGAGATCACCTGAGAATATTAGAGCTGAATCTGAGCCTGAGGTGAAACTAAGTTTAGATTTTAAAACTTTCACTTTTTTTCTTTGCTGGAACAAGATTTGTTCTTTCCTAAAGATGTACATTTGGATAGAGAATGTCAACTGCTAGCAGATTCCATTAACTGTTGCTATGGTCCACGTAACTTTAATAGGTGTCTACATATGCATATTTAAATAGATTGTGCTTATAGCTTTAGTGGGATGTTGGTGATAATTTGTTCTTATTGCCAGAAGCATTGCATTCATCTCTGATGTTGCCCACTGCATTCAGCCTGGATCAGGGGTGAAATCCAGCAGGTTCTGACAGGTTCTAGAGAACCAGTAGTGGAAATTTTGAGTAGTTCGGAGAACCGGCAAATACCACCTCTGGCTGGCCCCAGATTGGGGAGGGAATGGAGATTTTGCAATATCCTTTCCCCCAGGAGTGAGGAGGGAATGGGGATTTTGCAGTATCCTTCCCCTGGAGTGGGGAGGGAATGGGAATTTTGCAGTATCTTTCCTCTGAAGTCGGGACGGAATGGAAATTTTGCAGTATCCTTTCTCTGCCACACCCACCAAGTCACGCCCACAGAACCGGTAGTAAAAAAATTTGGATTTCACCATTGACCTGGATCCAATTGGCACAGCGCTATAAAAGTAAAATTGATCTCATGAACAAGGCATCTGCTCCAGCTTGCCTTAAAAATTATGTAATGTTTAGGCTTTGTCTCAATAATCGTATGCCAACCTGTGGAGTCCTTGGTGATCTCTGAGCTTGGCTGTTTACTTGCAGGCATTTTGTTACCCAGCATCATGATGATGTTACCTGGTGGGGAAATGAAAAGTCCTTGATGCTCTCTGAGTTTGATTGTTCACAGGTAGTCCTTGACTTATGGCTTACGACTACAATTGAACCCAACATTTCTTTTGCTAAGCGAGACGGTTGTTAGGTGAGTTTTGCCCTGGTTTACGACCTTTCTTGCCACAGTTGTTAAGTAAATCACTGCAGTTGTTAAGTTACTAATACGGCTGTGAAGTGAATCTGGTTTCCCCAATGACTTTGCTCGTCAGAAGGCCGCAAAAGAGAATCACATGACCCCAGAACACAACAAACGTCGTAAGTATGAGTCAATTGCCAAGCATCTGAATTTTGATCACGTACCCATGGGGATGCTGCAATGGCCCTACAGGTGAAAAGCGGCCATCCGTCACTTTTTTCAGGGCCATTGTAACTTAGAATGGTCACTAGAATGGAACTGTTGTAAGTCGAGGATTACCTGCACCTGCAGATGTTTCGTGACCCACTCAGGTAACATCATCATGCATGACAATGATGCTACCTAGTTGGGTAATGAAATATAACAGTATGTTGTGGCCCGTCAGCGACCTGTGCAGCTAGCAGCTGATTCCGACAACGAGGAGGCTGGTGTGGTGCTGCACCAGCAGCCTGTGCATCTGGCACTCGAGTCGGACAATGAGGAGGCTGGAGAAGATGTGGTGCCAGAGGCAGGGATTCAGCCAGAGCCTTCAGAACCTCCAGAAGCTCCCATAAGTGCAGAGGAAGAAGAGGAGGAGCCTCTTCTCGATGCACGGGCATGCAGAGCTGCCAAAAGGCAGGAGTGGCTCCTCAGGAGGAGGTCTCCTCCAGAGTAAGTCTTGGGGCTAATTGGCCACTCCCTTAGCCTATTTAAGGAAGGAGCTGACTGAAGCAATTTGCAGGGAACAACTTCATTCACTCTCCTTTGTGTCTTGATCTTAGTTCTCTGCAATTTGCTTCTGGGCTTTCTGCCAACCATAGTAAGATTACGATTATTTATTCTTTGGATTCTTGTAGGCTGTTAAGAAAGTTAATTAACAGCCTTTGTTTGAAAGAGACTGATTTAATTTAGTAAACTAAGGTTTGTACAGACATTGTGTGTGCTGTGTTCTTTGGGGTCCGTAGCTGGGGCAGAACACAGTAACAGAGTTGGAAGGCATCTTGGAGGTCATCTAGTCCAACCCCCTGCTCACGCAGGAGACCTGTACTAGGGATTCGAACCGCCGAACTGCCGACCTTTCTGATCAACAAGCTTCAGTGTTTTAGCCACTGAGCCACCTAATCAGGCTATATCTGCAAGTAAACAACCAAGATCAGAGAGCACCAAGATTCCACAGTTCAACCCTAAAGCTACATATAGTCTCTTCTATTGGAATCTTATGCCTTGATGCACCTGCTCTTTGTACCTCCCAGTCTGGCTCGCAGCCCTCAGCTGTAGTTCTTGAGGCACTTTCTATCAGGTATCTGGCAAAGCGGAGATGGCAGGTAATCTATACGTACAGTAAATCGACTTTCACTTTTGCCTTTAGTAACTAAACATGAAACAAGGGAAGAAAGAAAGGACAGATTTAGAGAACACATTTTCACCTCTATTGCCAAAGGAACAGCCTGTTATCCAAGCATCCTTGCCCTTTTGCTTCTCTTCACTGCCACCCCCACCTCCAGGGAAAAACACACCGTTTCCATTTTTAGATCTGGGGCCCAAACTATCACAAGCCCACCCATCACAAAATTGTCAGTTTGGTCTGTCGATGGTCTGCAATTTTTCTTTGACAAAAAAACAAAAAACAAAAAACCTGTCCACTGTCAGGTTGCCTCAGCTAGGATCCTTGAAACGACATCATTTCTGAAGGTCTTAAGGGCACATGTGTCTGTCGAGTAATGGACTGTAATTTGGCCCTCAGCCTCTGGAAGACAGCTCCTCAACCGAAAAGAGACCAGCATGCTGTGCAACCAGCAAGACAGCTGAATAGAACTCAGCTACTTTGCTTGATCTTTCCCTGATGTGAGAAGTGGCATAGAAATAGATTCAATGAAATGATAAACAAACTTCTGTGAATGGCGTAAAAAAATGGCATAAATGATTTCCCCGAGGGCTATTTCTGATATTTGTTATTGCATGTTTTAGAGCAGGGGTGTCCAACTTTAAGCACGGTTGGCAACTTTAAGACCTGTGGACTTCAGCTCCCAGAATTCCCATGGCTGGCTGGGGAATTCTGGGAGTTGAAGTCCACGGGTCTTAAAGGTGACAAGGTTGGACACCATATCCTAGAGCCGTGATGGCGAACCTATGGCACGCGTGCCAGAGGTGGCACGCAGTGCCCTCTCTGATGGCACACAAGCCGTTGCCCCTGTTCAGCTCTGCTGCGCATGTGCGAATCCCACCAGCCAGCTGGTCTTCGGGTCTCTGCCATACATGAAGGGGGCCCGTGTGGGGCATGCACACACATACACAGGGCACCTGCAGGTGGTGGGGTGTGTGTGCATGCGCTGGGGGCTCATACACATTGCAATTTGGGGGTTCAGGCACACGCTTTGGGCACTTGGTCCGGAAAAGGTTAGCCATCACTGTCCTAGAGCAACCTGGATGCTTTCCAGATGTGTGAATCCAATTCCCAAAATTCCTCTGCATCTCTTCTCCCTCCCATCCCAATCTCTCATGGTTATTTCCACACAGCATTACATTTTCCCGGACTTCCTACCTTCTCACGGTTGAGATTGTTGCAACAGCTCTCCTTCTCTGATTAAACCCCACATTCCATCACAATAAGGATATTACAGCTTTGATAAGCTTAATAGCAATAGCCCTTAGACTTATATACCGCTTCGCAGTGCTTTACAGCCCTCTCTAAGCAGTTTACAGTGTCAACATATTGCCCTTCCCCCCACAATAATCTGGGTCCTCATTTTACTCACCTCGGAAGGATGGAAGGCTGAGTCAACCTTGAGCCTGCTGAGATTCGAACTGCTGATATAACACCCTTCCTTTAACTTAACTTTCCCTCCTGATCTGAAAACAAGTAAAACCCTTCTCCATTTGGGTTCCTGTTACCTGAAAGGCTTCGTGACATGCATACATAGACAGGGACCTGGTTGTCTGCAAATGGAATTGGTCCAGAAAATAAAACATTGAATAATAGGGTTGGAAAAGACCTTGAGGGTCTTTAGTCCAGCTCTCCCCTGCTCATGGCAGGGTTCCTTACAAAATCCCAGACAAATGGCTATCCAGTCTCTTCTTGAAAATCTCCAGTGATGGAGCACCAGCAAGTTCTAAAGGCAAGCCATTCCATTGATTAATTGTTCTCACTGTCAGGAAATTTCTCCTTAGTTCTAGGTTGGATCTCTCTTTGATAAGACTCCATCCAGAGGTGGTATTCAGCCGGTTCGGACTGATTCACCCGAACTGGTAGTGGAAATCATCGGTAGCGGAAATCATCAGTAGTGGAAATCATCAGTAGTGGAAATCATTGATAGCGGAAATCGTGGGTGGGTGGGACGCCCACCCACGCCCTCTCACGCCCACCTGCCCACCCGCTCCAGCTCTATGCCATCCTATTTAAGCATGTTTTTGAGTCCAGGAGCATGCGCGGAAGGCGTGCATGCCAGCAGAGCACATGCACAGAAGGCCAGGCGCACATGTGGACATGCGCACGCTCACATTTGCGAACCAGTAGGGAAAGTAAGTGAATACTACTCCTGCCTCCATCCCCTACTCCATCCCCTACTCCCCTACTCCTGTCCTCTCCTGCTTCGGAAAATAGCTCAACCCTTCTTCTCTGTGACAGCCCCTCCAGTAGTTGGAAGGCTGCTATCATATCACCTCTCTAATCCCTTTCTTTGTTAGACTGGCCATATCTAGTTATATTTGACTCAGTGAATTGTCAATTTATTCGAGAATAGCTACTGTCATAAACCCCATTGTCAAAGAGATGGATCTGGCCCTGTGTATTCCCTCCAGTCTTTCTATATGTTCAGATATAAACATCCTATAGGAGGTTTCTGTATTTGAAAAGGGATGCTGCCTTAATTTTTACTGGAGAATATCCAGAATACAAAGACGCAACCAGCTTTCGGGGGGGGGGGGAGAAGATTCTTCCACATGAATTGGAAATGCTATTAAGTATCTCCTGTTCACAACAAAGGAATATACTAGTAAAAGCTATTGGTCTCTTGACATTCTTGAGAGGAAATGGCTCCGGTGATCACTGAAGTGTGAAAGACTTATGTTTCCTCCCTTTTAATTTCATGGTAAAATATGATATGAATAATACACTCCGTAAAAGCTGCCAGAAAAGAGAAAGCAATGAAATCAGCAGACTCAACCCTTCAGCATTCCCTTCCCACTAAAGAGACAATATGAAGCTATTAAACCAAAGTGTCCCATTCTCTATCTTGCGATGGAGCTTGCCACAAGAGGTGGGAGAATGGGATGTTTTCTCTGCATATTTGACTTGCCTGATTGATTGATAGCAGCCACCGCTATTAGTATAACCCAGACAGACATTTCTAAAGGAGGGAAACAGTGAGGGATGTTAGCTGCTAAAATAATTTGTCAGCAAAAGGAAGAAATCAAGCTGAGCATTTTTATGAAATATGACATCAGGTCTATAACCGGACACATAGAGAGGCAATCAAGGTCTGGTTGACAGGAATGTTCACGGAGAAACAATATTGTTTTCATCTATCTCCATCTATGAGCAAGGAAGGTAGCCAGGGAAGGTGGGTGGGAAGATAGATGCTCCAAATTAGTCCCGCTGTGCAGAAATTTGATATATTTTAAATCCAACTTTCTTTCTCCTGTTGTGGCCCACCTGATGCGTCCAGTTAGTGACTGTCCTCGCTGCCAGCTAACGTTTTCTTTATTTATTTAATCAAATTTCTATACTGCCCATCACACTTGCATGTAGTTTCCTTCCATTCCACTTATTGTAAGGGCCGCTGGCCAACCTGTGTTGATACAAAGGAGTTAGCTAATACTCAAAGGATCAAGGTCAACCATTTGGGGGAGGGGAGACCTCAACGGCTTGGTGGGCAAACTTCCCTTTCTCCATCACCTTGCGTGGCAGCTTCCTCGGCTTGGCTGATTCCGGGGTTGTTTAACCAGCCTGTCTGCCCTTACATCCCAGCTCTTAACCCATGTGGCTTCTGAAAGTGGGTATCCTTTCCACTCTACTAAAGGTACAGGGTTGCCACTAGATGGGAGGGGGAGGGAAATAGTTAACTGGGGTTTTGTTCATGCCAACATAGATGGCAAGTGCTCCATCAAATTCAAAGACTAGTGAGATACTGATACTGTTCATATATACTAACATATTTAGAATAGAATAGAATAGAATAGAATAGAATAGAATAGAATAGAATAGAATAGAATAGAATAGAATAGAATAGAATAGAATAGAATAACAGAGTTGGAAGGAACCTTAAAGGTCTTCTAGTCCAACCCCCTGCTTAGGCAAGAAACCCTACACCACTTCAGACAAATGGTTATCCAACATCTTCTTAAAAACTTCCAGTGTTGGAGCATTCACAACTTCTGAAGGCAGGTTGTCATTCATGAATTAAGCTAATTTCCTTTTCTACTCAAGGTGACCATCGTCATGTTTTGTGTCAGATAAAACCATTGTTATTTGAAGATTAGGTCCATAGATGGACGCCCGCATGAAACAGTTATGGTATCAATTTAAAAAAAATAATACCAAAAATGGATTCTATAATTTACTAATAATATGTGCAAGTCAGTGTCAGATCAATGCCACTTCTACATTATTTATAATATACAGTGATTTAATAAGATCAGCTTGTTAACTGACAAGGAGGACAGAAACAAAGATGGAACAAAGGTATAACCCAGGAGTGAAATCCAGCAGGTTCTGACAGGTTCTGGAGAACCGGTAGTGGAAATTTTGAGCAGTTTGGAGAATCGGTAAATACCACCTCTGGCTGGCCCCAGAGTGGGGTGGGAATGGAGATTTTGCAATATCCTTCCCCCAGGAGTGGGGAGGGAATGTGGATTTTGCAGTATCTTTCCCCTTAGAGTGGGGTGGGAATGTGGATTTTGCAGTATCCTTCCCCTTAGAGTGGGGTGGGAATGGAGATTTTGCAGTATCCTTCCCCCAGGAGTGGGGAGGGAATGGGGATTTTGCAGTATCCTTCCCCTGCCACACCCACCCAAGCCACGCTTACCAAGCCACGCCACGCCCACCAAGCCACGCAAACAAAACCGGTAGTAAAAATTTTTTTACCACTAGTATAATCAGATTGTGATGATGCGGAAGAATGGCTCAGCTTGTAAATTTGAAATTTAGAAAACTCACTCTCCCAAAATCTTCGAGGTACTCACACTCTTATCGTTACCTCCTGCTCTGGATCTTGGTAGTTTCCACTGTCACCGCACCTCCTCACTCTAATTCCAACATGTGAGAAACGTACTACTTTCACAATCTGTGCTGCCTTCAGACCAAAGGGCAGAACTACAGAAGCTGAAACAATTTTTATATTGCAACCTATACAGTATATGCAGTTTAGAGGCAGATGAATAGTGCTTTCATGCTTTTCTCCCTCCATGGGAGACAGAATAATCTCTGCCAAGACAAAACAAAACTTTATATAAATAAATAAAAAAAAATTATTACAGTCGGGAATCCGACTGTATTAAGAGCCTTAATATCAACATTCAACAATGAAAGAGATTAATTAAACATCTGTTCAGTAAACGCAGCTGGGTTTTAAAAAAAGGTTTGTATCAGAAGATGTTATGCTCCTGGCAGATCATAAGATGCTGCTGTTTTGCTACAAACGGCTGTTCTGCCTGAATTTACAGAAGGATACAGGAGAAAGCTTCAAATCAGTTATTTCAGGTCAGAAAAGATTCTAAAAAGAATACAAGCAATTCCTGAAAAATAGACAATTACGGAGTTGTCCACAGAATTTTTTTTTTTTTAAAAAACAAGAGACTATAGCATAACACCATAAAACAAAGATTAAACCTAACATGATATGCCCAGGTAAGTATTTTTTTACCTGTATTTTCAGAGGTCCTGAAAAATATATTCCCTCTGTTTTCATTATTTCTGGACGACTCTCTTCCTCTAAATTTCAATAAGTTTATTCTGACACTGTTTATAATCGATAGAACTTTTGCCAATTGGTAAGTGAACCCATTCTCTCATTTGGTGTTTTTTGCTGGAAACTGCAAAAAGTATCAGAAATTGGCAAAAAAAATATATATTACAAATTGTGGTCAGGTGACAGCAGAATGCTATGGTGGGTGATAAAACTGACTTATTCAACATGTGGTCACATGTCCCTAGGAATAGATAGTATGTGTGTGTGAACTTATCTACTCGCATTTCAATGCTTTCAAACTGCTAAGAGGGCAGGAGCTGGAGCAAGTAATGGGAGCTCACCCCATTGCGTGGCGCTTAGGTCTCGAACCTGGGCTGGGCTGAACCTGGGCTGACAGTTTTCCAGCTGACAAGTTCAGCATCGTTAAATGCTGAGCCATCGTACCCCTACCTCCCTAAACCACACCCAACTTAATAAACTGTATGATGAATGATTGAGGGAACTAGGAGAAGGACAAAGAGAAAGAGAAGAACATGGGTTCGCAGGGGTTCAGGAGAACCTCTAGCTAAGATTCTGAGCAGTTCGGACAACCCCCAAATCCCACTCCTGACTGGCCCCTCCCACTCCACCCCACCCCTCCCAGGAGTCCCCATGTGGCCTGTTTTGGATACAGGTAAGTGCAGGGCATGCATGGAGCCTCGAGGAGGGCGAAAAATGCGCCTACTGGAAGTTCGGGAAGACCAGAAACAGAGGGCCTCCAGAACCTGGGGAGGCCATTTTCGCTCTCCCAGAGGCTTGAGGAAAGTCTCCAGAGCCCAGGGAGGGCAAAAACGTCCCCCCCCCCACACTGTGGTTCAGGAGGCTGACTAGATCACACCCACAATGGCCATGCCCACCCAGCAACTGGGCAGAGAACCCCTTGCTAAAATTTTTGAAGCCCACCCCTGGAGAAGGACTAGGGTTGGTATGATGGCAGTCTTCCAGTACTTGAGGGGCTAGTACAAAGAAGAGTGGGATCAACTTATTTTCCAAAGTATCTGAGGGCAGGACAAAAAGTAATGGGTGGAAGAACATTAAAGAGCGATCCAACCTCATACTAAGGAGAAATTTCCTGGCAGTCAGAACAATTAATCAGGGGAGCAGGTTACCTCCGGAAGTTGTGGGTGCTCCTGTTGTGGCTCCGTTGCCTGAGCCTGGATTATCGACAGATGCAGACTCTGAGAGTGAGGGAGAGGAGTTGGCAAGGCCTCCCTCTCCAGGACCCTCCTCTCTGGCAATGCCTCCGGAGGACACCGAAGGCCAAAAGATAGGCTCAGAGCCAAGCACGTCCCCGCAGCCACAGGTGGACAGCGACGAAGAAGATAAGTGCTGGCTGGACCCTTGGCAGAGGCACAGGGAGAAGCATGCGCAGCAGAGGGGAAGGCATGCCAGAGATTAGCTGAGTCACTGGACCACACCCCACAGGGTATAAATGTGGGTGTGGTGGCTGGTTCAGTTTGTGATGAGCAAAAACTGGAAATAATCCATGATCTCTGCATTACTGGACTTTGCCTGCTTTATTGGACTGCATTTGGATTAATCCTTGTATTGTTGAAACTCTGCCTGTTTGATCGGAATGCTTGCAGTCTAATCTTTGTTTTGTGTGAGTAAAGTCTGAATTGGGTTGGCCACTGGGTTGCTGCCAGCTTTATCTTCAAAGAGTTTTGTCGTGTGGTTTATTAACTCCGGGCCATCTGTGGGGGTGCGTGTGTGGTACGGGGACAGAACAGCTCCCTCATTGGAAATTTTCAAGAAGAAACTGGACAGCCATTTGCCTGGAATGATATAGGGCCGTGATGGCGAACATATGGCACGCGTGCCACAGGTGGCACGTGGAGCCATATCTGTGGGCACACAAACATTGCCCTAGCTCAGTTCCAGTGCATATGCATGTGCCAGTTAGTTGATTTTCGGGCCTTCCGGGCCCAACAGAAGTTGGGAAATGAACCGTTTCCTGCCTCTGGAGGGGGGAGGGTGAAAAATGGGCCTTCTGGGCCCACTGGAAGTTGAGAAACAGGTTGTTTCCTGCCTCTGGAGGGCCTCGGGGGTGGGGGAAGCCGTTTTTGCCCTCCCCAGGCTCCAAGAAAGCCTCTGGAGCCTGGGGAGGGCGAAAAAACAGGCCTTCCGGGCCCACTGGAAACCTTTTTGCTGTTGCATGCCAAAAGCGAGGGGAGCGTGGGGCGGGTTGCGTGTGCATGCATGGGGGGATAGGACGTGGCTGGGGCAGGGCTTGGGGGGGACATTGAATTATGAGTGTGGGCACGCACACGTGTGACCTCCCCCCGCTTTTGGCACATGGCGGCAAAAAGGTTAGCCATCACTGATATGGGGTCTTGAGCAGGAGGTTGGACTAGAAGATCTCCAAGTTCCCTATTATTCTATATTCTATCTTCTGTTTTAGGCAACTTCTAAAGAAGGAGATTCTCTAAAGTACAGGAGACCAAGATATACAAATAGGGATAGCCTATTTTGAACAAATCTCTTCACCCTTTCTTTTTTATACGGATAGACGGTATATCATTATATTATAAATAAATGCAAAATATATTCCAGCAGTAGGGATGAATACTAACTGGCACAGGAAAATAGTTCACTACTTAACTGTACTTAAATGTGAAAGGCAATTATTAATTACTCCCAGTAAGGAATTTAATCAGCTTAGTCAGCCTCTGCTAATGATAATTGGAAATCTGCATTTGCACAGCTTTTAGGAATGCCTGAGAAATCCAATCTTTGTGAATTCCAGTACGAATTGACCTAATCTGCACCATCCAGGTTTATGTGCAAATAAGATCTTAGCTTGCCAACCACCCTTCCACTTCCAGAATGTTCTGCCTCAGTTCTTAGCTGAAATAATTTATCAAAACAGATTCCAAAGCTCCTTTTTCAAAAGGCAACCGGACTTCCTTTTTCCTTGAAGATCTTTCGCTTCTCGTCCAAGAAGCTTCTTCAGTTCTGACAGAATGTTGAAGGGTGGAAGGATTTCTATTCCTTGCAGTCATCTGGTTATTAGCACTCTTTCTGAAAGTCACTGAGACCATTTGGAGGCTTATCTGTGTCCTCAGCATAGTGCAAATGGATGTGGAACCTTCTTGGAACTGCTGAAAGGATTGTGTTGTAAACAGTCTTTTATACAAAGTTCAGTTGCCTTTTGAAAAAGCACCTTTGATCTGGATGACTGAGAATCTCCATAAATATCAAAAGAGATGTCAAATGGGGAAATAATATTTCTTTGGAGATGTGTATTATGAGAAGTATATATTTGGCAATTCATTTCTCAATGTGGGTTATGTATCAGCCAGTAGAGTTAGTTCGCTCTTGGATTTGGCAGTTTCAAATTCAGCTTGGTTTGGCTCAAGCAATTTCGGACCTCTCTCATTTGAATGTAAAGTTAGTTCTGGAAATCCAAAACTTTAGCCTCCCACACACACCCTTAGGGGAAAACCACAAGTAGTGATATTTTTGTTTTTAAAAATCTTTTAGGAGACTAGGAGAAATTTTAGTATGTTGGAGATCTTTATGAGGGGGATGAAACTTTGCTAAAGAAGAGAGTTTAGTGTTATTTGGAAAAACAATTATAATGTCTTTCTTTTTTGAGACAATTGGTCAAAAATTATTACATAATTAATTAATTCTACTTGTAAACTACTGCATTAATAAAGACTCAGATATATTTAAGGAAATCCGGTACATCATTTATTTATTTATTTATTTATTTATTTATTTATTTATTTATTTATTTATTTATTTATTTATTTATTTAATTTTTATACCGCCCCCTCTCCCGAAGGACTCGGGGCGGTGAACAGCCAAGATTAAAAAACATACAATATAAACATTAAAATACATTTAAAACAAAATTAAATCCAAAATGGCTCCCCAATTTAAAACGCCTTACCCATAACCCTATAATTAAAACAAATTTAAAATTTCCACATTAATCATCATCATCATCATTTAACAACCCCATAATCCCTTGTGGGGTGGAGTCTGGGCAACTGAATGGAGCTGAGTGTTTACTGGCTGGTTGCCCTTTCTGTCGGCAATGTGGAGTTTTGTTCAGCAAATATATTCTCAGTGTGCCCAGAGAGAAAAATATCTACCTCTACCTAGGATTGAACTCACAGCCTCCTGATTGTGAGGCGAGAGCTCCGCCTCTAGGCCACCGCACCACTTAAAATGTTCACATTTAGCATTATTAAAATAAAAATGGCCATGAGTAAATAATCAAAATGGTCAAACAAATAACAGAACCAAAATGCATGACAACCATTGAATACAATGAAATTTAAAAACTACAACAATTAAGTAGTAACTAGACCGCAAATCCCCAAAACTTTAACCTTAGACTGTCTACTGTAGACCTCACCCCATTCCTAAGAGGTCTGTAAGGGGCATGCATAAGCGCACCAGCGTGCCTACCGTCTCTGTCCTAATGTTTTCTTTTATTCGTATCCTTTTCATGTATTTATAATTATGTTTACACTTGTATCTGCCATAAAATACATGCTTGATGAAATAAATAAATAAATAAATTTATACCAATAAATAAATAAATTTATTTATACCAAGAGCCTTGGTAGTACAGTGGTCTAAGGCACCCTGTTATTAAGCTGGTTATTAAGACCAGCTGCCTGCAATTACTGCAGGTTCGAATCTCGCCAAGGCTCAAGGTTGACTCAGCCTTCCATCCTTTCTAAGGTAGGTAAATTGAGGACCCAGTTTGTGGGGGCAATAAGCTGACTTTGTATAAATATACAAAAGGATGAAGGCTATTGCTGAGCACATTGTAAGCCGCCCTGAGTCTCCGGAGAAGGGCGGCATATAAATCAAATTAAAAATAAATAAATAAATAAATAAATAAATAAATAAATAAATAAATAATAAAATAAAATAAAATAAAATAAAATAAAATAAAATAAAATAAAATAAAATAAAATAAAATAAAATAAATATATGGAAGAGTCCTGTCTCAAGTTGCGTTTTATGGTGGAATGTAATCTGGATTCCCAGGAGGGAGGGGCTACATTCCAGAGGATCAAGAGGCACCAAAGTTTAGATAGTTTGGTTGGAGAAAGATGGTCAAGACAGATCCTCCCTAGACCTTCTCAGAGTATACCTTTAATGATGCAAGTAGTTGCTTTAATTTGGCAAGCGTTCTGTCCAAAGGTGAGGAACAATACAAGAGATGGCTCAGAAGTAATTCTTAGATCTTAGATCACATCTGGAACATTAAGAGGAATGGTATGAATCTTAATTCCAAGATGAGACTGTTTAGTGAGGCCAGTAAAGAGGCTGAGAAATAAGATCTCCTACTTCCCTTATGCTATTCATTAATAGATGCTGAACAGAATGTATAGAGCTATCTTACGAAAGATCAGGGGTGGGCTGCTGAGGGTTCGCAGGGGTTCGGGAGAGCCTCTAGCTAAAATTCTGTGCAGTTTGGAGAACCCCCAAATCCCACTCCTGGCTGGCCCTGCCCACCCCTCCCTGGAGTCCCCACGTGGCCTGTTTTGGATGCAGGTAAGCGCAGGGAGTGCATGGAGGCTTGGGAAGGGCAAAAAATTGGGCCTACCAGAAGTTCAGGAAGACAGGAAACAGGTCCATTTCTGGCCTCCAGAGGGCCTCCGGAACTTGGGGAGGCCATTTTTGCCCTCCTGGAAACTCGAGGAAAGCCTCTGGAGCCTGGGGAGAGCAAAAACACACACACCCCGCTGTGGTGCAGGAGGCCGACTAGGCCACGCCCACCATTGCCACGCCCACCCAGCAACCAGGCAGAGAACCCCTTGCTAAAATTTTTGAAGCCCACCCCTGCGTAAGAGCAAACATCTGTCCCTGGAGTTCAATGGCTATATGTACACAACATGCTTAATCTGGTTATTGAAGTAGTAGACTATTTTAATTGTTTTGTACTATATATTGGGTTCTAAACTAACAAAATCATCTTGAGCTGTATTGTACATTATGCCAAAAAAAAAAAAAAAAAAAAAAAACCCTGGCAGCTGCTAAGTCCCATTGACCTGCTTACATTTGTTGTTGAAGGTATCTAATATTGTTTATTCTGAATGGCAACAGCTCTCCAGAGGCTTCATCAGATGTGACAAAAGCAATCTAAGCCCACAATGAATATTTTATACTTTTCTCAAAGGAATGAAATTATTGAAAGAAGTTTCCCCAGGCCATGTCAGGATCAGGGGTGAAATCCAGCAGGTTCTGGAAAACCGGTAGCAGAAATTTTGAGTAGTTTGGAGAACCAGCAAATACCACCTCTGGCTGGCCCCAGAGTGGGGTGGGAATGGAGATTTTGCAGTATCCAAGCCATACCACGCCCACCAAGCCAAGCCAAGAGAACCAGTAGTAAAAAAAAATTGGATTTCACCACTGGTCAGGACTATGGGTTGCAATGGCCCAAATAATATGTCCTCCAAGAGATGAATTCTGAGGTCATATAGACTTCAATCCTATAGTTTTGCCCCATAATTCCTGGCTGTTAATAGCAAATCTGTATATGTGAGATACAAACACAATGGTGCCTCAGTACTTGTAGTTAATTGATTCCAGGAGGTACAATGAGTACCAAAAACAATGAGTACCAAACAAATTTTCCCCACAAGGAATAATGTAAATAAATTTAACACATTCCCAAACCAAAGACGATGCACATTTTTAAGGGATCATTTAAAAAGCTACTTTATTACTTTACATGAGAAATAAACCTAAAAGTGAATCAATACTTAGATTAAATAAAATATAAGCTTTACTTTACCTGTACTGATGAAGGGGGAAAAATGCAAAAATACAAAAAATGACCACAGAAGCTAAGATAAGTCTGCAAGGGTATGTCCACATGTCAAGAGCTACTGTGTGACTAACATGTCATCCTTTGTTTCAGCTGGAAAGGATAGTGAGTCACAAGGCAACTGACACCAACAAATTCTAGCTTGTACTTTGACAAACAAACAACAACCGTGTTTCCCTGAAACTAGGAGATGTCCGGATAATAAGCCCAATTGGGCTTTTGAGTGCATGCGCTAAAATAAGCCCCCCCGAAAATAAGCCTCCCCCAAAATACTTATATGCTGATCAAACAACACGGTGTGAGGAGGCGAGGCTGGAGAGGGGGGGGGAAGGGAAGGGGAAACATCAGAGCTGCTGCCGCTGCTGCCCAAGATCAGCAGACCGGATTCGGTGAGCCGGATGCACCGCTGCCACTTGGGAGAAGAAGAGAGAGAGGAGGCGGCGCTGTAAGAGCGCCCATTTCTCACGTTCTTCTCCTGCCGGGCGGCAGCAGCACATTCAGCTCCCCGAATCTGGCTTGCCAATCTCAGACAGTGAGTGGGAGTGGCAGGTGGGGAGGGGTGGGGTGTCGGAGAAGCGAGAATTCTGCTGCTCGCCCAAACCCCAGATCTCCTTTTTGCCCTGCAGGCTCTTCAAGAGGAAGGTGATTGAGGTAGAGCAGCTGGTCGATGCTCCGGCACCAGTCCCCCTGCCGGGAGCCAAGGTTTTGAGGTCCTGCACCTCAAAAATAATAAGACCCCCAATAATAAGGCCAAGGCCATATTTTGGGGCTCAAAAGAAAATAAGACCCTGTCTTATTTTTGGGGAAACATGGAAGTACTAGGACAAAATATTTCCCATCAAAATATACCAAATCAGTGGTGGGTTGCCACTGGTTCTATAGAACTGGTAGTAAAACCAGCGGGAGGCTCTGCCCACCAACCCCGACATCATCAGGAAGCTTCTGCACATGCGTGTGTGCAGCCCCGTTATGAACCGGTAGTAAAGGTAAGTAAAACCTACCCCTGTACCAAATGTACCAAAATGTACCAGATTCGATGAGTTTCAAAGCGGTACTGAGGTACCACTGCATTTCTAAAAGTTTTCTTTTGTAGGAGGTGAATAAATATAAAAGAGAAGGGAGAAGATCGCAAATAAAAGTGCCAGCTACCAAACCCCAAGCATTGTAGGGTATGCATCAACACTGAATCGATTAGACCGAGGCTGGCTGTAAACAGGGGAAGATGTCCTTGAGTTGAGCTGAACTATTAGTGATGACACATCCAAGTTGATTTCTTGGCTACAATATGGCTGTAGAATAGCATATTAGTATAAGTTCAGTTGCATAACTACGGTATTGTCCTTTGGCAGAGAGCGAGAGGAGAAAGAAATCAGAAACTGGCCTGCAAATTTAAGAACTGAGAGGGATGGCTTATTTATTTTACTTTAGTAAGCCATCTATCTATCTATCTATCTATCTATCTATCTATCTATCTATCTATCTATCTATCTATCCAGCCAGCCAGCCAGCCACCTATCTACCTACCTACCATGTTTACCTGAAAATAAGACCTCCCCAGATAATAAACACAATAGGGCTTTTGAGTGCATGTGCTAAAAGAAGCCCTCCCCGAAAATATTTAAATGCATGTGCAGCTGGTCCCCGCCATTTCCTCTGGTTAGGGTTAGGGAGACAGAGCTGGAAATCAGTGAGACAGCAAGAGAAACCCTGTCTTGCTCCACATGCCCCAATATAATAAGACCTCCCTGAAAATAAGGCCAAGAGCTTATTTCAGGGTTCAAAAAATATAAGAAAGGGTCTTGTTTTGGGGAAAACATGGTATCTATCTATCTATCTATCTATCTATCTATCTATCTATCTATCTATCTATCTATCTATCATCTGTATCTAAATCTAAATCTAAATCTAAATCTAAATCTATATATCCAAATACCTCTCTCTCCCTCTCCCTCCCCCCCCCATCTCTATCTCTTGGAGTGTTCTAAAGACAACTCATATCTATCGGTTTCCTATTATTTTCATGTGTGAGTCTTAAATGGTCATCATGATGGGGCTGTCTCCATCATTCATTCGGTAACCCCTAAGGCCTTCTATTTATTGCCTATTGTCTAATGGGTCATTGCATTTTTTAAAAAAATCAGATGATAATGTACATGGTTGAAGATTCTTGAAATGCAATTGGCTTGGTGGGGTGACAGCTAGGAACAAAACAATTGCTAAACTGTCATCAGCAGCTATTATATTTTATGGTGGTCTTTTTTGGGAGCTTATTACTATGTGTCTTCCTCTGCACAGACATTTTCAAATGGAGAGAACAGTAACACAGCTAAGCAACAATTTAGCATAATGACAAGTGTTGCATGTAGATAAGCAAATGTCTGCTGGTAATCTTGGACTATCTCCTGATGTAATCTGGGTGGCAGCCTGAGTTACATTAATGCTGTTGCTTTTTGTGGAATTTGGAAATAAAGGGGTTGGTTATGCATTCAAGATACCAGAAGGAAAACTAGACCATGCGCTCCTCATGTAGCCCATTTCAACTGAAATTACTGTTCTGACCCGACTCCCCACAAAGAAAAACCTCTCTTTATTTACACATTGGGAATTGACTGCATTCACCAACAGCCAGCAATTTAACTACCAGTTTACCTGAACTGGCCCGAACCGGCTGAATCCCACCACTGCCTTTACCACTCTGTAAGCCACTCAGGGTTGCCTTATCGATGTGATGGGTGACATAAAAATTTAATTAATAAACAAACACGGAGGGCAGTTGGGCTGGGCTGGGAAAAGATGAATTGCTGAAGGAGTTGCAAATGAGTCATACGTTTGCATCGTAACTATATGATCTGAAGGAATTTCTTAGAATTGAATCCAAACCACTGTATAACTTCATCATGCATGAGTGCCAGGGGTGGGTTCTAAATTTTTTTACTACCGGTTCTGTGGGCGTGGCTTATTTTGTGGGCGTGGCTTGATGGTCATGTGACAATTCTTTAGGATTTAGCAGAGGTACTGGTCTACCAGGCTTTTAACTGCTTGCAGAGCTGTACCAGTCTACTCATTTGTTTTTGGAGGCACTGGTCTACCCATTTATTTTTGCAGGCACCGGTCTACTCATTTATTTTTGCAGGCACTGGTCTACCCATTTATTTTTGCAGGCACCAGTCTACTTATTTGTTTTCTTTTAACACTGATCAGCTATAGGACGGCTCTTTGAAGCCCCGGGGCAAGAGTTTAAACAGTTTTTTTTCTCTCTAGCCGATCAGCTGGGATTCAGGAGTAGCAATAGATTGGGGGTAGGGCCAAATAAAAGGTAAGAATAATGCAGGGGGCGGGAGGCTGTGGGGGGGGCAGAACCGGTTCGGTGACATCATATCGTCACTGCTACCGGCTCGGTGGAACTGGGCTGAACCGGGAGGAACCCACCACTGATGAGTGCATATGTGTATGTCCATCTATCTATTTCAAAACATCTCCATCAGCCCTTGGAATGTACCCTTCAACACACTGTACTTGGTGTGACCCCCCCAGCTTAAATTCATGTCTCTTGGGGTCAATTAAAGTTCCCCTTCTCCCTAATCTGAGATGTAGCTTCAAGAGTGGCTGTAACTCTCATTTATAGCAACATGAGCAGGGTGAAATGATTAAATTCGTGGAGATTGAACATATTATCAGTATTAATTAAATTTAATGTTAACCACATTTAGATGTAAGTTGAATGCAATCAAATTTAGTTGTTATCCTAGCCCTGCCTTCCTTTGGAAATTCATCCTAGACATTCCCTTCGAAGAGTAAGCGTGACACTGTGCTTGATAATTGTGTCTCCTCTGACTTGGAACAAAGCCATATTGTGTCTGATTTCATCAAGCAGGAGGTTCTGTCCTTCCTTCATTTCTCCACCCATCCCACTGTCCAACTGGGAGATGGTTCATTTAATAAAAGAATCTGTACCTAGAGAGACAAATGGATTCATCTTACCTTGCAAGGTAAGTCACAATTATAGCCAAGGTCAGAAGAGAAACAGGGAAAAAAAGTTTAAGCATTGCGTTGAGGTAGGGTAGGGATGGGGTGATGAGGGCGGGGGTGAAATCTGAGAAGTGTGAAATGCAGGTGATAAAAAATTGAGTTTGGAGGCAGAAACCGTTGCGTTCAGGAGCAGAATCTGAAAGTCATTGACTCCTTGTAACAGCAAAATCTGTTGATGACTACAGCCAAAATGGGATATTGAGAAACGAGAGAAAGGAAGGTTATTACAAGGAGAGGACCGCTCACCATAAACCATACCCAGAAGCCAAGTTTTGCCTCCCTTCCCATCATCTAAGTTATAGGAGGGGAATAAATGGGAAAAAACGGTACTCTGTGGCATCAACTGAGAAACCAGCAATTTTTGTATTCTTCCTCTCCACGATCTATTCCCGGTTCAGATAACTATAGTGATACCTTATGGCTTTTCAAGGTGATCATTGTTTGTTTGCTTTAGAAAATTGAAAGCGTGGATAAATGTTTTGAACTGTTTTCCTTCTTTATTTTCAGACTGTGTGCTTGTGAGGCAAAGGCCGGACATAATTTTCTTTCTATTTGTGGTAGGTCTGTCTAGTCAATTAAAGAGAAGGATTGGGGCGAGATGATAGCTGTCTTCCAGGACTTGAGGGGCTGTCACAGACAAGAGGGGATTGACTTATTCTCTGAAAAACCAGAGGGCAGGACAAGAAATAATGGGTGGAAGCTTGTTAAAGAGAGAGATAACTAGAAGGAAGGAGACATTTTCTGACATTGAGGAAAATTAATCAATGGAGTTGTGACTGCTCCATCGCTGGAGCTTTTAAACATTGGACTGGACAGTTCTTTGATTGGGATGGTATAAATTCTCCTACCCTGAGCAGGGGGTTGGACTAGAAGACCTCTGAGATCCTTTCCAATCCTATGATTTTATGCTCCTTTGATCTGGAAGAAGCCTATAAGCAGTTTGGCTGATGAGCAAATGCAATGCTAAATAGCAATAGCACTTACAGTAGATTTATACACTGCTTTACGGTGCTTTAAAGTCCTCTCTAAGTGGTTTACGCCGTCAGCCTATTGCCCGCAACAATCTGGGACCTCATTTTACCAACCTCAGAAGGATGGAAGGTTGAGTCAACCTTGAGCTGGTCAGGATCAAACTCCTGACAATGTCATACCTGGAAGCTATCTTTTTCGTTGGATCTTCAGGCCTGCCACATTTACTACTGTTGGAAATTGGGAGGAGGGGAATTGTGTGGAGCCAGGGTGATATATAGTCATAATAACATTCCTTTCTCAGAGAGTCAAGGACATCTTGCCCTGCACCTGGAGGAGTGTGGCTGGGAGGCAAAGCGGTGCTTTGATTGGACCAAGGTTGTGTTTGCTGGGATGGGCGTGGCCAAGGTGGGTGTGGCCAGCTCAACATCACTCATGTCGGGATGCCTGTGAAGGCCTGAGAACTCTGCCAATGAAAACAAGCTCCCAAGCTCCGTTTTCAGCTGTAACAGCTTCCTGCAACCCTCTGCCAATGAAAACAGAACTCTCAAGGAATGTGCACTATCATCCCGAGCTCTGTTCTTGCAGGCACCTAAATCTAATTAGTTCATTAAATAGAAAGATTTTGTTACATGTGTACATCATGAATAAGAGCAGGGATGGGCTGCTATGGGTTCGCCCGGGTTCGGGAGAACCCGTAGCTAACATTATGGCCGGTTTGGAAAACCTCCAAATCCCACCCCTGGCTGGCTCCACCCTCCCCTCCCCTCCCACCCCACCCCTCCCCTTCCAGAAGACTCCATGTGGCCCGTTTTGGATGTGAGATAAGTTCAGGGACCACACAGAGGCTTGGAGAGGGGGAAAAATGGGCCTCGGAAGCCCGGGGGAGGCAGTTTTTGCCCTCCCAGAGGCTCGAGGAAAGCCTCCGGAGCCTAGGGAAGGCGAAAACGCCCCCCCCCCACCATGCTGCAGGAGGTTGACTAGGCCATGCCCACCATGACCATGACCACCCAACAACCAGGCAGAGAATCCGTTGCTGAAATTTTTGAAGCCCACCCCTGAATAAGAGAACATAATCCAGTATGTGTTCAGTTAAATCCTCAGCAGAACTCCTGAAGAAAACTTGTTATGGGGAAAAATCAGTCATTGTGTGTGATAAAAAGTATGAAGAAATAAACACGTCACAAAGCTAGCACAGCAAATGTTAACTTATTTCTAAATTATATCCAGGAATGTTCTAAAATGGTAATAAAATGGGATGGAAATAAGACTTGCCATCCTCTCTGCAAAGGCTGTGGGAAGCTTTGGTTGATTGAAATTCCAGACCGAATCACTGTTCTGAATTAAATTGTGAAGTCAAATGGAATTGTCAATTGGCCTGATTTTCTGAATTGATGTGAATAATCAAAGCAGATTAAGCAAACAATTCCAGACGAATCACCTCTTTGAGTTGAATGGCTCTCTGAATTGAACTGGTGTTCCCCTACCGCGCTCTATTTTACAGCATGGCTTAATAAAAATTATTGTCCAAAATAAGGTTAGTAATAAAATCTCATATAATTTGTAAATAATAAAGCAGCTGCTTTGTTCTCTTTGAAAGACCTAAATGTGTTAAGATTTGGGAAAACGAAAATCACTTGTGACATTTTCAGTAAGAAAATGGAACAATCTCTCACTAATCACTCTCGGTGTTTAACCCCAAATACGTTGAGACCTCTAGTCTATTTTTCCTTTTCTCTAAAGCAGAAAACTTGAGAATAAGGATTTAGCTCTGCCCAAGACAGGAGCTATCAAACTCAAGCATTGTTTAATGTGAACACTGCATAATGGGGATCTTGGCTTGAAATGAGAATCGGTTTATACAGAATGGAGCTTGTCATGAAATAACAAAAAGAGAACCAACATGAAAAATTTTCTATCTCAACGGGAAATTAAATTGCTTCCTGGTTCCCAGACCCACTGTGTTAAAAGAGGCCCATGAAGCATTCATCTAAATCACCAATTTGGTTTGTGTAAATAGAAATCAAATACACCCACTTCAAAATGCCTGGCACAATTTCTTCCAAGTTAAGGTTAGCTAGCCGGCCACCACAGTTACAATAAATAGCATCCTTTGAACTTCAGTCGCTGAACAACATTGATTTTTTTTCCCGAGCTGACCATCTTCTATAGCAAAAGTGCAAACTTATTTGTTGAAAATAGCCTTGTTGTTCCTCTAATAAGATATTTGGATGAAATAGAAGGGTATTTACAACCAGCAGGGAGCACAGACCTTTGGGAGATCATGAATTCTTTCAGGGCTAATGCTGACATTATGGGAAGTCTACTATAGAAAATAGTCCTCTGTCAGCCATTGTCCAAAAAGACACAAACAGAAGAAGAAAGGCAAGAAAAGCATCATCATATAGGGCTCTTTCTTCTCTGCTTCGTAGGAAAGGAACAGCATAATAGGAGATTTTTTTTTTTGTAATTTTACCATTCTTAAGGAATGTTCTTGAAGTCAATATTTTAGCCCCTTCCTGATTTTCTTAAATATAAAGGTAAAAGTTCCCTTCGCACATATGTACACCTCTCCTGCGCGAGCTGCACTGGCTCCCGGTGGTCTTCTGGGTGCGCTTCAAGGTTTTGGTCATCACCTTTAGAGCGCTCCATGGCTTAGGACCTGGTTATCTACGGGACCGCCTGCTACCACCAATAGCCTCCCACCGGCCAGTATGCTCCCATAGAGAGGGGCTCCTCCGGGTGCCGTCGGCCAAACAATGTCGACTGGCGGCCCCTAGGGGGAGAGCCTTCTCTGTGGGGGCACCTATAATCTGGAAGGAGCTCCCCCTGGAGATACGGAGGATCCCAGATCTGCTCACCTTCCATCACGCGCTCAAGACTTTCTTATTTCATCAAGCTGGCCTGGCCTAAATCTTTTCCCCTTTTAAATGTAAATTTTAATTTGTTTTTAAATTATTGGGTATTTTAAATTTGTCTCAGCCAAATTATTTAATTGATTTTTATTCTATTTTAAATTTTTGTATTTATGTGTTTTATTCTGTGGATGTTCACCGCCCTGAGTCCTTCGGGAGTAGGGCGGTATATAAATCCAATAAAAACAAAAACAAAAACAAACAAACAAAAAACATATGTGCTAGTCATTCCTGATTCTAGGGGGCAGTGCTCATCTCCTTTTCAAAGCCGAAGAGCCAGCGCTGTCCGAAGATGCCTCTGTGGTCATGTGGCCGCCATGACTAAATGCCGAAGGCGCAAGGAACACTGTTCTCTTCCCACCAAAGATGGTCCCTATTTTTCTACTTGCATTTTTTACATACTTTCGAACTTTCGACGATATATATTAATATTGTTTCCTGATTGCTTATTTGTACCCCATGACTATCATTAAGTGTTGTACCTTATGATTCTTGATGAACGTATCTTTTCTTTTATGTACACTGAGAGCATATGCACCAAGGCAAAGTCCTTGTGTGTCCAATCACACTTGGCCAATAAAAAATTCTATTCTATTCTATTCTATTCTATTCTATTCTATTCTATTCTATTCTATTCTATTCTATTCTACTCTACTCTACTCTACTCTACTCTACTCTACTCTACTCTACTCTATTCTATTCTACTCTATTCTATTCTATTCTATTGGTCTTTTGTAAGACAATGAACACTTGGATCTGGACCCCCAAGTGTTTGAGGTCCCAGTTTCTTGGCTGTATTAACATCCATGGTAATTGTTCTATTTATTTTGCCTTGTTTTGATTGCTTTTAATTGGTTTTTTTTTACTTTTTATGCTGTCCAGAATCACTTGTTGAGATAAGTAGCTACAGGAATCAAATCAATTAATTAAAAAAGTGTGAATGTGGAAATCAGCTGACACATTTACAAACCAGTTAATTAAACATATTGGTCTTTGCCTTCCTTAATATCACAGTTGGGTTTAGCATAGGAGCACAGAAATCTCACATCTAAAATCACAACTATTTTCTTAAAAAAGCTAGAGGATGCAATGCTTAACTGAGAAGGTTATACAGGAGGACACCATGTCATCGTTTATGGGTTTTCTTCCCATCCATCCATTCAGACACCTGTAAAGGTAAATGTTCCCCTCGCACATATGTGCTAATTGTTCCCGACTCTAGGGGGCAGTGCTCATCTCCGTTTCAAAGCCGAAGAGCCAGCACTGTCCGAAGACGTCTCCGTGGTCATGTGGCCAGCATAAAATAAATGCCAAAGGCACACGTAACGCTGTTACCTTCCCACCAAAGGTGGTCCCTATTTTTCTACTTGCATTTTTTACGTGCTTTCGAATTGCTAGGTTGGCAAAAGCTGGGACAAGTAACGGGAGCTCACCCCGTTACGCGGCACTAGGGATTCGAACTGCTGAACTGCCAACCTTTCAATTGACAAGCTCAGTGTCTTGGCCACTGAGCCACCGTGTCCTCTTCAGACACCTGAACAATTACCAACTTCATCTGATAATATGAAGATGAAAGGATTACTCTATATCCAGTCCATGTCACCGTATCTTTTTTTTTAAACAACTCTGTAATCCCTTGCATTGGTGTGGAGTCAGGGCGACTGAATGGATCTGAGCCTTTCAGGACCAGATGCCCTTCCTGACATCCATGCAGTATTCACAGCAGAGAATAAGTCACTGTGCCCAAGAGAGAGAAATATCTGATGCTACCTAGGATCGAACTCATCACATTATGTTCAGTCATAAATCAATTTCCTCCAAATTCTGCAGCCTACAAAACTGAAACAGAAAGAAAATCTACCGCATACAAATAGACATTTTTCTTGCATTTCCCCACATCTGCTGCTTCTGATGCAAGAAATATCTTGAAATGAATCAATAATCTGCAGGTCCCATTTGTGCCCCGGACAATGTGCAGGAGACCGTACCATTCCACTTGAAAAGATATTGACAGGGGTTGGTTTCTTCAACATCCCTATGAGTAAAACATGGGCTACAAAGCTTAATGACATCATAAATCTGTAAGTTTTGAAATTGCCGATCTTTGTTATTTTGGCTGTATCAGAATGCGACGATGTCTCTGGAAATGACTATACGTGAATAAGTCCATTAAATGTAATGGATCTTAATTTTCTGTAACGATTTACAGGATTGACGGAGGGGTCTTCTTCACAGTCCTATTAATGTTATTTCTGCCCTTTTTTTTGAGTCAGAAAGGAAGTATATCAACAAGATTGCTCTGTCCTCAACAGTTTATTATTTTTTAACCACCATTTGGAAATGAGGCCAGATAGTGATATTACCATCACTTTAATGAGCTGTGGTGGCGCAGTGGTTAGAGTGCAGTACTGCAGGGTACTTCTGCTGCTTGCAATTTGGCCGTTCAAATCTCACCAGGCTCAAGGTTGACTCAACCTTCCATCCTTCCGAGGTGGGTAAAATGAGGACCCAGATTGTTGGGGGCAAGAGGCTGACTCTGTAAACCACTTAGAGAAGGCTGTAAAAGCACTGTAAAGTGGTATATAATTGCTATTGCTATTGCTATCACATAATTTTATGGGTCATAATTTCAGGGCAATAGCCAGTGGATTTCTTGAGAAGCACTGTAAGAAAATCTCTGAAATCAGGTAAATTCATAAAGGTATTGTCAAAAGTAGGTGTCTTTATCCTATTCCTGCACATCCTTCATACAGCTTTTCAAGGAGGGATCATAACCTGTCCCCTCTAACTGTCTCTTGAACATCTTTCAGTCTGTCCATGTTGAAAGATTTTGGCCAAGGTTATTTAAGTCACATCATTTTACTAGGTGCTTCAGGAATACTTAGCCTTAGAGTGAAATTCTGGGATCATTAAGTTTCCCATTAGGTTTCAAGAAGACAAACTATCATTGGGACAAATGTAATGCTGTGCATTATAAATGTGGAATTTTATTTCTTTCTCTCTCATGTACACAGGCATTGAAATTCTGTTTTGGAAAACTTGTTTTCTATTCTCATTAAGAATGCAAGCAATTAAGACCTGAATTTTCAAGTGCAATTCTTCAGGTTTTCTTCAAGTATCGCTCTGGGTGTTTATTTATAAGTGACACTTGATATGTTGTTTATTTATTTATTTATTTATTTATTTATTTATTGCCTGTGCTATATTTACAAATATGTAAATTCACACAAGACTGTCTTCAGATAGGGTTATCAGGGCCCCCCAAGGGCAGAAATGATTCACTATTAGCTCCATTGATGCATCCATCAATCCATCCATCCATTTTAGGTACCACCCATCTCATTCTCACACTATGCCACTTGAAATAGTCAAATGAAATTGACAGTATTAAGAAGCCACAATAAACATGCTTCATGGAACATTACATTCAAAATGGCCTAACTAATACCCTGTTTCCCCGAAAATAGGACCCAACTGGAAAATAAGTCCTAGCATGATTTTTCAGGATGCTTGTAATATAAGCTCTACTCCCCAAAATAAGCCCCAGTTAAGACTGTCAGCCAGATGAGTGCATTTAGTACCGTATTTTTCCAGAAATAAGACCTAACTAGAAAATAAGCCCTAATGTGTCTTTTGGAGCAAAAATTAATATAAGATCCGGTCTTATTTTCGGGAAAATACGGTATATAGTAGTGAATTATTCTTCTGAAGACCCCTCTCCCTCAAACCTCTCTTTCTCTTAATCATTTCTAATTATCACAGTTAACTCTTCCTTCCTCTATCCCTTTTCTGATCCAGTGCTGTTCTAGTTTCGTTCTCATACTATTTTTTTAGTTCCTTAATGAATAGCAAGGAGCCCTTAATATGCTCCTATTTGACAATTAGCATATTTGTAGTCATGAAGTGACAATTATTCCATTTACTGAATTTTCCTCTATTGAAAAGCAAGGAATTAAATGTGTAGAAAGGAAAGGATTAAACAAAGAAGATGTGGGTTGGGTCACATTTGAATAAGAAAAGTCTGAAGTTTGGTGCTCACCTATTAAAGGAGGAGATGGATTGACACTACAATCCTATATCTATTTACCTGGGAGCAACAAACTTCAATGAAATGGACATACTGAGGATCCTTTGTTTATGGATGAATCACTCAGTCTATTTTCACACCATAATGCATTCATATATATTCATTGAGAACTTCACTCTATTTTACTTAGAAATGCTGGTGCAGCTAGGTAATTTTAGACTTATGATCTCATTGTGAGATGCAGCTGGACAGCATATGTCTTACTTGGGGATAAACACAATTTTGCTAAACAAAAAAGGGAAGGAGGGGATATGTAATTATGTTAACTCATAGAGCTCTAGATCACGGTTTATTCCAATCATTGCTGAAAGGACAATAGTTGCTTGGTTCGAGAAAAGTGCTAACCAATCAATCATGCATTATAAGCTACAGTGGTGGGTTCAGACATCGAAATAAACCAAAATCACACAACTCACATTGTTATTAGATCCAAAACCTTCTGTAACAACACACTCCTGGCACATTGTGAAGTGACATCATAAAATATGATATCTAGGGTTTATTATCAATAAAACTGGGTTATGTCAAGAAAAACATCTTTGTATAAATCTTGAAATGTGAATTTGATTCTTTGTCAGTCTGGCCCTATGATTGGGCAGAAGAATAGCACTATTTTAGGTATATTGATTTTGGATGTACAATTAAGCAGTGGCAAGTGTCACATGCAAAACAAAGACTGTAGGCTGCTATCTCTGTGTCAGGTTTCGATGCTATCTCAAAATAAATTAATTTCCAAACTGCCGATCTTTGAGGAAATTTTCTCTTATTGAGCATAGTGATCTGTCCCTGGCTCTTTCGCGGTCAGCACTGACCTTTGCCCCCCAAGCCCTCCCTTTCCGATCCCCAATTCTCTGCATCTCATTGGCTATCTTCCAAGCTAGTCTCCTCATCCCATCTCCGTCAGATCACAGGAATGTTCCCCCCTCCTCCCATCTCCGAGGAGACAGAATCTTCAAAGGAATTAAGTAGGCAAAAGTTCAAGCTTCTCCTTTGCTTTCATATGCCAGTGCTGGAACGCTGACACTCTGATCTCCTGAGTCATAGTTTATTGAGCATATAAGGTTCAATCCTCATACCTTTTAGGGGAACAAGACCTCTAGACTTACTTATGTATTTTGTAGTTATCTCTACACAGCCATTTTACATTCTACCTCAGTAGAAGGAGTGGTAAATTTAGTTTTGACCATTATAATATCTCCAAGCATAATTCTCCAGATTTCTTGGCCTATAGCAGCAATGGCGAACCTTTTCGGCACCAAGTGCCCAAACTGGAACTCACGAGTGCACACACGTGCATTCTCTTTGTGTGCGCTGGAGCGCCGGAAACCCGAAGACCAGGTGGCCAATGCACACATGCGCACTGGCCAGCTGGTCTTCGGATTTCTGGCACTCCGGCATGCGCGAAGACCAGATGGGTGGTGCTCATGCGTCATCAGAAACCAGAAGAGCAGCTGGCAATGGCATGCATGCCAGGGGTGAAATGCACTTACCTTTGTTACTGGATCGCAAATGTGAGTGCACGGGCCTCCTCCACGCATGTGCAAAGCCCTCTGCGCATGCACAGAGGGTCAAAAATGGGACATGATGATGTCCAGGTGGGTGGGCGGAGCCTCCTGCCACCGGCCTCCCGGATCACATGAGCCAGATAGATCTGGCTGGATTTCACCACTGGCGCATGCCCACAGAGAGGGCTCTGTGTGCCACCTCTGGCACGTGTGCCATAGGTTCACCATCACAGGCCCGTAGAATCAAGATCCATGGAGATAAATGGTTACAGTGAAATGAGACAGCTCTACTGGCAAATTTGCCCCAGTGGAGAAGGCAAAAGAGCTAAAGGGACAACATTGTGCTAAAAAAAATTAAAGGTCTTTCCTCTAAATAAGATTGGCCTTTCCAGTTAGCCAATCTAATTGCTCTAATCTGCAACAAAGCTAGAAGTTATACACTTCATCTTATTTCTAATTTGAAACAAGTTACAATAGATGAAATTAATTGGTGTTTAGTTTTTTTTTTTCAAAGTCAGCTTGGTCGGAATCCATCCCCCTTCTCTCCCCCCCCCACCATTTCTCCTTCTCTGATGCTGTAAATTAGTTGTGTCTGATTACAGTAGGGGAATTTGAAATGGAATGTTAGCTTTAATTGTTTGCTAATCATCTCAAGACTGGATATAATCCATGCTTGCCACGGTATCTAAATGCACTGGGAACTAATTAACTTTGTTTATCCCATAATATTGAAAGTTCTTTGTACTTGTATGCCATTAGGTTTCTGAAACTTTCCCTGTGTAATAAGAAAGACCGCACGATAATGACGGTGATGATTTAAATGTTAGGAAATGAAATTGAAATTCTTGAAGCGGTATTCTCTTCTGATACAGCACACCATCATCTCCCCTGCTTTCACTCTAAATGTCAGATTGAGTAATTGCTTATTTATCCAGGAAAAGGGGACATAAAGCACCTTCCCTCCCCTTTCTGTTTTCCTTCTTAATTTTATTTTTAATTTTAATATTCCTTAAAAAGGACAGAGAAGTTTAGAAAATGTGCACATCAGTGGTGAAATCCAAATCTTTTTACTACCGATTCTGTGGACTTGGTGGGCATGGTGTGGCTTGGTGAGTGTGGCTTAGTGGGCATGGCAGGGGAAGGATACTTCAAAATCTCCATTCCCACCCCACTCCTGGGGGAAGGATATTGCAAAATCTCCATTCCCACACCACTCTGGGGCCAGCAAAGAGGTGGTATTTTCTGGTTCTCTGAACTGCTCAAAATTTCTGCTACCGGTTCGCCAGAACCTGCTGGATTTCACCCCTGGTGCACATGCAGGTTTGTAAATACAGATATACTGTTCTGACCCAGCTCCCCAAACACGAGAAACCCTCTGTAGGTGAAGCAATGATTCCATTATTAGGAGTGCCAGCAGCCCCGGCAAAAAGTTTCTCTCTCACACCAAGCTAACAAGTCTGTCTGGCAGGAAGATAAATAGTTGTCTGCCACATCTATTTATCTCCGCCCCCCCTGCCTTTTATCCCCAGAGCTAGGGTGGGACTTTGCTAGCAGCAGTAGCTCTTCCTTCCCAAGGATCGGCCCATGGATTTCCACTGCTCTCCTCTCCTCTGCCTTCTGTGCATATGCATGCCAGGCACTGGACCCAGCTGTTCCTCCTCTTCCTCATCAGCCACCTCCAGACCTGGGGAGGTTGTTGACTCTCCATCTGAGGGCTGACGGATGGCCCAGACTCCGCCTCTGTCTCTCTCTCTGACAGCTTCATTCCCTCTTCCCCCTCGGAGCTCTCAGGTTGCCTTGCGCTGACCCTGACTCCCACATCTCCTCCTCATCTGATTCGGCTGCTGGAGGGGTCGGTGGCCGACAGGCCACAACATATACATGTTGAAATGTATATCAAGCACAGGTAGTCTTTGACTTATGACACAATTGGGACCAGAATTTCCATTACTAAGCAAAGCCATTGTTAAGTGAGTCACACTTGATTTTATGACTTTTTTTTTGCCATGGTTGTTAAGTGAATCACTATGGTTGTTAGGGGAATAATGTGGCCATTAAGCGAATGCATCTTCCCCCATTGATTTGTTTGTCAGAAGCCAGCTGGGAAGGTCACAAATGATGATAACATGACTCTGAGATGCTGCAACCATCGTAAATACATGTCAGGTGCCAAGTGCCTGAATTTAGAGATCACATGACCATGTCGCAACTGTTGCAAGTGTGAAAAAAAGTCATGAGTCACTATTAGAGTTTCTTGCAAAAATTAAATCCAGAATCACACACAGATAACTGAATCAGCTGGATTCATTAACTTCTTTATATTCATAACAACACATAAAGTATTTACAATACCAACAGTTGTTTCTTCAGCTCAGATCAGCAGACATGTTCATACACACAGCTTCACAGCTCAGAGCTTAACACACACACTGGTTTCAGTTTCCTTTCTCTGCACAGAATCAGAAGCTGCAGACTAAGACGCGTCCTGGCTCTAGTCTGTCTCAGCTCCCAATTGGCTGGCTTAGTTACCATGTCTTCCCAGTCATGAATATTCTGACAGTCACTTTTTTCATTATAACTTTACACGGTCACTAAATGAACTGTTGTAAGTCGAAGACTTACCTGTACTTATTCTTTAGCATCCTCCTTCAATGGCATCACTAATAGAAATTAAATGTTATTCTATGATCAAATATGACTGCATATTTGATCTTGCACAAATGCATCACATTCACAACAAATTTGTATGCCCCTGAGCCAGCATCTGATTTGTAACAGGTGCACATGTGTTTGCTACCCATTTTTCCAGCCAGAGACTATATCCTTGGCTAAAATAAACTGACAATGATCAGTTGATTCGGCTGCTCTGCCTGCTAAGAAAATACTAGTTATTTTACTTTGTGGTTGTGGTTTATGATTGTTTTCCCCCCAGCCAAATCTTCCAAGAACCACCTGGTTGAAATGAATTGACTTTATGCCAACGGCATAAACTCGAGCAGTTTTTGATACAATTTCTGGTGTTTGAAGTTTGCAAATCCTGCAGTGTAGAAAGGAAAGTGAGCTTTGGGAAAAACAACCTTACAGTTACTTCAATCTGCCTTTTGAGCCTTGGTTTCTTTTTTCTTCCTGCCTGAGCCTTTCAAATGGTGCAAGCATATACATGTGCATTGTGCATTGTGAGAGAAGGGGAGCAGGAAACTGCCCTTCATGCTATTTGTAAGTAAAATGAAGGGTTTGTAAGGACTGTGAAACACATTATTTCATTCCCCACCTTCCTACTGCAGGGTTATTTTTATTTTTTTAATAGCATGCCAAAAGTTTTGTATTTTCCCCTTACCTTTGTTCATGGTCTTTAAAGTTCGACCATGCATATAAAATATAGCCTCTGACTTGCATTCTTGTACAAATAGTGGAAAATGTGTCACAAAATTTGGGATGCAAATGGTCCTTGCATTAACATCTTACTTTGAAATCCCAATCCCAATACTTTTGGAAGAAGTATTTTGAAACATTTGTACCGATTTCACTTGGTACAGAATGGCTTTTTGACCGTGTATTTAATTCTTAAATGGAGCTGGTATACGGAAAATCTGCTGACTCGTTTTCCTTTCGGTTTAATTGTTTTCCTTTTCTAATACTGAGGCATAGCACATATTGATAAAACGATATGCAGCCACCCTGAACAGTGGATGTGCTTATGTGTACTGTTCAGTTACAATTCTTGTACTATAATGTTTTACCAATTTACAGATGCATAGATGATCGATTTTTTAAAAAAAAGCTGCAGAAAAAAATAATGGAGTGAGAGCTAAGGATATATAAGCTAAGTAAAATAAAATCACTGGTATAGTTTTTTTTTTTTTTTTACATTTTTAAATAAGTAATTGCAGCAATATTGGAATATATTAGCTCTCACAAGTTACAACATATTGCAAGTACCTTTTCCTAACAGTGGTTTGCAAGAGAATTTGCAGAGCTCACTGGATTGTTGGGTTCTTAAGTGTTCTGAACTTGCTTCTCTTCCTGCAGATGTTTCACTAATAGTGCATTGGAGAGTAAAGTTTTGGTGGGATTGTGGTTTTCTCCAGAGGTGGGATTCACTTACCTTCCCTACCGGTTCGCAAATGTGAGTGTTTGCTTTGTTCTCACGTGCCTCCTCTGTGCATGCACATGGCATTCTGCACATGCTCTTTGCTCACGCATTACGTACAGCCGGGTGAGTGGAACCTCCCGCAGTCGCCACTACCAATTCGCCCGAACCGGACAGAACTGGCCGAATCCCACCTCTGGTTTTCTCCATGGTGGTTCCTTGATTGGAATATTGTTTTCTGCCTGATTGTTTGTCTGGTGCTGAACCCTGCCTGTCTGGATGTTGGCTGGTGGAGGGGATGTGTTCTAGTCTTTTTATTTCCTTTCTAGGTTTTGTATTGTCTCTTCTGAATGGTGAGTAAAGGTGGCTTATCTCTATGTATCTATTGATGGCTGATGCCAACTTTCCAAAATTCTCTAGCATTTTTGGAATCAGCTTGGTTCAAACCTGAGCTACAGATTTCTATTAAGTGGAATGTAAAAAAAAATGTGCTTAGGGTTGTTTAGCCCTTTCTTTGACTTTTGGTTGCTTCCTTTTTGGAATGGAGCTGATCTCAATGGGTTTGCTAATGGCTGGTTTGTCAGAGTGTCAGGGTTCTAGGACAGTGTTTCTCAACTTTGGTAACTTTAAGAGGTGTGGACTTCACCTTCCAGAATTCCCCAGCCAGCATGGGAGGTAAAGTCCCCACTTCTTAAATTGATCAAGGAAACACTACTCTAGATTTTTACTTATATTTGTGGTGAAGGAAATTGGAAGCTTCTTTCTATTTTTCTCAGGCTTTTCTTTCTGCACTTTTCACTTATTTTTTTTTCACTCCTTCTTTCTTATTTGTGCTCTTTATTAGTCTGTATTAGTTTTTATATGGTTAGTAAAACTTTAATAAAAATTACATATATATTCCAGCCAAAACTGGGCTTGAAATTGTCATTATTTGTAAAATTATATTTGTAATTCAATGGATTGTGTGATTCTCCCTCAAATGGTTAATTCAGTCTCTAGGCCAAGGATATTATGTGGATGTAGACAGTGTCTTTAATGTCTGTTGATGGGCTTATGTAGGCTATCGAAATCTTATGTGTTTTATGCATGCTTTTTTTTTTTTTGAAACCTGATAGTTAATGACAACTGCCAAACCAGCTATACATCTTTGACTAAAAACATTTAAAGTGGTTTCAGAAGCTGGTTCGATCTGAATGCTGGGAGAAAGAATATGTTTTGATAATTCTGTGCCAGAAAAATAAATAATATAGGCTTGTAACTTTTAAGTGCTACATAACACATTATCAAATGGCTCTAGAAATGCTGAATACTGGGGAACTCAGAAACGGAGTAAGTAATAGCTTTGATTTTTCTTACAATCCAGACTTTCTGCATTAATCAAGCTGGTCTTAAAATGAAACTTGCTTGTTGGATTTCTCTGAAATTGCCACACTGGCCCCCTGCTAAGGGCTCTATGGAATGGCCATTCAACCAATAGATGTTTGTTCCTCACTACAGTGACATAACGATTAAAAAGCATGATGCAATTTTCATTCTTTTGTTGCATGAGTTTCTCAGCCTAAGAACTTTGAGATGTATAGGTGTCAGCTCCCAGAATTCCTCAACCAGCATATTTCTGGAAAATGAAGTCCAGATATCTCAAAATTGCTGAGGTTGAAAAACATGGTACTGAGGGATGGAAGCAGAGGTGGTATTCAGCCGGTTCAGACCAGTTCGGGAAAACCGTTAGCAGAAATTGTAAGTAGTTTGGAGAAGCAGCAAATACCACCTCTGGCTGGCTCTGCACCCGCTTGCCCGCTTACCCTGCCCCACCCCACTAATCATCTCACCTGCCCAAACCTGCCCTCCTCTCCTCTTCTCTTCTCTCCTCTCCTCCCCTCCCCTCCCCTCCCCTCTCTTCTCCTCTCCTCTCCCTTTCCCTCTGCTCTTCTCCTCTCTTTTCCTCTCTTCTCTCCTCTCCTCTCCTCTCCTCTCCCATTTAATGCTTTGTTTTAAAGGTGGTAGCGATGAGTAATTGGTCATAACTTTCCAAGGTTTCACATGACAGTCTTTCAGTCATCTGCTACTTCATCCTTTAAAAACCATGATGCCATTCAGTCTGATCCTGGTTTTATTTAAAACTTATCTGAGAGAAATGGAATTATTCCTGTAAAGAATATAGCCTGAGTGACTTCATATTTACCCTGCATTTAACCTGAGCTAACCCTAAACTATTAAGGTGAGTAAGACATGTAGAAAAGGGAAGTGTGTATGATGCCTATTCTGAGGAAATAATGTGTTAGTGCATTCTGAGTTGGGTCAGGCTGACCCAAGCTCAATTGGAAGGAAAGAAGATACCTTGTTCCAATTAATTGTCTTAGTTAAGGACATATTGAAAGGGTATTTTTGGAGGGGAAATGCCCTTCCAAAGGGGAATTTTAAGTTGGAACAAATGTTGCTGAGAAAGCTAAAATGTTATGTAACATCCAAAAAACAATGACAAGTGGGGGCGTTTTAATTGTTTTGCTGATTGCCTGAAAATGTATTTAAAGCATATATTTGGAGCGGTAAGAGGTTCTCCCTCTTTCATGGGAGAATCCTTTTGCAAAAGCTTTATATATATATAAAGTTATATATATATAACTTTTATACAGTTACTGCAAAAGACTCCTCACATAAGCCTGATGATGGCAGATGAGATTCTGTCGAAACGTCGCTTCTACCCTTTTAGGGATATATCCACAATTACACGGGAAGAAACCCGAAATATTAACTACACACACACACACACACACACACAATAAATAAATAAATAAATAAATAAATAAATAAATAAATATAAAAGCAGATAATAAATATGCTTTTTACTCGTTCATGGTCTCTGCCTTATTTTCTATGAGGTTTGTCATTTTGAATTTCACATTATCCATCCCATAAATAGAAGGCAACCATACTTGTAGTTGGTTTCTATGGAAGATGAAGTTTTCCCAAGCATTCTAAGTATTGGCTCTATAGTATCAATTGCTACCACTCCACTAGTTCTCATTATCGTTGGCATTTTGCCTAAAACCAGAAATTGGAGGTCATCCAAATCAATCCATCTTTTGGCAAAACATTCAGATGTCCGGTAATGTACATATACAAGGGACATGAAAAGGGGGGGGGATGGCAAATTGGTAGGGTTTTTTAAGGCAAATTAAGGATACCTGCATAAACTATTTCAAAAAGAAGCCTTAACACTTTTCTACTTCAACCCTCCTGTATGTGCAGCCCAAAAAAATAAAATAAAGAATAAATATCTTGGAAATGGAAATCAAGCTTGAAGTAAACAGATTAGTAATGGTTATTTGGTAACACTTTATTAATTAAACTTCCTAAATACATTTAAACCTAGGCATTTAATTTAGATTTATAAGGATAATTTAGATTTATAAGAATCATTATGATACATTAGGTACAATAAATGCCAATTGATTTTTATAGACAATATTTATTGAGGTGGATCTGAAGTATGGAGAAATTTAATTACTAGCATGTGCAGTTACAGGGTACGCATAGAGTCCGAATTTCAGATGGCTAGTGTTTGCTAAATCTTGTAGCACTTAGAAACTGTCTCTAAACAAATTCAAGAAAACGTCCAGGACCTGAGAAACTGTTGGCTTTAAAGGAGAAGGTTCTAGTGAGTATTTTCCCCTCTGGAAATATCGAAATATGTCCTTAACTATGGACTTAAGCTCTGAAAATTAGCCTTTTGGTGGACAAAGAATTCATTAGCTATTTTTCCAGGATAAATTATGCAATTAGCAGGAACGGTACTTGATAGTTTCCCAAACTTGGTTTTATTCTATGACTATACGATGGAGGAATAGAAGCCACCCTAAGAATAAACAGATAGTCCTTAACTTAGAACCACAATTAATCCCAAAAGTTCTGTTGGTAAGTAAGACAGTTGTTAAATGAGTTCAATCCCACTGTACGACCTTTCTTGCCACAGTTGTTAAGTGAATCACTGCAGCCAGTGGTGGGATTCAAGTAATTTAACAACCGGTTCTCTGCCCTAATGATTTCTTCCAACAACCAGTTTGCCAAACTGCTCAGAGAGTTAACAACCGGTTCTCCCAAACTGGTGCAAACTGGCTGAATCCCATCACTGACTGCAGCTGTTAAGTGAGCAACACGGCGCTTAAGTGAACGTGCCTTCCCCGTTGACTTTGCTTGTCAGAAGGCTGCAAAAGGTGATCTCATGACCCCAGGACATTGTGACCATCATAACATGAATCAATTGCCAAGCACTTGAATTTTGATCCCATGACCATGGGGATGGTAAGTGTTCAAAAACGAGAATAAGTCACTTCTTTCAGTGTCCTTGTAACTTTGAACAATCACTAAATGAAGGGTTGTAAATCAAGGACTACCTGCCTTGTGTACTGAGAGGATGTTGGGACAAAGTCTGCAAAAATGGCTTTAAAAAAAACAACCACAAACTTCTGTGGAAAATGGAGAATTGGCAAGTATCAGGGATAGTTAGGAAAGGATTGATTGAGAATGATGGGAGTTGTTAGAGTCTACAAACTTGTGAAAGGCCATGGATTTCTGAGTCCAGCTCTCTGCAAGTGGTATATTGTATTACCTTGAAATACCCTGCTTTTGTTCACATTTTTTATATGAAGAGCAACCTGCTGTTGGCTAAGGCAATTTCACAGCTATGTTGCTCAATCATAACTAATCATTGTTCTCCTGTAAGACCTTGAGAGAAACATATGGCAAAGAATGTTCTTTGAACCAAAACACTGTGTATGTGAATACAACAGGGACAAGAGAAATAATGTTACTGGAAAAAGAAAAAAAAACCCACCCCTCGTGTTATTAAGGATGATTATGTTTCTGTTTATGAATGGTGATGAATTTGTCAGAATAGCTTGGGGAACTAGTCTTCAAATAAAATGTAGGCTCAGATAAACAGAAGAGGGGTTTATTTATTTATTTATTTTTGAAGATTAAATGCTATTTGTTTGCTGATGGCAAGTCTTGAGAATGTGGGAATACTAATCTGAATATATGAAAGCTTTGGATGACTAATATATGCACAGCTCAGTGCTATGCATCCAAAAGACCAACAATTAATTTCTGGCTTTTTCTTCTAGATCACTTGATTCTTTAGGGGGTTCTTTAGGGGGATCCAGTGGTGGGATTCAGCCAGTTCGGGCTAGTTCAGGCGAACTGGTAGTTAAATTGCTGGCTGGCCTCTCCTCACCCCTTCCAGGAATCCCCACACACCCCATTTTGGCTCCCAAGTGCAGGGAGGCCTCCCAGGCCCAAAACGGGGCGCGGGGTGGGACGGTGTGCCCCTCTCACGGCCTATTTTTCCTCCCAGGAGGCTCCAGAGAGGCCTACTAGGCCCAAAACATGGCATGGGGGGCGTGTCCCCCTGCGGCCCGTGCAGGAGGCCGAGTGCTGCCTATCACACTCCCTGGCCATGCCCACCATGGTCATGCCCACCCAGCTGGTCGTTAGGGCAGAGAATGGTGTAACAGAACTGGGTGTTTTGTTAATATGATTTATTGGGTTAGGGATTTTCTGTCTTCACTGTGAGTTGTGTTGGGGGGGTGCACTGAGGGAGCTCAACTAATCTCATTGTACATATGCTGTGCACTGACAATAAAGATTTGAATTGAATTGAATTAAGAACCGGTTGTTAAATTATTTGAATCCCACCACTGGGGAGATCAAATATCACTTCTCTGCAGAGAGAATCCAACATCCATCCATCTAAAACTATTACCTGGTGCAGTTATGGTTTAACACCAGTCATACTGTTTTCTGACTGAGTTTTAATTAAAAAGGAGAGCTCTCAGGATTTTCTGTTCCCAAGGATGTTTCTCTTCTGCTGAAAACATGCTACCTTGTTGTGTTTTATTTGAATATTCATTGCCAGTTGCTTGCTTCAGCTCAGCCATCAGGTCTCCCCACCAATGCAGAGGTGTGAGAACTGATCCCGGATCCCCAGAAACTTTGGGAATCTTCATGGTGAAAAATCTTACATACCAATTCCCTGTAATCTACCAGATCCCCTGCAAGGATTGCCCCTGAGACTATATAGGACAGATGAGGAGGAAGCTGACCACTAGATTACAAGAATACAAGTTGAGCGGTCAGATGAGGAGGACCAAACTCACTGGTAGCCTCACCTTGCAATGAACAAGGACATACATGCAGCTACTAAGATTGTTGGCTGATCAGGGACAAAAATTGCCAGGGAAATGATTGAAGCTTGGGAAATTGGCCCCTTTCAGTCAACAGGAGTGCTGATTTACCACCAAGAATTTAGGAGCCAAAGGCTTGGTAGCAAACAGAAACAACAGCCAATGACTTAATAGCTGGCCATCAACACCCCAATCAACAATTAAAAAGCCACACACAAACAGGCACCACATAAATATTGCACATAAAATTGCCCTAAGAACATATTCGGCTAGAGAGAACTTCCCCGAGGATGGGCCTCAGCCAAGTCTGAAAGTTCAGAAAATTAAAACTCTGTTCTTGGTAACCAACCTGGATTGGATCCTGCGACAACATTATCCTGGGACTCATATATTTGCCTTCATTCATTGATTCCCTTCCAATTTTGGGAAATTGGTGGGGCAGGTGGAAGAAAAGGAGAAGGACGACCATGTGGCTGCTTCTACCCCATAATGGAAGAGAGTTCAAGAGAAGAAACAGGTGAACTCTGCCAGCACATTGTCATTACAATTGTCTAAAGACCATATGCTGGAAAGAAATTAATAAACTGTCTCTTCCCATAAAGAAGCCACTTATTTATAACAATAGGCCAGTGTTTCCCATGATCACTAAAGCAAAGCATTTCTCCACAAATGTATCTTCTGACATGCTTGATGAGCAAATGTCCCTATTGTCAAATGGATTATATTACAGGATACTTATCATGCCATTTAATCCCTGTATAATGTCACCCATGGCAATAATAACCCAAGAGTTAATATTCACTTTGATGTCTCTGGGTTGAATAATATTCAGCCAGAAACAAGTGGTCAGGGAAATTACTCCAATGTCCTTACTGTATAGTAGAAAAATCGGGCTCAAATTAAATAAATCATAGGCATTTTGTACATCTCATGGCTCCAAAGTCTGAAGTGTTAAAGAATGATCTATCTGGGATTAAATAGTGGCCTTTTAGTCATCTGAAATAGAGTAGAAAGATCCCAAGTGTGAAAGGAGAACATGACTAATGGTAGTACAATATATAACCAGAAAGTAAAATAAATTACAATTATTCCTCCGTGTTAAATATAACTACCACATCACAAGAGCAAGAGACAGTTTGTGGTTTTGGGGTGGGTGGGTGGATGAAAAATTAGACAGCAGGGAATTAGTGGTGATTTGATCAAGAAAGTCCTTAGAAAACAGAACTATTTTGCAATGCATCTTCTAGTTTTCCAGAAAATGTTCTTCTCCGTGGAGGAGACTTTCACATTCGGGGCCTTGATTTCCAGAATCATGATTAATTTAAGTCTCATTGATTTCAGCAAGTTTAATTATAACACAGTCACGTGTTTTTGTTTTCTTCAATGTCCAGGGTATTCTCAGAAGCCTCATCCAACATCAAAGGTCAAAACTGTCGATATTCTTTCTATGCTACCTCTTCAAAGTCCAACTTTAACATCCATAGAGTTTCAGAGGGAATATGATTGCCTGCATTATTCTGAGTATAGATACACCATGGCATCGATCTTAATCTCTTCTCCAAGGGTTTCATGACTGCTCTACCAAGAGCTGCCTCTGGTGTGTTTCTTGACTGCTTGTTTGTTTACTGTTGATAGCTGATTCCAAAAGGCAGAAGCTATCTATCACTTTGATGTCTTCATTGACAGTTCTAAGACTGGTTGTTGCACCTATTGTGGGACTTTAACCAGGGGTGAAATGTTCCTGGTTCGGACCGGATCACCAGATCCGGTAGCGATGGCAGTGGGTGGTTCGGAGAACCGGTAGCAAAAATCCCTGCGCCCCCCCCCATGCCCAGCTGAGCCGCACGATCATCAGAGGCTTTTTTTTTTTTAACTTTCAAAGGCATTTTTTCTACATTTTTCTTCCAACAAAAAAATGCTTTTAAAAGTAAAAAAAAAATGCCTCTGATGAACGCGCGGGTCAGCTGGGATCGTCAGAGGCTTTTCAAAGCATTTTTTTCTGCAACCTCTTGGCCGAAGAGGTGGTAAAAAAAAATGCTTTGAAAAGTCTCTGATGATCCCAGCTGAGTTGCCTGATCGGCAGAGAGGCATTTTTTAAAAAGCCTCTCTGACGATCCCAGCTGAGTTGCCTGATCGGCAGAGGCTTTTCAAAGCATTAGAAAAAATGCTTTGAAAAGTTTTTTTTTTTAAAAAAGTTGGCCATGCCCACCCAGTCACATTACCCACCAACAACAACAACCCACGCCCACAGAACCAGTAGTAACAAATTTTATATTTCACCCCTCTACTGTACATAGATATTTGCCCAATCAATCAATCAATCAATCAATCTCATATTTACATATTTACAATCCCATATGGGAAAATTGAAAAACTTAATAAATCATGTTCTTCAAAAATATTTTTGAATAGAAGTGGGGATACTATGTTGAGCTACTCTTCTAGGCATCATGTCATTAATATTTAGAGACTGATAACCCAACAGGATCCATATTTAATAAACATAATCTATTTTTAGAAGTCTATACTAGACTTTGAAAATAATACCTCTTCTATGAACCAACCCCTACAATTGGAGAGGGAACAGAATATACCTAATTATCCCCATCCACCTGAAATTTGAGCTTGTCAATCGAAAGGTTGGCAGTTCAGTGGTTCGAATCCCTAGTGCCGCGTAACGGGCTGAGCTCCTGTTACTTATCCCAGCTTCTGCCAACCTAGTGGTTCGAAAGCACGTAAAAAATGCAAGTAGAAAAATAGGGACCGCCTTTGGTGGGAAGGTAACAGCATTCCGTGCGCCTTTGGCGTTTAGTCATGCTGGCCACATGATCACGGAGATGTCTTTGGACAGTGTTGGCTCTTCAGCTTTGAAACGGAGATGAGCACTGCCTCCTGGAGTTGGGAATGACTAGCACATATGTGCAAGGAGAGGTTAATATTACTTACATACCTTAATATCTGGAGGTTATGATTCCTCTGCCTGTCTCCAGGAAGGAAATTAACTTGAAGTGAGAGACAAATGTCAAGGGGCTTAATGACTGTTCAGCATGTGACCACTTCCATCCCTACAAATGACTTTTTAAATACTTCCCAGAAGATGTTTCCAACACACATTGTAATTTCTTGGGAGGCTTGGTTGACAATTTGATGACAATTTTGGTCTATGTCTATCCAGAAACTAGTTTTCTTTACTTTACTGGAGATCTGTGCGGCGAGGTTCTCCTTTCTTAAAATGCAGCGAGAAGGATAGAGAAATTTCTCCTTGGTAACTGAGATAAGAAACATTTTCCCACCAGCAAAGCATGAACATGTGCTTTGTTTGCAAATGGGAGCATTCAAGAAAGATAAGGGACCTATCTGGCAGTTCCCAATATCATGGTTGAACAAATAGATAAGTTCTCTTTTCATTCCATGCTGTTAACGGCTTAGTGATTTCAAGCCTCTCTCTCATCAAATATATGAATTTTTAATCCTTTAATTGCATGTCATTCTAAATGCCCTGTGTATTTTTGTATTTATCCAGTTCTGATGTAACAGGTAAAGGCTTTCTTCAGAAAGCATGCTTTTGCTAAAAGGTATTGTTAATTTCTTTCCCCCGTCCTCCTGTAAAGGAAGGAACAATAGAACTGTCTGTTTTTGCTGATGAATGCAAAAACTGAGGCGGGGTAGGGTGAGCTGTCTCCCATGACTTCTCCATTCAGAGTAAGCTTCAGATTAAAGAAAAAACCTGCAAGAAAAGTAAGATTTTATTTTTCCTTCTCTTTCAGTTAAAATTGCATGCATAACAAAGAAAAAGGAGGAGGAGGAGGAGGAGGAGGAGGAGGAGGAGGAGGAGGAGGAGGAGGAGGAGGAGGAGGAGGAGGAGGAGGAGGAGAAGAAGGAGAAGGAGCAGGAGGAGCAGGAGGAGCAGGAGAAGAAGGAGAAGGAGAAGGAGAAGGAGGAGGAGGAGAAGGAGAATAGAATAGAATAGAATAGAATAGAATAGAATAGAATAGAATAGAATAGAATAGAATAGAATAGAATAGAATAGAATAGAATAGAATAGAATTCTTCATTGGCCAAGTGTGATTGGACACACAAGGAACTTGTCTTGGTGCATACACTCTCAGCGTACATAAAAGAAAAGATACATTCATCAAGAAGAGCCTTGGTAGTACAGTGGTCTAAGACACCCTGTTATTAAGCTGGTTATTAAGACCAGATGCCTGCAATTACTGCAGGTTTGAATCTCGCCAAGGCTCAAGGTTGACTCAGCCTTCCATCCTTTCTAAGGTAGGTAAATTGAGGACCCAGTTGTGGGGGCAATAAGCTGACTTTGTATAAATATACAAAAGAATGAAGGCTATTGCTTAGCACATTGTAAGCCGCCCTGAGTCTCCGGAGAAGGGCGGCATATAAATCAAATTTAAAAAAAAAAAAAAAGAATCATAAGGTACAACACTTAATGATAGTCATAGGGAACAAATAAGCAATCAAATCATATTAGGAAACAGTCAATATAAATTGTAAGGATACAAGCAACAAAGTTAGAGTCATACAGTCATAACTGGAAGGAGATGGGTGATTGGAACTATGAGAAGATTAATAGTAGTCTAGTCTTAGTAAATAGTTTGACAGTGTTGAGGGAATTATTTGTTTAGCAGAGTGATGGTGTTTGGGAAAGGAGGAGGAGGAGGGGAAGGGGAAAAGGAAAAGGAAAAGGAAAAGGAAGGGGAAGAACTCCATTGAGATTTCCTAAATAAATATTCAACAGATCCAGAATTCAAGCCTGCTTGAAAGACTTTCATTTTGTTGCTGAAGAAATTCCTGTTTTCATTTTGAAAAGAGTGAGAAAAATGCGTGTCCTTATTAATTATTTCAGAAATGCCCATATATCTTCAAACCTCATCTATTTTCCTTGGTATTGTCATTCCAAAGATGTGGTTCTTGAGAACTTCTTTATTCAGCTGGAATCTCCAAGTGCTTTAACAACCCTCTAAAAGGATGCTGATGACCAGCTGTTTGCAAGGAATATAAATCCTTCTATTCCTTACCATCCAGTCAGAGCTGAAGAAGCTTCTTGGATGAGAAGCAAAACGTCTTCAAAAGAAAAACAAGAAAGTCCAATTGCCTCCTGGAAAAGCATATTTGGGACTCAGCTGGAATCCTTTTTTTCACATTGTTGGGTCCAGAGAAATTTTGCCTTTAAATTCACACTGGGCTTTGAGATTTTTTTTCATTGGGAAGATAGGTCCTGAGAAATATATTTGAAAAACTTTACAGATTTGGGAACCTGTTTGGGAAACCCTGTTTCTGAAATTATTTATTTCCCCATCTGAAAACACATCCCCATGCAGATCTTTTTTCAGGTATTTCCAAAATTTCTTACATTTTGTTCATATGTGTGGCTTTTACCATTATTCATCTCTCACTTTTTACAATCCTGTAATCCCCTAATTCAGGATAGAGTTGGGGTGACTGAATGGAGCTGAGCCTTTACTGGCTGGATGCCTTCCTGACACCATGTGACGTTCACAGCAGATTTTATATATTGCTTTATGCCCTAATAGAGAAACATCTGTCGCTTCCCAGGATTGAACTCTCAACCTTCCAAGTGGGAGGCGAGAGTCTTCACCAGTAGGCAGTGGTGGGTTGCTCCCTGTTCTGTCTGGTTCTTTAGAACCAGTAGTAAAAGTGGTGGGAGGCTCCACCCACCCGCCCAGATGTCATAATTGACGATCTGCGCATGCGGAGAAGTGCGCATGTGTGAGCAAAGTTAGCGAGCGCGTGCACTCCCATTATGAACCAGTAGTAAAGGTAAGTAGAACCCACCCCTGCCACTAGATCACCATGCCGCTCTATGATTCATCTCTCACTATGCCTCAGAATGAAGATAGGTCTGGGAAATGATGGCCAAATCACTAGCAATAGCAATAACAATAGCATTTGGACTTATATACCGCTTTACACTGCTTTACAGCCCTTCTAAGCGGTTTATAGAGTCAGCCTATTGCCCCAAACAATCTGGGTCCTCATTTTACCCACCTCGGAAGGATGGAAGGCTGAGTCAACCTTGAGCCTGCTGAGATTTGAACAGCCAAATTGTAAGCAGCCGGCAGACAGCAGAAGTAGCCTGCAGTACTGCACTCTAACCACTGCGCCACCGTGGCTCATACTAACATGTGCCTTGCTAGTCAGTGCAACAATTCACATTTTATCGGAGGCAGCAATATTGTTTTCACCATATTTGTTAGTACAATGTTTTCTCAACATCAGCAACTTCAAGAGGCGTGGACCTCAACTCCCAGCATACTAGCTGGGGAATTCTGTGAGTTGCAGTCCACGTCTCTTAAAAGTTGCTGAGGTTGAGAAACGTTGCATTTGTATAACAAAACCACTCAAGTAAAACATCACACTTTATCAGTTAAATCACACTTGGAGCTGTGGCATGTTTATTTATGGCTCACAATTGGATGGCTTGACATAACACCCTAAACCATAAACCATGGTTTGCAAATGATATTCTAATTTACTAAATTGCACAACAAACGGCACCACAGTTTAAGGTGGTATTGGAATCCCGTATCCGAGTTGCAAGAATATAAAGATGCATTAGCAACTTTGGTGGAAGAAGGTAAAGATGCAAAGAGAAATGAAAATTGCAGCCAAATAACTTTCATCCTTAATTATACATTTAATATATGGACACTCTTTCTGTCCCTTTCTGTATTCTTAGCAATAATTTCTAAGCAACTCACCAAATTGAAATGTTGAATGCATTAAGGAAAAAAATTGTTTGCTTAAGCCTGCTAGCTTTTCAGCTCAAGAGTCAATGGATGTTTCATCCTGGCTAATATACAATATGACATGGCTGAACAGGTTCAGAAGATATTAATGGATTTGAATTAAGGTGCAAGGTAAATATCATTTTCCAATATTATATGGATGAGGCAAGCATTACATTGGAATCTAAATTTGTTTTTTTAATGTTGTCATAAATTTTATTTTTGTAAGGAGCTTAGGCAAAACTTGTTTCGGGCCAGTTTCTCCCTCCCTTAATTATTGATTGGAGAGCATGGTTATATATCATCTCATTCCAAAGAGGAGTGGTTATAATTTTGTTTAATTGTACAAATATTTCTGCCATCGATCTGTGGCCAATCCAATGCTTTGAAGAGGAAGAGCAGAAGAGCCTCAAGACTAGTTCAACCTTTGGCCCTGTAGTCCAGTACACAGTACTTACGACCACAATCAAGCCCAAAATTTCTGTTGCTAAGTGAAGCATTTATTAAGTGAGTTTTGCCCCATTTTACCACCTTTCTTGCCACAGTTGTTAAACGAATCACTGCAGTAATACGGTTGTTAAGTGAATTTGGCTGAACATCTCTGAACGGATCTTCCTCCAAACTCATGGTCCAACAGAGAAATGAGTGACTAAAGGAGACAATCGGATCATATTCCTTCAAATCAGTTACTTCTCCAACATAAGAAGAAAAGTCAACCTTTTTCAAACATCCCATAACTTCCCCCTCTCAAATTTAACAAAACATTCTTTTGTTAAATTAAATGAACCTAGTTTAATTAAATTAAATTAAATGTTCTTAAGTTAAATTAACCTGCTTTTGAAATCATACACATCATACTTAGTTTAATTTAGTAAATTAATTAATTAAGTAAATTTAGCAAAGCCTGGGACCATTGATTGTGTAATCCAGTGGTTTTCAACATTTTCTTCACCATGGACTCCCTTTTAAATACCTTTAAATGGCTATGGATTATGGCCACAGGCCCCCAAGATTTAACTCAAGGTTTAAATCATAACATTTCTTCAAGCTTTTGTGGACCCCCTGTGGACCCCCAGGGGTCTGGCGGGCCACAAGTTGAGAACCACTTGTGTAGTCTATAAATTCAGAATTCTCCATTTTTAAGCGCCTTATATGTTTTTCCCCTCACCTTAAAGCTTGAAAGTTTTTCCAATTGCAGGTAATATTGAATTGGTGATTTAGCTTTTATTTTTTTAAAAAAAATTTCAATGGTGCAATGAATGCTAAAAGAAGAACTTAAGAGATGTTTTACTTGTATATCATGCCATGCAGCTGTTATGTAAATATAATTTACATAATATTCTTCCTGCAATCTTTTAAAGGTCTTTGAACTACTATTAATAATTAACCGGTTAAAGGTAATTATCCCATTTTCCACCCAGGTTTTTCAGGGGGAAAAAAACAAACCCTTCATCATTTTTAAATAAGGTAGGTTCCAGATTGTCAATTTTACATGGGAATTCAAATCAAATTTGTTTTACCCAATAACGTCTAATTGCAGTGTTTCAAATATAATTGAATTCCCCCTATAGTGCAAGTAGAATGAAATACCGTCTTAGATTTCAAGGGTGACACATTAAGCCTCCTTTTACCCCTACCCAATTCAACCAAGGTGAAAACAAATTATGGAATCTTTTGCACGAACAACTTCAATTCTATAACTGGGGTGGTTAAAATCCATGAACGTGTACATCACAGGCACACAATTTAGAGAAGGCAAATCTTTGAAGAAGAGAAAATGATTAACTTTATGGGAACAGGCAATTACATCTAAATGTATTTAATTTAATTTTGATTACCTTGAAATGCAATTCAAGTTTTAGTTTTGGCCAATTATTTTTGGAGCAGGCACATCAGAGAGCTAGCTAGATTTAAATATGTACTGAATACGCCTGGACTAGGGCAATGCACTCTACGTGGCGCTAGCCTTGAAGAATATTCGGAAGCTACAACTGGAGTGTGTAGTTCAGTGGTGAAATTCAGCTGGATCTATCCGGCTCGCGGGATCCGGTAGGGCCAGTGGTGGGAGGCTCCGCCCACCTGCCCGGACGTCATCACATACTGTTTTTGACCCTCTGCACATGCGCAGAAGGCTGCATATCATCTGCATATCTGAGGTTGTTGATATTTCTCCCGGCAATCTTAATTCCAACTTTTAATTCATCCAGCCCCGCCTTTCTCATGATGTGCTCTGCATATAAGTTAAATAGGCAGGGTGACAGTATACAGCCTTGCCGGACTCCTTTCCCAATTTTGAACCAATCAGTGTTTCATGTCCAGTTCTCCCTGTTGCTTCTTGACCCACATATAGGTTTCTCAAGAGACAAATAAGCTGGTCTAGTACTCCCATCTCTTTAAGAACTTGTCACAATTTGTTGTGATCCACACAATCAAAGGCTTTTGCATAGTCATAGACAATCAACAAGCAAGCCGGACTCCTTACTAGCACTGATGATTTTACCTAGTTAGAGTAGTGAAAATCTGCAAGAAAACAAGCAAGCTCAGAGAGCACCAAGAACCCATCATTTCAACCCTGAGCTATAAATATTGTCCTTTATTGATTACTTGGATTATTCCAAACCACTTTTGCCTTTTCCAACCTAATAAAATAACTCATGGCTTACTCTTTATTAGCCTTTCAAGGGAGCGCAGTCCTTTGTTATCGGGGAATTAAGCCTCTGACAATGAAACATAGTCCCTCAATCTCATTTGTCAATCTGCAGTTTGTCTGATCCAAATATTACTTCATTAACATTCCTTAAATAAATTACTGGAAGGAAAGTAGCACCACAGCCTTCAGCTTAAGACTAATTCATCAGTATCCTCTGATGGTCTCTTGGAACACGCAGGCCCAAAATATATTCTGGCACAGAGTATTTAATCTGCCTCCATGAACTTCGGATAGAGAATTTACTGAGGCATGCATGATGGAAACAAGTTGATCTCTAATTTCACTAATTTGACTTGCTGAAGAAATAACCATGAAGACAATGACAAGATGTTTTAGAGAAGGAAAGCCTCCTCCTATGGACGTTTACTGAAAAATAAGTGCATTTGGGAAGATTTTTGGAGAAATAAATAACTGGATGACTATTATAAACCATGAATAAATTTCAAATAAAACAGTATTTATAAGAGAGAGAGAAAAAAATAAAGCTTAGCTAGCATAGTAAATAGCGTTACTCGAGATAATGGGGCTCCCCTTGAGGAGCACCCGGAGGCTCCAGCTGGCGCAGAATGCAGCCACGCGGGTACTTATGAGGGCGACATGGCGCTCCCACGAAACACCTCTCCTGCGCAAGCTGCATTGGCTTCCGGTGGTCTTCTGGGTGCGCTTCAAGGTATTGGTTCTCATCTTCAAAGCGCTCCATGGCTTAGGGCCCAGTTATTTACGAGACCACCTTCTGCCACTGATAACTTCCCACCGGCCAATACGCTCCCACAGAGAGGGTCTTCTCAGGGTGCCATCGGTCAGGCAATGTCGGCTAGCGACCCCCAGGGGAAGAGCCTTCTCTGTGGGGGCACTCGTCCTCTGGAATGAGCTACCCCCAGGGATACGACTGATCCCGGACCTCCGGACCTTTCGCCGGGCTCTGAAGACTTTTTTATTTCAGCAAGCTGGGCTGGCTTAAAATTTTTAATTGGTTAATTTTATGGGTAAGGGGTTTTAAATTGGGAGAAGCCAATATAGATTTAATTATGTTTTAAAGTATTTTAATGTTTATATTGTATGTTTTTTAATCCTGGCTGTTCACCGCCCCGAGTCCTTCGGGAGATGGGAGGTATAAAAATTTAATAAATGAAATGAAATGAAATGAAATTACTTTATTTAAATAACCAATAGGCTCTAGAAAACCTGGAATCCCATCTATGAAGATTTACTTAATTATTTCTCAGACAATGATGGGTTTTTCAGAATAACAGAGTTGAAAGGGATCTGTTCTTCTCTGCACTCTTTCTAGAGTCTCAACATCTTTTTAATATTGCGGAGACCAAAACTGGATCCCACGTTCCAATTTTTCCCATTAGGCCAAACATTCTGTTCCCTTCTCTGTTTGGGACATAAGTCTAATTGGCATCTCAGTACAGCTCAAACATATCTCAACTATCTCATTCCCCCTCACTGTGTCCTCATGAATTTGTCTCATCTGATCCCCAGCCCAAATCAGAGAGACTCTGAAATCATTTTTAGATGCTTTCTGGAGGATGAAGCTTTTATCTAACTTTTGGTCCAAGTCAAGTGTGAATGTTAATGTGTGTCCATTGTGAGCTATTTCCATATGTATTTACAATTTAAAAGATAAAATGCATGATAATTCACATTATTTCCAAACACCATTTTTTCCAACGAAATTGATTTCTTTTTATGCATGAGGTATTCATCCGGCAAGCATTTTATTGCATTTTGTCCCCATTTTAACATAAAATGAGCTGAGAGGAGCACAGTTTAGTTCCACACTTTTGCATGGATATGAGCTGAAAGTTACATCAAAATATGAGAGCTACAGGCTAACTTGTATGTCCTATTACCATGATGGTGAACCTATGACACGGGTACCAGAGGTGGCACACGGTGCCCTCTCTGTGGGCACATGAGCCATCGCCCCAGCTCAGCTCCAAAGCGCATGCATGCACACCTCCTGCTGGCCAGCTGATCTTTGGGTCTCTGCCATGCATGCATGGGGGGGTGCATGCATGGGTACATGTGTGGGGCGTGGGCACATGCGGGGGCACATGCATGGGGTGCACGTGTATGCATGAGGCGGGGCGCACGTGCATGCAGGGGGCTGTGCACGCATACGGGGGGCGCACACGCATTGCATTTGGGGGGTTCGCGCATGCCCTTTGGGTACTCGGTCCAGAAAAGGTTAGCCATCACTGTCCTATTAGGTGCTCTGTATTTTTTTTAAACTTATGACCAATTAATATTTCTCTTAGACTGACATGAACCAGATAATCAATCATCTTGATTAATTCTTGTCCCCAGGTACATTGTGGTTTGGTTCCAAAAACTCCATCTCTACTGCTTAAGATCTGAGACCATCATGTGAATGCCTTGGTCAGATCACACTTGGACTATTGTTTTGGTCACCATTATGTAAAAAAGATATTGAGACTCTAGAAAGAGTGCAGAGAAGGGCAACAAAGATGATTAGACTGAAGGATAAAACATACAAAGAATGGTTGTAGGAACTGGGTATGTCCAGTTTGATGGAAAAAAAAGAACGAGGGGTGACATGATAGTGTCATGTCAGATATCTAAGGGGCAGTGGTGGGATTCAAGTAATTTAACAACCGGTTCTCTGCCCTAATGATTTCTTTCAACAGCCAGTTTGCCAAACTGCTCAGAAAGTTAACAACCGGTTCTCCCGAATTGGTGCGAACTGGCTGAACCCCACCACTGCTAAGGGGCTGCCACAAAGAAGAAGGGGTCAACTGATTTTCCAAAGCACCTGAAGGCAGAATAAGAACCAATGGATGGAAACTAGAAATAAGGAGCAACCTTAGAAATAAGGAGATATTTCCAGACAGAACGATTAATCAGTGGAACCACTAGCCTCCAGAAGTTATGGGTGCTCCAACACTGGAGGAGTTTAAAAAGAGATTGGACAACCACTTGTCTGAAATGGTATAGGGTCTCGTGCTTAAGCAGGGGTTTAGTCTAGAAGAGCTCCAAGGTCCTTTCCAACTCTGTTATCCTATTATTCCGAAGTCATGAAGGAGGACATGTTACTCCGTGCTGTCACATGGGAACATCTCCAAAGGAACATCTCTTTCCCATAAGACCCCTTCTGACCTGGATTTATTGCTGCAAGCTGTCAAATACGTCAGTCAGAATTTTCACATACTTCTCTGCACCGCCGTATAGCCGAGCAAATACTGAACATACCCAGTCCCATTATTAAAATCCAAGTGTTAGAAGCCAGCCCGACAAGCCTTCGAAAAATAATAACATTCTCTGTTGTATTGTTTGCCTTTGATTTATCTGATTAAACACAGAGGGTAGAATTTCCTCAAGAAAACAGAAACCACTAACATTATAAAGGTTTCCTTACTGATGACTTTTAAATGCTGAATCGGATAAAAGATCTGCACTCCTTTTTGGTATCAGTTTAACTATGAGTCATTAGCATTGATCTACTCAACTCCCAAGGACCATGCCAACAATGCGAAAGGAAATCTCAGTCTGAAATCTACCACTATTATGGTGGCACTAAAACTTCTATATTGTGAAGGTATTGATTTTAATTTAAAATCCCTGCACTTCAGAAATTTCCTACATCTACCAGTCAGTTGTTCTACAAATGCGTTCTTAATGGTAAAAGCTTCCATGTTGGAAAACGGGGACTTTTATTGATCTTGATTCCCAGCATTTGCATCCTGGGAATGCAAGCAGTCCTCAGTTTACGACCATAATTGAGCCTGCCTCTTTTGCTGAGCAAGACAGTCGTTCGATGAATTTTGCCCATTTTGCAACCTTTCTTGCCACAATCGTTCAGTGAATCACTGCGGTTGTTAAGTTAGTCACACTGTTGTTAAGCGAATCTGCCTTCCCCACTGATTTTGCTTGTCAGAAGGTCGCAAAACGGGATCCCCTGTCTCTGGGACACGTCATAAGTATGAGTCAGTTGCCTAGTGTCTGAATTTTGATCACGTGGCCATGGGGATGCCGCAACAGTCATAAGCGTGAAAAACAGTCATGTCACTTTTTTTCAGCACTGTTGTAACATCAAACGGTCACTAAATGAACTGTTGTACATCGAGGACTAACTGTAACTCTGCTCCTTGTCTCTAATTCTGCATATCTCTGTGGATATATCTCCAAAGCCCGTACATGAACTTCATCTGGGGACTGAGATCCACATACCTTAAATTCGCCCAATTTGAGAAATACTGAATTATAGTCTATGGTAGGGATGTCAAACTCGATTCCATTGAGGGCCACATCAGGGTTGTGTTTGACCTCCGAGGGCTGGGTGGGCGTGGCCAGATCAACATCACTTGTGTCGGGGGCGTCTGTGGTGGCTTGAGCGATCTGCCAGCGGAAATGGGCTCCCGAGATCTGTTTTCAGCTGAAATGGCCTCCTGTAACCCTCTGCCAGCGAAAACCGAACACCCGGCCCTCCTGAGTTCCATTTTCATTGGCAGAGGCACTGTGGGCTAGTCCTTTGCTGTTTCCAGGGTGGCCCCGCGGGCCAGCTCTAAGCACCTCATGGGCCAGATCCAGCCCACAGGCCTGTCTCTCTATCTCTCTCTCCTTTAGGAAGCAAATGTGTTCAGTTTGACACTCCTGGTCCAGGGGTGGGTTCTACTTACCTTTACTACCAGATCGCTTCACTCATGCACATGCCTTGCTTCTGCGCATGCGCAGATCACTTCTCATGACCTCAGGGTCAGTGGGCGGAGCCTCCCGCCAGTTTTACTACCGGTTCTATAGAATCAGTCCAAAACGGGGGCAACCCACCACTGCTCTGGTCTATGGAATTTGACACCCCTGATCTATGGAGATTCTAAGTAATCCAGTGGTGGGATCCTGCCGGTTTAATAACCAGTTCGGTGATCACGCACTCTGCGCGCACGTGCACAGTTTTACGAAAACTTACCTTCCACGTTACTGCTGGGGAGTAACACAGCTGAGGGACAGCATTCCACTCTGCTGTGCGAATCAGATGAGAGGATATAGGTCAGTAAAGCACAGGGGCGTGCGGGCGGGCCCACCTGATCGTCAAAGTGAACCAGTTCGCTCCCAGCTGATCGTTGGAGCTACCAGTTCACCCGAACCGGTCTGAACCGGTAAATCCCACCCCTGCATCCAGGTCATGGTTGTCCCAAAGGTGCTTTTTCAAGAGGCAACTGCACTTTCTGGTTTTTCTTTGAAGACGTTTCGCTTCTCAGTCGAGAAGCTTCTTCAGCTGAATTCTATAGTGTTTCCAAGAAACAAGGGATTGGATTTTATCCTCCTGTTTCCAGTTTTTGGTGAGACGAGCCATTTTAGCCCCGGTTCTCTGCCCAGAAACCAGCCTGCTAAGCATGTTATTTATCAGTTGGAATATTCATGTCCTTGTTATACATGCTGTACGTAGTGCTGTACATCTTTCATTACTCCATTACTTTTACATATTGAATTTTAATATCCCCCGCTGTTTACTTCACAGCAGAGTGCTTTGCGCTGCCTGCACTTTAGCAATGTAAATACTGCAGTTTGCTTCTCTCTTAGGGGGAAACAAAAAAAATATCTCCATACAAGCAAGATGCCCTCAGACATCCACGCATGTAGTTATACATATGTTCGGTATGATACCTTTTGTGAGATGCAAAAGCTATTTTGCCTGGGGACACTCTGCAGTTCAGCTGCTTATGCCTCAGGTCCTGCCAAGAACATGACTAGCTTTGCACCAACCCAGGTTTGAAAATCACAATTGATACATTCTTAGAACACCAAAGAAATAAACCGTATTACGGGGTTTTTTTTTTTTTTTTTTTTAAATTATTCATAAATATTTTGAATACAGTGTATTGTCCGGGTATCTCATTCACAAAAGAAAAACAAAAAATAAATATTAACACATTAACACATATAGTGGTAACAAGCGGGATGTGGTGGCTCAATGGCTAAGACACTGAGCTGGTCGATCAGAAAGGTCGGCAGTTCGGCGGTTCGAATCCCTAATGCCGCATAATGGGGGTGAGCTCCCGTTAACTTGTCCCAGCTTCTGCCAACCTAGCAGTTCGAAAGCACGTAAAAAATGCAAGTAGAAAAATAGGGACCACCTTTGATGGGAAGGTAACAGCGTTCCGTGCGCCTTTGGCATTTAGTCATGCCGGCCACATGACCACAGAGACGTCTTCGGACAGCGCTGGCTCTTCGGCTTTGAAACGGAGATGAGCCCCGCCCCCTAGAGTTGGGAACAACTAGCAGGTATGTGCGAGGGGAACCTTTACCTTTACCTATACTGGTAACAATAGTAATAATATATCAGAATAGTTTTGGCTAAATTTCTCTTTATATTAGCTTATTTATAATTCTGTTAATTATACTGGCATATTTATAATTATAAATCTTTATATTTAATTCATATATAGGAACAATCTTTCTTCATCTAATTTCTACCTCTTATCTCTAACCACTCATAAAATCTATTCCATATCAAGTAATATTCTGGGTCTTCTCTATCTTTTATATTTAAAGTCAATCTGTCCATCTCTACACAGTCTGATATTTTCCGAATTACATCCTCATCTGATGGAGTGTTCTCATGTTTCCAATATTGTGCAAATACAATCCTTGCTGCTGTCAGTACATGCAAAACTAAATATATAGTCCTTCTATCATAACCCTCCGGTATTATACCCAACAAAAATATTTCTGGTTTCAGATCTATATGTTGTTTAATCATCTTTTCCAACCAATACTCCGTATTACAATTTAATATGATGGCCTCACACTGGTTCATGTGATTCCATAAATGGCTGAACTCCAATTTAGCCTTGTCTAGTAAGCTCCCCAAATCCATCTACAGATAGTCCTTGACTTACAACAGTTCATTTACTGACTCTTCGAAGTTACAATGACTGATGACCGTTTTTCAAACTTAACGACCATTGCAGCTTCCCCATAGTCATGTGATCAAAATTAAGACACTTGGAAATTGACTCACATTTAAGACCCTGGCAGTGTCCCGGAATCATGGGATCACTTTCTGCGACCTTCTAACAAGCACAGTCAATGGGGAAGCCAGATTCATTATTTAACATCCGTGTTAAATAATTCAATAACTGCAGTGATTCACTTAGCAATTATGGCAGGAAAGGTCATAGAAAGGGGCCAAATTCAATTAACAAATGTCTCACTTAGCAACAAAAGTGTTGGGGTCAATTGTCATAAGTCAAGGACTACTTGACTTAACGGCCACAATACTTGAGTCAATATTTGACTTATTGTTGCCCATTTGTAGCAGAGGTAGAAAGGGACAAAGAAATGGACAGATAGAAAACTTGGTATTCAGCTTCCAAGGGCATCTCACCTTGAGAACAGGTGGGAGGTAGTGACCAAAGGTGACAAGCTAGAAGCTATAAGTCTTTGAGTTCTATCACTGGAAGAGAATATTTGTAGCTCAGGATTGAACCGCTAGCACCGTTGACGATATCCAGTTTGGTAATGAAACCTCTGTAAGAAAGCCACAAGTTCAGAGAGCATCAAGGATTCCACTTTGAGTTCTAGACCTGCCTTAGTCAAGAACCCAACTGGATGACTTGGGACCAGTCCAGAGGTGGTATTCAGCCGGTTAGGACTGGTTCAGGTGAACCGGTAGCTCCAACGATCAGCTGGCCCCACCCACCCGCCCTATCCTGTCGTTTATTTCCTGCTTTCTAGCTCATCTCAATCGCGCAGCACAGCTGATTCCCCCCCCTCACTGTTCTACTTACCGTTGCTGACTTGGAAGGTAAGCAGCTGAGCTTCTAAATGCTCCATTTTCAGCATGCATGTGCATGCGAAGCACTCGCTCACCGAACTGCTTGTTAAACTGGCAACATCCCACCACTGGGCCAGTCTCTCTATCTCTCTTTCTCTCCTTTAGGAAGCAGGTAATGGTAAATTACATCTGAAAAAAGCATTGCCAAGAAAACTCCGTGGACCTGTTCATGAAGTCCCCAAGAATCAAAATGGACTCCCCAAGACGGACTCCAAGGTACCCCCTGCCCCCAAAAGGAATTGTTGAGTGAATGTTGGGATAGTTAGATAGGAAGTGAAAACAAAATGCAGAAAAAAGAAATAGCAACCTCATGGACTTCTCCATGTCACCTTGACTTGAAGCAGTCTTTGCTTGCTTATTTTTTATTCAGCTTAGATTCAGTCTAGACTGAAGCAGTATAAACATCCATAACATTAAAAAAAAATCAAATTAAGTTGAACTCTATTTTGACTTTGTTGCTTGTGATGCCCTTGTTTTATTCTCTGGATTTCATGTCTCCTTCATGTCCCAAGTCTGAACAGGGGTCCAAGCCTGTCTGAAACTCAGAGTAGAACCTGTAAGCACCAAAATGCCTACCCCTGTATCCATGTGTCCACCATCATTGCTTCTTGGCACCGGAGAGATTCTCTGCTTTGCTGGTAGTTATGAATTCATTATAGTTTCTTTTAATTAAAAGATTAGTAGAAAATCTGGTATGCTGCTAAACCAGACAGTAACTGCAAACATTAAGCTCTTTTTTTAAAGTACATTTCTGGTGTCCACACAGGGTGTAGTGACGTTCTTAAGAAAGATGGAGAGGTGGCTTCAGCCCCAAAACATGCCTTCTGGAGGAGGAGGGGGGAGGGGGAAAAGAGGAGGAAGAAAGGAAGGGAGGGAGGGAGGGAGGGAGGGAGGGAGGGAAGAGGAGGGAGGGGACAAAGAGGAATATTCTATTCTATTCGGAGGAAGGAAGAAGGAAGGAAGGAAGGAAGGAAGGAAGGAAGGAAGGAAGGAAGGAAGGGGAGAAAGAGGAGGCAGGGAGGGGAAAAAGAGGAGGGAGGGAGGAAGGAAGGGGAGAAAGAGGAGGGAGGGGAGAAAGAGGAGGGAGAGAGAGGGAAAGAGGAGGGAGGGAGGGAGGGAAGGAAGAAAGGAAGGAAGGGGAGAAAGAGGAGGGAGGGGGAAAAGAGGAGGGAGGGAGGGATGGAGGAAAGAAGCAAGGAAAGGAGGGTGGGTGGGAGGGAGGGAGGAAGGGGAGAAAGAGGAAGGACAGAGGGGAGAAAGGAGGGAGGAAGGGGGAAGAGGAGGAAGGAAGAATGGAAGGGGAGAATGAGGAGGGAGGGAGGGGAAAAAGGAGGGAGGGAGGGAAGGAAGGAAGGAAGGAAGGAAGGAAGGAAGGAAGGAAGGAAGGAAGGAAGGAAGGAAGGAAGGAAGGAAGGACATGGGCAATGAAAGAAAAGTAAGTTGGAATCATAAACAGCAACCTAATACATGGTTGTTATTTTTGATTTTAAAAAACCCAATTCTAATTGTGTATTTAAATACTAAAAGTTGTGAACGGTAAGATCGCAGAGCCTTCATACATTTTCAACTGAAAAGGAAATATAACTGAGATAATGAAGCCCACTCACCGAGCTGAGAAGTAAATAGGCATTTACATTAGCCTGGAGAGAGCATTTGAGAGATTTTCCTACACTCTCATATATGCCCATGAAAAAAAAAAAATTATATACTTTTTTTTAAAAAAAGAACACATTAATTATCTGACCCTCAAACCAACTATAGCAGGGATGGGCAAATCTGCCCATTTTGATCTAACTTCATTTCTCCGTTTCCCCCAAACTTGCATTTGCTTAGCCCTATTTCTGCATCCATTGGCAATTTCTTTTCAAGACCATGAAAATGCTCATGCGCTTCCCTTCCCTTTTTAAAAGCAACTTACTTTAAGAAAACATTTATGTGGTTAGCTGGTCTACAAGCTCAGCCTTGAATTTCTTTCTAGCAAACCTATCTGAAATTACATTTGCTCCTTTTTCATAAGAAGATATCCATATGTGCAGGAATCTTTAAAGCCCAAAACAGCAATGCATTTAGGAATGTTTTCTAGCTCTGTGCATAATTCTCCAAAGTCCACACATGAGCATCACCTTGGAAGTGCTTTCATCCGATGCTATCATTGCTAGGATGATCAGTTAACTCACTTTGTTTTTCTGTAACCCTTCTTGCATAGCTAATTCTCGTCAACCAGCATGAATGCAAGAACTCACACTCTAAATCAGGGGTCTCTACACATTTGGCAACTCTCAGTCTTATGTCTGTGGAGATTCTCAATCATCCAGGTCATGGTTGTCCCAAAGGTGCTTTTACAAAAGACAACTGGACTTTGTTTTTTCCTTGAAGATGTTTCGCTTCTCATCCAAGAAACTTCCTCAGTTCTTTAAGACTTGTGGACTTATGGACGTCAATTCACAGAATTCCTCAACCAGTCATCCAGGCTGGGGAATTCTGGGAGTTGAAGTCCACAAGTCTTAAAATCGCCAAGTTTGGAGGTCCTTGCTTTAGATGCTGATGTTCAGGTGCAGAATTCCCCTTGATTTTTTTCTCTTTGTGTTTTCCAGTGTAGGAAGAAATATCCTTCTGGGTTCAGCTCCAAGTGGGGAAAAAGACACTGGAAACATGGAGACTGCTTGGAAAGATGGTTTAATGGTGGACAGAATCACATGGTTTGAACTTCCTGGGGCCCAGAAAGAGTATCCTGATTGGTTGTCGGACTCCCAGGGGGTGGGGGTCTTAGCTAGCCTTGCTGACTGATGTAATCTTCCCAGGTGCCGTGTGGTGAGTTTCTGTTGTTAGATGGGTCCTGTTGTGTTGCAGTTGATAGTCCATTGACAAAGATTGAGTTTCTGCCTCTGGCCCATTGACAAAGGGTGGGGGCAGAAAGATGGGAGCTGCTTTGTCTTTAAAACATGCTTCTCCATTTCTCATCCAGGGAAACATAATATTCTGCCTTTTTAATATTTCCCAAAATATTTCATTCCTCTAGGAAAGGGGTGGGTGCTAACTTCTTACACCAGGAAGCAAAACAGCATAAGAAACCTCTTTGCAATAGTCATAGTCACACCTTCATCTAGTCCAGCACTGTAACATAAAGTGAGAATTTCTCCAGCACTTGCTGCAGGTGCCAGAGGTTATTTTGAGACCTCCTAGGTCAGTGGTGGGTTGCCCCCAGTTCAGACCGGTTCTATAGAACCGGTAGTAAAACCGACAGGAGGCTCCGCCCACTGACCATGATGTCATCAGAAGTGATCTGCGCATGCACAGAAGCTTATGCACATGCGCAGAAGCAAGGTGCCTCTGATCCTGTTGTGAACCGGTAGTAATGGTAAGTAGAACCCACTCCTGTCCTAGGTGCAAAACAGATGCCCTGTCAGTAAACAGAGGGCTTCATTATTTATTTAACACATTTATATGGAACCAATGCTTCCTCCTCCAACTATGGCAAATGCCCTTTTCTGCAACCATCTCTCTCTTTTTTTTTTCAAATATCAGCTCTGAGTTTCATACAACGTGCCAGACTATGTTAAAATGAAACTGGATATTTTATTACTCACTGTACCATTGGTCCCCAGCCATTTCTTTAAGCATGTATCTTTTGAGACATACCAAGCTAGAAAAAAAGATACCACGAGAATGACTAAAACTTTATTTTTTGTGATAGTGAGTACAGTGACAGAACTGTGGAGTCTTTGGTGGCCTCTGCTCGCAGATAATATCTGTTGTGACCCAGGCCCAAGTAAGTAGTAGGAAAATCAGTCAGTGAAAAAACAAACTTTATTCAAACAGCTGAGAATTACTTCATTTCCAGCATCGTTCAACTAAATTAAAGCAAATTCCTTCCAACACAAATTCCTCAGTCCTATCGCAAAACTTGGTCCAATTAGGCAAACTGCCAAAGGCCTTTCTTGGCAAACGTTCAGAAGTCACAGATACAAAAATAAATACAGTACAAGATGTAGACAAAGAAGAAGATGAAACTACCAACGTCGTTTTCTGGCAAAGCCCAAACGCCATTGCTGGTCTGTTTTAAGCCTTATGGGAGGGGCCAATCATCTTTTGGCCCTACTCCCGAGTTGTCCTCTTTGCTTGAGCTGCTCTTGCCTTCTGGTAGCTCTTCTCATGCATGCATTAGGAACAGGCTCCTCCTGTTCCTCTGCTTCACTACTATCAGTCTCTTGAGGCTCTGGAGTCTGCACCTCACTCCCCGATGGCCCTGGCCCCATCTCTGCCTCCAATGCAGTGCCCTCATCCGGGCCTTCCCCAGCCTCCAGGACTGGCCCATGTTCTTCCTCAGCCTCATCGCTGTCCGACTCCACTGCCAGCTCCGCAGGCTGCTGGTGGACCACAACAATATCATCAGGATGAGGGAGTGTGCAGTTTGCTGCCTGTTTATATGCAGTAGCTTGTCCTGCCTGTTTTGGAAGAGATGTAATTTCTTCTTTGGTGGTTCCTTGATTATGGTATTGTTTTCCACTTGATCGTTTGTCTGGTGCTGATCCCTGCTTATCCATATATGGGCTGCTGAAGGGGATGTATTGTAGTCTTTTTGTTCCCTTCACAGTTTTTTTATTTTTATTGTCTCTTCTGAATGGTGTGCAAATACTGTATTTACAGTTAAGAAACTGGCAGGGCAAGTTGCTATATATAAACAAGAAACAAATCTGGAACACCGCAGATGCATTCCACCCTCTCTTATTTAAGTCTAGCATTCTAAGTCTCTCTCTTTTTTAACCAGCTGCTCTAAGAAAGCCAGACTAGACAACCGACATATCTGTAGCTAAGACTCAAAACTCCCTGAAGACAAGTGGGGGGGGGGGAGGGGGAAAAAATTCTATCAGATACACATGTACACCATTTCCAATATGCCGCACCTGAACTGCAATTCCACTTATTTTAGAATCTGGAGAGTGGGTGGGCTTCATTTTGGGTTTTTTTGGTTTTGTTTTTGCAAGACCAGTTGGCTTTTGCTGAGAAAAAGGCATTAAAAAGGGTTTCCCTGGAGACCATGGTGAGAAACATCACCTTAAGCATACGTTGAAGCATTAAATCAGTATCTTTCAGGAACTGGGTAATTTAACATTTTGCTTGCCTGGCAATATATCCCGCCGTTCATCAAAATGTTGGAGAAATAGGGAACTGTCAGAAGAGTTTAATGTGAAAATTGGACGGAAGAAATGGAACGAGATGGGTTGGGCAATATTTAGACCCAGCAACCTCTTCAAAGAAGACGGTAGTGTTGTTGTCAGAAATGGGCCATTGCATATTTAACCAAATTTACCTTTAACAGCAATAGCACTTAGACTTATATACCACTTCTTAATGCTTTACAGCACTCTCCAAGTTGTTTACAGGATCAGCATATTGCCTCCAACAATCTGGATCCCATTTTACTGACTTCAGAAGCATGGAAGGGTGAGTCAACCTTCAGTCCTGTCAGGATTGAACTGAGGGCAGAGTCAACCTGCAATACTGCACTTTCACCACTGCACCACCAGGACTCATCAAATCATTATTTTAAATCATTAATCATTTTTCTTTCTTACATTTGAGGCTACCCAACTTTATAACTACTCTGAGCTATCTACAGTAAAGTCAATAGCAACAGCACTTAGACTTCTATACTGCTTCACAGTGCTTTATACCCTCTCTAAGCGGTTTATAGAGTCAGCACATTTCCCCCAATAATCTGGGTCCTCATTTTACCGACCTCGGACCGATGGAAGGCTGAGTCAACCTTGAGCTGGTGAGACTCAAACTACCAAACTGCTGGCACTCAGCAGAATTAGCCTGTAATCGCCAGTAATACTGCCTTCTAACCACTGCGCCACTACCAATATACCAACATTGTATTTCAATGTTGAAATACAAATAAAAACTTACATGCACTCATACCTGTACACCTTCTGAATTCATGTCCTAGCTCTAAAAAACCAAAGTCTCCTTTATGTCAATTTTTTTCTCCCATCCACAGAGTGGATGGCTGCGAGACTCTAGAAGGAGTCCAGAGAAGAGCAACAAAGATGATTAGGGGACTGGAGGTTAAAACATGTGAAGAACGGTTGCAGGAACTGGGTATGTCCAGTTTAATGAAAAGAAGAACTAGGGGAGACATGATAGCAGTCTTCCAATATCTCAGGGGCTGCCACAAAGAAGAAGGAGTCAAGCTCTTCTCCAAACTACCTGAGGGCAGGACAAGAAACAATGACAAACTTCTTGTCCTACCTGAGGGCAGGACAAGAAGCTCCTAATCAAGGAGAGAAGCAACGTAGAACTAAAGAGAAATTTCCTGACAATTAGAACAATTAATCAGTGGAACAACTTGCCTCCAGAAGTTGTGAATGTTCCAACACTGGAAGTTTTTAAGAAGATGTTGGATAACCATTTGTGTGAGGTGGTGTAAGGTTTCTTGCCTAAGCAGGGGGTCGGACTAGAAGACCTCCAAGATCCCTTCCAACTCTGTTATTCTATTCTATTCTATTCTATTCTATTCTATTCTATTCTATTCTATTCTATTCTATTCTATTCTATTCTATTCTATTCTATTCTATTCTATTCTATTCTATTCTATTCCATTCCATTCCACTCCACTCTATGATGAAACATTTGCTGTTCTCCTTCCCTTTTCAACTTCCAGTGTGATTTTTCAACTTTCCAATCTATCCTGCTGCCCTTGTATTATTTTGCCAATCTCTCATTTGAGTTTCAACCAGGGGCTACCCTCCTCAGCTTTAGCTTTTCAAAACTACTCATGGATAATTATGGGCTGCCACCTTACTATCCAAGAGGCAAGATGAAGGTGTATAAACGAAGAAACAATGAATTTCTTTTGGAAACGAGTTGAGAAAGTCAGCCCAAACGGACCATATTGGAAAGCTGACAGTAATGGATCCCATCTGTCTATTAATCTGCTGTTGGTGTGTTCTATTTCCATTCTCATTTGTACTGTTATTATACACTAAGTTTACCTTTGATTTCAAGGATGAGGTATTTTGTCAGGCTGGTCTTTTATATTGCTGTTGTACATCATCCCGAATTGGTGGATTGGGTTGTATAAAAATCACTGTGATAAATAAAAAGAATAGGATTGTTTGATTCAAAAAAAAACAAACAAACATTAAAAGGGAAACTTGCATTGTTGAAATAAACATTTTTAAAGAGAACACATTTTAGAGAGATTTGCATTGAAAATGCATACATCAGGAATAGCTGGTTGCATTAAAAAGGAAAAAAAAAAAAAAAAGAAGACCAAGAGAAAGTTCCAAAAGATTGTGTAATTTCAACTAGAGCTCTTTCAGAACATTCTTTTTTTTCTTTTTCTTTTTCTTTTTTGCTTTTTAACTTATTTATTTTAGCCTGCTTAGCAAACCATTTGTCTGCTGGGGCCAGTGCTCCTGTTATACAACACTCTGTCTTGATTGCTGTTTTGCTTTTGTGGGTTTTTTTTCACATGGTAATTATTTGAATTGCTTTTGTTTTGTTTTGCTTTGTTTTTTTAAAAAATATTGTTAGCTACCAAAGGGACCTTCATGGGTGAATAGAGAGTTTAAAAGCTTGGAAAGGGGGAAAAAAAACCCTACTCTGCAATCTGCATTATATGTGCATGTGGTTGTATATATGCTTTTATTTTTATTTTTATATTGTATTCTACAGAGGAATTATTGAGTCTGTCATCTGCACCTCTATAACTGTCTGATTTGGTTCTGCAACCCAACAAGACAGACACAGACTTCAGAGGATAATTAGAACTGCAGAAAAAAACATGGCTACCAACCTGCTTTCCATTGAGGACTTGTATACTGTACCAGTCAAAAAGAGGGCTGTGAAAATATTTGCAGTCCCCTCGCATCTTGGACATAAATTGTTTCAACTCCTACACTCAAAACTACACTATAGAGCACTGAAAAAACAACAGTTTTTTCCCCCAATGCCATCACTCTGCTAAACAAATAATTCCCTCAACACTGTCAAACTATTCACTAAGTCTGCATTACTATTACTATTAATCTTCTCATCGTTCCTGTCACCCATCTCCTCCCACTTATGACTGTATGACTGTAACTTGTTGCTATATCCTTATGATTTATATTGATTGTTTCCCATTGCTTGTTTGTACCCTATGACTATCATTAAGTGTTGTACCTTATGATTCATGATGAATGTATCTTCTCTTTTTATGTACACTGAGAGCATAGGCACCAAAAATAAATTCCTTGTGTGTCCAATCACACTTGGCCAATAAAGAATTCTATCTATCTATCTATCTATCTATCTATCTATCTATCTATCTATCTATCTCTCTATCGTCTTTCTGCCTGCCTGCCTGCCTGCCTGCCTGCCTATCTACCTACCTACCTACCTACCTACCTATCTATCTATCTATCTATCTATCTATCTATCTATCTATCTATCTATCTATCTATCTATCATCTATTCTATCTATATTTTGCATGTTGAAAACAACAGCTAATTTTAAATTGGACCTTTGGACACAGAGTTTTCCATAACTTAAAGAGACCTCACAGCTCATGAAATTTTTTCAGTTGCATTTCTTGTGATTTGTCCTAGAATGCTTACTGAAAAACTCCACATCTTTCTGAGTTCTGGACCTGGGAATGATAAATTGTAGGGAGATAAATTTCTCCCCTGTTGAGCAACAGACCAGCATGTTCTTACCTTAAACCAGGGATGTCAAACTCACACCGTCATGGCGTTGTCACGTGACATATTGGGACTTTTCCCCCGTTTGCTAAACTGGGCTTGGGCATGGCCAGCGTGTGACATATCTGGCCCACGGGGTGGGAGTTTGACAGCCCTGCCTTAAACACCTGCTAATAGGTGCAGAACATATAATCTCACCATCAAAGAAAAAATCCAGGGAATGCCTTTACACTCATAGAGCATTGATATGAATATCTATCACCCTTTGTTTGGGACCTGACGCCAATCTGTATTTCATAGTTAGAGACCAAGTCTTGCCAGAGAACTCTGCTGTCTCCATCTGTAATATGTGAACTAATAGGTAGGGGTTGTCTTCATCCTCTTTCTCTCACACATGATATCTAGGTTAAGTTGCCTTTTACTCCTCTGGAATGCACCTCTCCCTCCTAGGGATCCAGCACCTCACTACATTTCGTCACATTCCATAGGAGAAGAGCAGACTAAGCTTGAAGGCAGAGTTAAGTGTGCCATCAGTTTGGAGGCATTGCAGTGGTGAAATCCAAATTCTTTTTACTATTGGTTCCATGGGCGTGGCTTGGTGGGTGTGGCAGGGCAAGGATACTGCAAAATCTCCATTCCCACCCTACTCTGGGGCCAAGCAAAGATAGTATTTGCCAGTTTTCCAAACTACTCAAAATTTCCGCTACCAGTTCTCCGAACTGTTCAAAATTTCCGCTACTGGTTCTTCAAACTGCTCAAAATTTCCGCTACCGGTTCTCCAGAACCTGTCAGAACCTGCTGGATTTCATTCCTAAGTCATTGCATTTCCATAAGAGTCTCAAGTCCAGCCTCCTGTGAATTCCATTGATCCTTATCTAGTGCCAATTTAACTTTGACCATTAGTTGCCCAGATTCTTGTGTACAGATAGAAACAATAAACTCTTCTTCTGGGGGAGAACTCAATGAATGCTCCTGGCTATTTGTGCCTGACACATTCCCTTGTTCATGGATGTAATTGGGTGGGAGGGTCATACATGTGAATTCCAACTAGAATCATGCTTTCAGAAAACTCCAATAATTCCCAATCAGCATGGCTAATCATTAAAGAACGAATGGATATGAAATCTAGCAATCAGGAGGTTGTTGGAGGAGGTTGTGTTATATACTTGATGCCTCACCTTGGTGTCTTCAGATCTGTTCTATTTCACCTTTAGGTGTTTACAAATTTTCCAAAGTTTATCCTAAAATAATCGAGCTGTAATATTAATAACTGGTCTGTATGAATACTTTACAAAGTGATCCTTTACGAGCTGGGGAATAAATCAAATGGGAATCAACCATTACAAATTGATGAACTTCCAATTAAAAATTAATTCTTATTTTGGAATTCATGGATTCATTCTAACCTTTGTTGTTGACATCCTCAAGGGATCTACAAAGTACTTTTTTCAAATATTGATTAAAAGAAACTGCATTTTGCAAATCCAGGCCACTTTGATCAATATTTGAATGTAATTTTTGCAAAAATCGGTCCCTAATTTTGAGGAGTTCTAAATGCTCAATTTATCTCAGCCCTACTTTAAATCTAATTATTTCTCTAAATTTCTGGAACATACTCTGGAGTAACCATCCATTTTGGTAATAGGTTCCAGTCAACGTCTTGATGGAGTAATTTCTTTTTTAAAAAAAAAAAATTATCTCAAAAGAATGAATAGCCAAAGGGAGGAAGGGGAGGGAGTCATATATATGATTCAAAGACTTCCCACCCATTGCTATATGAAGATGTATCATTGCCGTTGAAATGAGTTCAATTTTCTAATCATAAGACATTCCAAGAAGGGGATATGACCTTGTCTTAAACAAAGCAGGATGTGATGCTATTGCAAAGGTATAAATTATGGACACTTGCCTTGCAATTCTGAGAAACTGAAGTGACTGTCTGAAGAAAACTTGAAGATGACCCCAAAGTTTAATGGATCCAGAATCAAGTTCTCAATTATGGGGCAGCTTTTGCTGGAATGATAAATGCCTCCTTGCCTTGGGAACCAATGTCAGTTGTAAAGTAAAAACTGTCCGCTAACTCTACCTAAGGAAAATAGTTTTTGGGCCTTTCCTGACCCTCTGGATTTTTTTACTGTAGCCCTTAACTGTAAAGTAGCTAGTGCTGGTTGAAAGAGCAAAAGGGACCTGCTAATAAATATGTGTTGTGGCCCGTCAGCGGCCTGTGCAGCTAGTAGCTGATTCTGACAGCGAGGAGGCTGGTGTGGTGCTGCGCCAGCAACCTGTGAAGCTGGCATTCGAGTCAGACAATGAGGAGGCTGGAGAAGATGTGGTGCCAAAGGCAGGGATTCAGCCAGGGCCTTCAGAATCTCCAGAAGCTTCCATGGGTGAAGAGGAAGAAGAGGAGGACCCTCTTCTCGATGCACGGGCACACAGAGTTGCAAAAAGGCAGGAGTGGCTCCTCAGGAGGAGGTCTCCTCAAGAGTAAGGCTTGGGGCTAATTGGCCACTCCCTTAGCCTATTTAAGGATGGACGATGACTGGGGCAATTTGCAGGGAACAACTTAGTTCACTCTCCTTCGCGTCTTGATCTTAGTTCTTTTATCAGTTCCTGCAAATTGCTTCTGGGCTTTCTGCCAATCTTAGTAAGATTACGATTATTTATTCTTTGGATTCTTGTAGGCTGTTAAGAAAGTTAATTAACAGCCTTTGTTTGAAAAAGACTGATTTAATTTAGTAAACTAAGGTTTGTACAGACTTTGTGTGTGCTGCGTTCTTTGGGGTCCGTAGCTGGGGCAGAACAATATGGGAGAATGGAAACTGCAACTGAAAATCAGCAATATAAATGAACATTTCAACTTGATTAGTAGAACACGATAAAATATAAATGTCAAAATGTTCTATGTCAATGTCTAGGCAATCTAACTATTGAAGGGCAGAATTGTTTATATTAAAAAAAAAAAAAACAGATACTGGACCAGTATATGCCCTCAGGTTATATCCAGTCATGATGTGATTCACAATTTGACGTGGAACCCTCAGTCACACTGAGGGAAGAATACTAGACATAGCAATAGCACTTAGACTTCTATACCGCTTCACAGTGCTTTACAGCCCTCTCTAAGCAGGTTACAGGGTCAGCATATGCCATCCCCACCCCCAACCATCTGGTTCCTCATTTTACCAACCTTGGAAGGATGGAAGGCTGAGTCAATCTTGAGCCAGTGAGAATCGAACTGCTGGCAGTCGGCAGAATTAGCCTGCAAAACTGCATTCTAACCGTTGCGTCACCATGACTCTAACCACTGTGCCATTAGGCCCCATTTATACAGAGTCCAGACAAGAAAATACATACCTGGTTGGAAAAGATGATTAAGCAATGTATAGACTTGAAACCAGGGGTGAAATGCTCCCGATTCAGACCGGATCGCCCGATCCGGTAGCGATGGAGGCGGGTGGTTCGGAGAACCAGTAGCAAAAATCCCTGCACCCCCCATGCCCAGCTAAGCCGCACAATCATCAGAGGCTTTTTTTTTTTTACTTTTAAAAGCATTTCTTCTACAACCTCTTCGGGCAAAAAATGCTTTTAAAAGTAAAAAAAAAAAGCCTCTGATGATCACGCAGCTCAGCTGGGATCGTCAAAGGCATTTAAAAGAAAAAAACCCTTTTTTTTCTTTTAAATGCCTCTGACGGTCCAAGCTGAGTTGCCTGATCAGCAGAGGTTTTTTAAACTTCCAAATGTTCCATTTTCAGCGCACGTGCGCTCACGAAGCTCACCAAACTGGTTGTTAAACTGGCAGCATCCCACCATTGGACGAAGTGACCCTTGAGTTCAAGTCCTGGAAATAAGGGACAGAAACAATGCAACTCATGGATTGTGATTTAATTAAAATCGAAAAACAGGATGCTGCAAACTACTGGGAATATTACTTTACAATAAAAGGCAGAGCTCTCTCTCTCTCTCTCTCCCTCTCTCTCCCTCCCTCCCTCCCTCCCTCCCTCTCTCCCTCCCTCCCTCCCTCTCTCTCTCTCTCTCTCTCTCTCTCTCTCCCTCTCCCTCCCCCTCTCCCAAGCACATCTCCTGGCCATCTCATCATTAAATAATGACAACAGCACATCATTCTTTCTTGCAGAATTTATCTCCGATTCTCTTTTATCAAATTGAAGGAAAGCTGCTGGAAAAATGCAGGAGAATCGGTTTGCCAGGTGCTCGTTTAAATACTGCCCTTATGATCCCATCATCACGATGATTAGAAAATAAGGGAATTCAGAAGGAACGGCAACTTTGCTCTAATTCCCGGTATCCAAGTAGAAGACCAGGTGAGATCTCTCCTCGCCCATCGCCCCTTGCATAACTAGACCAGGTTTCCCACAGTTAGTGAGAAGTTTATTGTTCTGCCCTTCCATTTAAAAAGTAAGCGCTGTGTTGTCATTTGAACTGTCTTGTCAGTCTTTTATAGGATGAAGCTTTCAAAATATTGTGTCAGGGATTGTGAATCAAAAACATTGGCTTGAGTGCCACCTATGCTTGGCTGTCAAAAGCAGGGGTACCCATCAGTAAAATGTCACTCAGAAATGGATGGATTTTTTTTGAATAGAGCAGATTGGAGCCAAACTCCTGTCTTGACAAGTAATTTAAAGCCTAATATTGTCCACAAAGTGGGAATAATAATTGTCATCCTAACAAGGCTATACATAACAATATATGTGTGAGGGATCTCACGAAGAACGATGGTTCGTTGAGGGCGCTTCCAAGAAAAGGTCAGCATGCAAGGATGCAATCAAATTAAGTCTTTATTTAGAAGTAAAAGTAGAGTAAAATAAATTCCCAGGCATGGAGGCATCCATGCCTGGGTTGAGCCCATGTGTCGGTCCCATAGGAGAGTAGAACAAGAGCAGGAAAAAAAAAAAAGGCAGAGAGCAGCCCCTGTACAGGGGTTCTTATAGGGGCCCCTGGCTCCTCCCTTACCAATGTGTGAGGGGGCCGGAGGATCATTAACTCTCCCCAATGGGGCTGCAGGGGCTGGAGCCCCTTGACCCACCAGTGGGATCAAAGGTGCCTCTTAGCTCCCATCTGGTGGCCTTTGAAGAGACTGCCATGGCTGGCACAAAACACCTAACAATATGCTTATGTATGTGAAGATACAAATATAGCTATCTGTAACTAAATTTAGGGAGGAGGGAAGGAAGGGAGGGAGGGAGGGAGGGAGGGAGGGAGGGAGGAAAGAAGAAAGAAAGAAAGAAAGAAAGAAAGAAAGAAAGAAAGAAAGAAAGAAAGAAAGAAAGAAAGAGCCTATTCTGTTCATTCTTAATGTCAAGAAAAATAAACCTTACAAAATAATTTTCACAGTGATGAGATACATACACACACACACTTTATGTCATGAAATTGGTAGCCTTTGTTCAATGATATTAGTCTTTATTCTTTTTAAAGAAGTTGCTTTAGTAAAATGGCCTCCAAAGATTTGGGATAGCAATAAAAGTACAAATTAGAAGTGTTTGTTTCTGTTGCAATATTTTCAGGATCAGACTCAATAAAGATAATAAGAATTAGAGATTTAAATATATTTCTCTTTAATAATAATAGGCATTCTATATTCGCTGAATATTCAAGATAGAAGCAAAGAAAATGGTGAGGGTGGCTCCTTATATATACAAGGGGTGGAGCCAGGAATGGGAGTGGTAAATTATGAATACATTAAAATCCAAAGAATAAGTTAACCCCTGATGTCCCATATATACATTATTTACACAATAGAGAATAAGGCATTTACATCTGACAAATCCCCCTCTAAATGCCGGTTCGCTATACAACACCAATTACATTCAGATTCAGGACAATATAATACATACAATTTAGAAGTTAAATATTTGTGCTGTTTAGAAGGTAAAGGCTTCGTTAATATGTCAGCTAATTGTTCAGAAGTATCACAATGTATTGCTTTGATGAACCCATCTTGAGATAATTGTCTCACGTGCTTAAATTTTATATCAATATGCCTGGACCTTTGTCCAATGGCATCGGATCTGGATATTTCAATGGCTGCTTTATTATCTTCATGCACAACAAAAGGTAATGCAGGTTTTTTCCAAACATCTGAGATCAAGTCATTGAACCATACAAGGTTATTTGCAGCTTTGGATAAACAAACATATTCCGCTTCTGTGGTTGAAGTGGCTACCAGTTCTTGTTTACCAGTGTACCAGTAAACTGGACAATCATTCAATAGAAAAATATAACCAGAAGTACTCTTTCTGCATGATGTATCACCAGCCCAATCTGCATCCGCATAACAGGTAATTTTTGGTTCTTTGTCATTATTAGGTTCTAATACTAAACAAAAATCTAATGTACTTTTCAAATATCTTAGAATTCTTTTGACAGCTTCCCAATGATACATGGTTAGTTTGCTAACATATCTTGACAATAAATTGAGAGGTAATGCAATATCTGGTCTGGTCCAATTAGATATATAAAGTAGTGAGCCTATAACTGATCTGTAAAATGTATTATCTTTAAATTCAGGGGAAGACTCATCAGTGTTTCTAAGGAAATCAGTTTGCATAGGAGTGTCACAGGTTTTGGCATTGTTTAAATTACATTTGTTTAGAAGTTCAATGATCTTATCTTTCTGAGTAAGTTTGAATCCCCTTCTAGTTTTGTTAATTTGTACACCAAGGTATTTATTCACTTTACCTAGAGATTTCAACGAGAAATGTTCGTTTAACTTATTTACAAAGATTTCTCTGCTCTCTTTGTGTTTTCCTATATATAAAATATCATCCACATAAATTAATACAAATTCAATGTGATCATCACTCTTTTTTACAAAGAAACAGTTATCAGCAGTGGTAGCGTTGAAATCCATGGTCTTTAGTACTTTTACCAAGCAATCGTACCATCTCTTGCCAGATTGCTTTAATCCGTATAGACTCTTATTTAATAACCAAATTTCATTCTTATTAGTGTATTGACTATGTGGTGCTCTTACATATATTTCCTTATCTAGTTTTGCGTGTAAATACGCAGTCTGTATGTCATATTGAAATACGTCCAGATTGAGTGCAGATGCTACTACTAGAGCTGTTTTAACACTCTCTGTCCTCACCGTGGGGGAGTATGTATCAGTATAGTCTTCTGGATATTTTTGTGCATAACCTTGTGCAACTAGTCTAGCCTTGTATAAAGTATTGCCTCCTTCTAGGTTCTTAATTTTATAAATCCACCTGGTACCTATAATTGTTTTATCCTTAGGTGCGATCGCAGGAGTGAATACATTTAATCCTTGCAAACTTTCCATCTCTTTTTTCATAGCTAGTTCCCATTTTTCTCTTTCTTCACGAGGGAGTTTTAATACTTCCTCATATGTATTAGGTGTTATTTGTTCTTCATTCATATGCATTATGTAATCTTTGTATTTACTTGGTATTTGATTTCTATTGTTTCTAATAGCTCTTTCAGGTTTGCTATGGTTGTCGTGCAAATATCTAGCTTCCTTTTTTGTTAATGTGTCTGTCTTTATTTTATGCTGACTATTTGTCCAAGTTTTGGTTTTGTTCTTATTTTTGTTAATGTTTTGATTTTTTATTGTCCCTTCCTCGCAAGATATCGCATCTTTGCATTTATTTGGAAATATTTCATTAAGGTGCAGTTTAGACCAATTGGCCTACTCATGGAACACAGCTGTTCTGGAGACTATAAATTTGTTATTATTATCAATGAATCTGTACCCTTTGGTTCCAGTTTCATATCCCATAAATCTTAATCTTCTGGATACGTTTTCTCCCTTTCTCCTCAACTGCTTAGGTATGTGCACATCTGCAGTGACTCCAAATATGTGCATGTGTGCTAATTTAGGTTTCCTATTGTACATCACCTCATACGGTGTCTTATTCACAATACTGGACCAGGTTCTATTTTGAGTGTAATTTGAATAATGTAGGGCTTCTGACCAGAATTGTTTGCCTAAACCAGCATCCTCTAATGTGCATCTAATCATGGTTTGTAGTGTGGAATTCTTTCTCTCTGCAATCCCGTTTTGAAACGCAGAAAATGGATTGGACGTGAAATGTAGCATTCCCCTATCCTTTAACCATTGGGAGAATTCTTTAGACATGAATTCACATCCCCTATCTGTCATAATTTGTTTTATTTTGATATTATGTTGTGTTTCTATGCGTTTGTAGAATTCCTTAAATTTCTGAAAGGTTTCATCCTTGTGCTTTAATGTGTAAACAAAACCATAGCGACTATAATCATCCACTATTGTTAGAAAGTAACGTTTCCTATAGGTAATTGATGGAGTTAATGGACCAACTAAATCCATATGTACTAAGTCAAAAATATTGTTAGTTGATCTGTTAGATTTTTTTGGTCTGGGACTGGTTTTTAGTTTGGTGGATTTACATACTGAGCATTCCAAATAATTATCACAATTTTTTATTTTGACACCTTCTGCGTGTTCAGTCATTTTTTGAACTACAGGAAAGCTTGCATGTCCTAACTTCCTATGTAAGATGTGAGCACACTCATCATGAATTGGTTTACCTATTTTTGGTTTCTTCTCATTGTGTGTATTTTTGTGATCATGAGGTATTTTACATTCATCATTGTCACTGTTACTAACATTTTCATCATCTGCTTCAATACAATCTTCCATATTTGAATCAATGTTATGTAACCATCTTTCTTTTGTTATCAGATAGGGTAGACCTCCTTTTATCATCACAGTGCCTATATTTGTTTTGTCCTTCTCTAAAGTTGCTTTCCCCTTTGAGAAAACTATATTGATGTCAGAATCTCTGCTTAGTTTTATAGCACTTAGTATGTTATGAGGTATTTCTGGGATTAATAATACCCCCTCTATTTTACCTAAACCAGGCAAGGTCACATTTCCTCTGCCTAATACTTGAACCTTTTCTTGATTAGCTACCTTTATCACAAACTTATCTTCTGTAAATGAAGATAATATACTTTTGTTGTTAGTGGTGTGATTGGTTGCACCAGAATCAATAAGCCAATTATTGTTCTCATTTTGTTGTGTTTTGGTGCTTTCTTGTTTGTTTAGTCCATTTAGTGACCCAGATTTTCTCTCTTTTGAATTTTCTCTACCCCCTCTACTTTCTCTGTAATTTGGTGGGCTTCTATATTTGTGTCTATCTGTGGAAGACTGTCTATAATGGTATTTGCTCCTATATTCTGGCCTATGTCTCTCCCTTGAGACTTTGGGACAGTCTCTTCTACTGTGTTCCCTGGATCCACAATTGTGGCATCTAAAGGCTTCATTATATTTTTCTTGGAAAGCTACTTTCCTAAAAGATTTGTGTTCTGTTTGATTACTGGAACGATTTTTTCTTGAATTGTCTTCTGCTATCAATTTGTTAGATAGACTTTCTATGGTTAAATATCCTAAATTAATAGTATCTAAGTGTGACATAAAGTTATCCCATGATGAATCAAGTGAATTGATAATAACACTTTTCATTGTTTGATCTGAAATCACTTCCCCCCTCAATTGCAGCTCAGCTCTTATTTTGTTTAGAGATATCAAATGCTCACTTATAGAAACCCCTGGTTTCACTCTAGAAGAAAAGAAATCCTTAGACATTCTTGTAGTTGTAGCTACGCTATCGCTGTGAAATAGATTAAACATGCATTGAATTATTTCTGACACAGTTAGGTTTGATTTGATGCTATGATACATTGCAGGAGACACGCTAGATATTATTATGAAAAATGCTCTATGATGTAAACAATCTATTTTTAAAGTCCAAGGTCTTCTTGGAGGACTAGTTATAAAGAATAGTAAATTTTCTTTCATAAAGACAACCTGAAGTTGTTGATACCACTCTTGTAAATTAATGCTATCAATTCTAAGTTTTGGGAAGTCACTGGGTAAGTTCCCCACATTATTTTGTCCATTACTTACAACCTGAGGCAGTCCGTGGTCTCGCAAGTGCAGGAAATTACAGAACGGCATGGGGATGCTCGCAACGAGTCTGCGCGGTTCTCTGGCCAGTTCAAGTCTTTCGGGGCCGTCTACGTAGCTTTGCACATGCGCGTTGCTCATTTCTTCCTTGGCGTCGTCGTGGAAGGTTCTCTCAATTTCAGTTCTATCGTTCCGCTCCTCTTCAGATGAGTCGGTCTCTGGTTCGGTTTTAGGGGTTCTGGTGGTGGCGACAGCTCTTCTCTTTCTTTCGTGTGCGTTGGCACTTGATCCGGTCTGCGGTGTAGGACGGAATCGGCATGGCTCTCTGGGCTCAGGTGTCGTCGCCTTCGAAGTCAGGATGGGAGCGTGCAGGTCTCGAGTTGTCGGTTTGATCTCTTGCTTCTTCGTTGGTGCCTTGGAAATTTTCAATCTTGGCCCAAAAGCAGCAAAAAGCGTTTTTATTGCTGACTTTACTTGAGACTTTGTTAAATCGTCTTCACTTTCTGATTCTGGTTCTTCTGAAGAGTTTGAGTCTTCTTTTTCACTTTCGTCGTCTGATAGCGTTTTTCGCGCCAGAAATTTTGAACTGAGCGTTTTGATTGGCTCTGCTTCACTCTCTTTTGAAGTTCGTTGAAACCAAGATGGCTGCCATTCAAAATTTCGCGCGGGATCACATCTTTTCTTTTTCACAACGACTTTCTCAGTATTCATTTCACTCACAGTTTTTTGATCTTTGGGTTTTTCTTTAACGACGTTTTTCTCTCTCGCTGCTCCGTTGTTCTTCAGCATTTCTTGGAGGTTCGCGATGAGGCTTTCATCGTTCTTCTGGCTTTTTAGTATCTTCAATATCTCTGACCTGAGTTCGTTATTTTCTATTTCGATTTCTTCCTGGTCATTATTTTCATTTATCAGTTCTTCTTCTTCAGTGGTGTATTCTTCGGATTCTCTCGAAATCGCGTTAGTGGATTCGTTGATCATCTCTTGTTCAGTTTCTATTTCCTTGCTGTAGGCCCTGGTGTTGGGCCTATCTTTCTTAGACATTTTTAATTATTTATTGAGTCAATTAACCATCCTCTGCTACCAGCTTGTTGCAATATTTTCAGGATCAGACTCAATAAAGATAATAAGAATTAGAGATTTAAATATATTTCTCTTTAATAATAATAGGCATTCTATATTCGCTGAATATTCAAGATAGAAGCAAAGAAAATGGTGAGGGTGGCTCCTTATATATACAAGGGGTGGAGCCAGGAATGGGAGTGGTAAATTATGAATACATTAAAATCCAAAGAATAAGTTAACCCCTGATGTCCCATATATACATTATTTACACAATAGAGAATAAGGCATTTACATCTGACAGTTTCTGTATACTTATTAAATCTGATGTACTTGTGTTTACTTCAAATGGTTCCCTATTCCCAATTCCCCAAAATAAAATAGTATATAAAGTTAATAATTTATTGCTTAAGTTGGATTCAATAATTATCAGCTATTATCAGCTTTAGGGTAAACAGAATCAAATTTCCTTCCTTCCTTCCTTCCTTCCTTCCTTCCTTCCTTCCTTCCTTCCTTCCTTCCTTCCTTCCTTCCTTCCTTCTTTCCTTCCTTCCTTCCTTCCTTCCTCCCTCCCTCCCTCCCTCCCTCCCTCCTGAAGCACAAGTTCATTTTCATTTTTTAAAAGGCTGCATGTACATGGGCATTTAGGATGGTTTTTCCCCCTAATATATCCTTTTTATGCAGTTATGCTACATTTCTCCCAGTATATTTATTTTTATGCATCCTTTGATCAGAAGGCAACTATCCACAGTGGAGGGCTGTAGGCTCCGTGTTTACTTTAGAAATATGGAAGGTTCAATTTCCAAATCATGCAAGTCCAAATTACCCTGGTCTCCAACCGAAACAGTAGAGGTGCTGTTGTGGTCCGCCAGCAGCCTGCGGAGCTGGCAGTGGAGTCGGACAATGAGGAGGCTGAGGAAGAACATGGGCCACTCCTGGAGACTGGGGAAGGTCTGGATGAGGGCTCTGCGTTGGAGGCAGAGATGTGGCCAGGGCCATTGGGGAGTGATGTGTGGACTCTGGAGCCTCCAGAAGCGGACAGCAGAGAGGCAGAGGGAGCCTGTTCCTAGCGCACGCATGAGAAGAGCTGCCAGAAGGCAAGTGTAGCTAAAGCAAAAAGGACGACTCGGGAGTAAGGCCAAGAGATGATTGGCCCCTTCCATAAGGCTTAAAAAACCAGCAACGCCTCTTGGGCTCTTTGTCGGAAAACAACGTTGATGGATTTGTTTCTTGTCTTGCTGCATTTATTTCTTGTCGGCATCTTCTGTTTCTAAACTTTTGCCAAGAAAAGCCTTTGGCAGGTTGCCTAATTAGACCAAGGTTGGTGACAAGGCTGAAGAATTGTGTTACGAAGAATTTGTTTTGATTTAGTTTGGACTACACTGAGAATGAGTTAATTCTCAGCTGTTCTAATAAAATCTGTTTGTTTCGAACTGATTGCATCTGATAATACCTACTTGGGCCGAGGTCACAACAGGTGCCAGTCACAGGATCTCATTTAGCCCCAGGAAGACTTTGAGTGTGGCCCTTGAGAGCTCCAAAGAAATTTGAAATGGTAACGAGACAGAAAGGGAAAAATGACTAGAGAATAATCATGTAAAGATTTGATTATTTGACACTTGGCTCTATTAATAACCTTTAAGTTTACTTCGAGGTCAATGGAAATCAAATCTAAGGTTCATTTTAGTCCCGTTCTGTATATTTTGGGATTTTTGGCTCACTAAATTTCATTGCGAGCATTGGTGCAATTCTGCTCTCGCAGAGAAAGATGGAGACCCAGATGGCAACAGCAATACAAAGAGCAGATCTAGGGTGTTACCCTTAGTTTTGCTTACATATGTTCATCATGGGGAGAGTCAGAAAGTGGCCATTCTCCCAACATGAAATCCCTGAGGCAGTTGCCAGACTAAACCTGCTCAATTAGAACTTACCAAGTGATTTGATTGGATTTAAGTCTGTGCAATGGTTTCATGCACTATTTGAGATGTTAAGTATAATTAACTTCTGCAATAAGTATTCATCTTCTCCCACAAGTGCTTTATTGAAAGCAATATTTTTAAAACCGGTATAGAGGATGCTGTCACCTGGCTATGATTGATATCAAAATACAGAGGTATTGACAGAAGAACAGAGTTAGAATGGACTTTGGTTGCAGAAACTGGGTATGTCTTGTTTAATGAAGAGAAGGACTAGGGGAGACATGATAGCAGTGTTCCAATATCTCAGGGGCTGCCACAAAGAAGAGGGAGTCAAGCTATTCTCCAAAGCACCTGAAGGCAGGACAAGAAGCAATGGGTGGAAAGTAATCAAGGAGAGAACCAACTTAGAACTAAGGAGGAATTTCAGGACAGTTAGAACAATTAATCAGTGGAACAACTTGCCTCCAGAAGTTGTGAATACTCCAACACTGGAAATTTTTAAGAAGATGTTGGATAACCATTTGTCTGAAGTGGTGTAGGGTTTCCTGCCTAAGCAGGGGGTTGGACTAGAAGATCTCCAAGGTCCCTTCCAACTCTGTTATTCTATTCTATTCTATTCTATTCTATTCTATTCTATTCTATTCTATTCTATTCTATTCTATTCTATTCTATTCTATTCTATTCTTCTAGTCCAATCCCCTGCTCAAGCAATAGACCCTATACCATTCCAGACAAATGGTTGTCCAATCTCAACCTCCAAGTATTGGAACACTCACAACTTCTGGAGGCGAGTTGTTCCACTGGTTAATTGTTCTCGTTGTCAGGAAATTTCTTCTTAGTTCTAGGTTGCTTCCCTCCTTGATGAGTTTCCATCCACTGCTTCTTGTTTTGCCTTCAGATGCTTTGGAGACTATGTTGACCCCCCCCATCTTCTTTGCCCTTTAGATATTGGAACACTGCTATCATATCACCTGTAGTCCTTATTTTCATTAAACTAGGTGGTCTAAGGGGAAAGGGGAGGAAAGCTACTACAGTTTCTCCTCTCCCCTTGACGAAACTCTTTGACAAAACTCTTGCAATGCAACTATTTCGTTCTTTCAAAAACTAAGGCAGAGATACATAAAACATTAACTTCTTGCTACTTCTAATAGTCATCTGGCTTTTTCAAGCCTCCAGGCAACTGAATACCTATAATCTCTCTCTCTCTCTCTCTCTCTCTCTCCTTCTTTCCCTCCCTCCCCCTCCTTCCCTCTCAGACACATACACACGGATTCCTGTATGGCTCTTCGACTGAGACCAGTGGTGGGATTCAAAAATTTTTTCTTCCGGTTCTATGGGCGTGGCTTGGTGGGTGTGGCTTGGTGGGCATGGCAGGGGAAGGTTACTGCAAAATCCCCATTTCCTCCCGATCAGCTGGGACTCGGGAGGCAGAGAATAGATGGGGGCGGGGCCAGTCAGAGGTGGTATTTACTGGTTCTCTGAACTACTCAAAATTTCCGTTACCAATTCTCCAGAACTGGTCAGAACCTGCTGAATGTCTCTTCTGACTGAGACAGGATAAAACTCTGAGCAGGTCCCATTTTGATTCCAAAACTGAGTACAATCACAAAGTTTCTTCATCTCTACCTCACTGGCATATACTTTGGCAGCATGGTTGCAATTTTGGATCTTGCAACCTCAAGATTAAATCTTAATCAGTGCAAGGGCAGGATGTGTGAACGTCAACTCCCAGAATTCTCCCAGTCAGCATGCAGGCTGGGCAATTCTGGGAGTTGAAGTCCACATTATACCATGAAGTTGCCAAGTTTGTTGAGAAATTCTGTTCTACGAAACAAATGCAAGGGATTCATTCCAAGATAAAATCAACCATGGGCAACATAAACTGGCTAGCTTTTTTTTTTTTTTTCAAAAATCCATAGATAGGCTGGATTGTTGACTTTATTTTAAAAAAAAACATGTAAGAACTGATTTATGGTAAAGGTTCCCCTCACACATATGTGCTAGTCGTTCCCAACTCTAGGGGCGGTGGTCATCTCCGTTTCAAAGCCGAAGAGCCAGCGCTATCCGAAGACATCTCTGTGGTCATGTGGCCAGCATGACTAAACCCCAAAGGTGCACGGAACACTGTTACCTTCCCATCAAAGGTGGTCTCTATTTTTTTACTTGCATTTTCTCCGTGCTTTCGAACTGCTAGGTTGGCAGAAGCTGGGACAAGGAATGGGAGCTCACCCTGTTACGCGGCACTAGGAATTTAGAGATTTAACTGATTTAGAGAGTAATAAATGATCATTCAGGAAGTACAAGAAGATGAGGAACATCTGTTCAAAAACATTCTCAGTATTGTTAGCCCAGCCAGCTTTTTAAGAGTTAAATAATGTCTGAAAATATCTCTTGGCCACTTCACCCAAAATAGGGGTTCAGTCTGCTCAATATTTGTACAGATTTTTAAAAAAGAGGAAACAAGTCAGCAGTTGAAGAACAAACCTACCCAAATTTGCAATAAAACCAAGTGATTTTTGGAAGGACTGAATTTATGCTACACACTTGAAAGATGCAGCTATACAGCGTTGAGTAGCTTTCAGCTTCCTTTCACTCTGAAGCTGACCTATACTATCTATTCCTCTGCTCATCTCCTTCCTAAGCTTTTTAATTCCATTTCATTTAAAATGATCTGTCAGTCATTTTGAAACTTTCATTTGGATTATGCCTACGTTCATGTTATTTAATTTTATCTGCCAATAGAAGAGAATATATATAGCTTGGAGTTGAACTGTGGCATCCTTGGTGTTCTCTGAGCATGGTTCTGTACTTGCAGATGTTTTATTATGCAACTAGGTAACTTCATCATCATTGTTAGTGAGCGGTAACTTGCCTTGCCAACACTAGTAGGACAAGCTGCTATATATAAACAGGGAACAAACTCCACACTCACCATCGCTGATAGTATTACCTACAGTAGTGGCCAAAATTGTGGAAACCTTTTGGGAAAATATATTTTTGAGGTTTGATGGCTAATATCACCACTTTTTTGGGGGGGGGAGTTTCAAGATAATTCTATTCCACTGCTGGAATGGCCTGGGAGTAGCCCAGACCTTAACCCAACTGAAAATCTATGGTGCCGACTAAAGAAACTTGTTAGTCAGAAGTGACCTAGCAATAAAACCCAGTTAATAGAAGCAATCATTCAATCTTAGTTTCACATTAGAACAGCTGCAGATCTAAAAGACTTGGTTCACTCCATGGGAAGACATTGTAAGGCTGTAATTCATGCTAAAGTTATCCAACTAACTATTAACTGACATGGTGATAATTTTTGTATATCTCATTTTTTCTGTGTTTCACTTTTCTTCTTTATACTGTAACTGCTATTCTAATAGCAAATCCTTTATAAAAGTTATTGCATTACATTCTTGATTAAATTATCTTTCCATTAATATATAATTTTATGGTACTACTAAAAAAAAGTGGTGTTATTAGCTAGTTTTAGAAAATACACTTTTCCCAAAAGGTTTCCACAATTTGGACCACTACTGTATAAGCAGGGAACAAACTCCACACTCACCATCACTGATAGTGTTACCTAGTTGGGTGATCAAACCTCTGCAGCAAACAATTAAGTTCAGAGACCTTCTTCTTCCTAGTGTTATTCTTGCACTATGGTGGAATCTGCTTGTCAGCATATCCGTCTTCATTTGGCTTGATTTGGCATCTTCAGGGGTGACGCCCACACATTTTATGTCCTTCTTGATGCAATCCGTTCACTGTTTCTTGGGTCTACCATGAGGTTGCTGGCCATCAGGGTCCAGATGCATAGCTGTCCTCGCCACCAAGTCTTCTTTACCATGTATGGCATGTCCATACCATCCAAGTATTCCTTCCCACAATTTTGTTATGATTGACATGACTCCCAGTCAACATCAGTTCATTGTTGTTCATGGTGTGGTCAAATCGCCTTAATCCAAGAGACCGTTGGAGCCTCAGATGACAAGCTCAGAGTGGTGGGGTTCCAAGTAACACCCCCAACGAAATCAAACCCTGAGGCTTGAGTTTCCTCAAAGCTAAATTTAATTAGAGATATCATATTGGCACATCTGGGAAAACCTGAATCTGAGAGCTTCCGGGTTTTCCTCACCCAAAAGAAAGTTCAAGTCCTTGCCCACATGTCCATCACACCCACCAATCAGGTACCCTCTGGAACAGAAGATATCTCCCCAGTCTTCTCAGCACAGCTGCAGGGCAACTCGGCCTTGACTTTCTGGAAAGAATGTTATTTTGACTACATATCATCTTCGTTCCATACAATCCCCCCTCCCATTTTCCCACAGTAGAATTTGTGGCAGGCCTGAAGGCTCAAAGGTAAAAGATGGCTTCCGGGTCTGACACAGAGCCCACCAAGGCTCCAAAATTTTACCTGCTCTTACACTTGAGGAACATAATGAAGAATAGAAATCTAATTGTCATGGTAGTGAGGAGATGGTTCTCAGATCCATCTATTTACTGACAAAAAGTTAGATGCTCCTAGCAGCTGTTTAGAATTCTGTGTAATAAAATTAGCTGGGATGGAGATGCTTCTCCATTGCTTATTCTGCAAACAGCCCAGGAAAAAATGAATGGTTATTATCAGGTGGTAGGACAATGATGAATTTCTCCTCAAAGCAGATGTTCTAAACAAATGACACTTGAACCGTCCTTGATTTATGGTCTCAACTGAGGAAAAGAGATTCTAGAACAAAAGGAGCAACAACAAGCTATCGGAACATTCGTATATCTTATAAATCACAGCAGAAACTGCAGTCGTGGTACTGATTTACTGCTGAAGTGAACTTTGAAGAGTGAGAGAAGAAAGGGAGAACGGGAGAATCCTGCCCTGGTGGGGAAAAAAAATGTAATTATCAGTATCATGAGCTGGGATTTAGGAGAAATATAATTGATCCACAAAGCAAAAAAAAAGAGAGGAAAAAAGAGCCAGTTTAATCTAGCGGTTAAGGCACCAGACTAGAAAGCGAGAGACCGTGAGTTCAAGTCCCACCTTAGCCATGAAAGCCAGTTGGGTGACATGGGCCAATCACCAGGAGACTGCAAGTTCTAGTCCCGCCCTAGTCATGATAGTCAACTGAGTAACATGGGTTAGTCCCTCTCTCTCAGCCTAACCCATCTCACAGGGTTATTGCTGTGAGGAAAATAGGAGGAGGAACATGTGTTGGATATGTTTGACTCTTTCAAAATCAAACGAAAGGCAGAAGGGCAAGGAGTCTGTCAGAGATTGTGTCCAAAGTGGCTAAAGAAACTTCAAGAATGATTTTTCAACCAGTTTTTTCATAATTTGCTTGTTTTCCATAATGAAATAAATAGGGCTCAATAAATTGGAAAGTTTCCATTAAAAAAAAAAAAATCCATGCACCATAAAAAAAAAATTCATGGGAGATCATGATTTGCTTGCATTGAGGGGGTGCAGTCCTATCGCTCAAAATCTTGCAATTCAAGCATGAGCATATCACATTAATGAACACTCTGCCTCTATGCCCCAACTAACTGTCAACGTTCCTTGATGGCAGACGCTGAATTGAACTATTACATCCCTGTTTTGCTGAGACGTTGTTTTGTGACAGCAGTGACTCTTATTGCCCTGTCATTTTCTAATGTAGATCCATAATAAAAGCCTTTATAACCTTATAAAAAAGGACGCCCCTTCCATGGAACCTGTGTTCTAACTTTCCATCAAGTAGACGTTTATTGCTGACCAATATTTCTCTTTGACTTGCCTCAGTGACCCAAGTATGTCAGAAAGCTTTCTAGACAGAGTCAGCGCCACAAAAAATATTAATTGGCTCGTTTCTTTCTAATCAATGCTATTGCTATCTTTCAGGACCCACCCTTTCACCTTCAAGCTGCATAGCTCCCTGTCTTTAGGGAGAAAGGGCATTGGAACATAACTATGAAGTAGTTGCTTTCCCAAGTCACCAACGGTCATTGGTGACTTGGGACCACATGCCCATTTTCCTTCTTGCTTCAAATGCTCAAATCATCCCAGTGCTGAAGATAGTCATAGGTTACCGTATTTTTCGGACTATAAGACGCACCGGTGTATAAGACACACCAAAAGTTCGAAGAGGTAAGCAAGAAAAAAAAAGTTTTTGCCCTCTCCAGCCCACAGGAGCACTCTGCAGGCCTCCCAAACCCTCTGCGCACCCTGTTTTTGTGAAAAACAGGCCCATTTTTCACAAAAATGGGACACACGGGGCGAGGCTTCGGGAAGCCAAAAATGGCTGTATTTTGTGTATAAGATGCACCAACATTTCCACCCTCTTTGGGGGGGGGAGTGCGTCTTATACTCTGAAAAGTATGGTACTTATTTAGTAATCTATGACTATCAGTAAGTGTTGTATCTTATGATTCTTGATGAATGTATTTTTTGTTCTTTTTATGTACACTGAGAGCATATGCACCAAAGACAAATTCCTTGTGTGTCTATTCTATTCTATTCTATTCTATTCTATTCTATTCTATTCTGTTCTGCTCTTCTCTTCTCTTCTCTTCTCTTCTCTTCTCTTCTCTTCTCTTCTCTTCTCTTCTCTTCTCTTCTCTTCTCAATACTTGCCTCAAAATATGTGGTATCTCATCTAAACCAGAGCAATTGGTTTGCTATTGTTTGCCCTAGAGGGTAAACCAGAGCAAGAAACCTATGCTACTGTATGACTATGGAGATTCTTAATTGTCCAGGTTATCCCAAAGTTGCTTTTCCAAAAGGCAGCTGGAGTTTCTTGGGATTTATTTTTTTTAAAAAAATATTTCACTTTTCATTCAAGAAGCGTCTTCAGAAGTGAGAAGTGAAATGGTTTCAAAGAAAAAAAAAATTAAGGAAGCCCAGTTGCCTTTTCGAAAAGCCCCTTTGGGACTATGCCGCTGTAGGTCAGAACATATAGCAACAGCTACAGTAACAGAATCTAATAAGCATCAGCATGCTTCGCCCTTCTGCCCTTTATCTTTGTGTGAAGTAGGGAGGGGTCCAGCATACAAAAAAGCAGAGACATCACCCTGCCAACAAAAGTGCGTATAATCAAGGCTATGGTTTTCCCAGTTGCAATGTATGGCTGTGAAAGTTGGACCACAAGAAAGGCTGAGCGCCAAAGAATTGAGGTCTTTGAACTATGGTGCTGGAGAAGACTCCTGCGAGTCCCTTGGACTGCAAAATGATCAAACCCGTCAGTCCTAGAGGAGATCAACCCTGACTGCTCTTAGAAGTCCAGATCCTGAAGATGAAACTCAAATACTTTGGTCACCTAATGAGAAGGAAGGACTCACTGGAGAAGAGCCTAATACTGGGAACGATTGAGGGCAAAAGAAGAACGGGACGGCAGAGAATAAGGTTTCTGGATGGAGTCACTGAAGCAGTAGGCGTGAGCTTAAATGGACTCCAGAGGATGGTAGAGGACAGGAAGGCCTGGAGGAATGTTGTCCATGGGGTTGCAATGGGTTGGACACAACTTTGCCTGCAGTTCAAAGTTCAAAGGCCTCAATTCTTTGGTGCTCAGCCTTCCTTATGGTGCAACTTTCACAGCCATACATTGCAACTGGGAAAACCATAACTTTGACTATATACACTTTTGTTGGCAGGGTGATATCTCTGCTTTTTAGTATGCTGTCTAGATTTGCCATAGCTTTCCTTCCCAGGAGCAAGTATCTTTTAATTTCTTGGCTGTAGTCCCATCTGTGGTGATCTTGGAGCCCAGGAAAATAAAAACTGTCACCACCTCAATTTCTTCCCCATCTATTTGCCAGAAATTGAGAGGGCCAGATGCCACAATCTTAGTTTTCTTAATGTTGAGTTTCAAGTCAACTTTTGCACTCTCCTCCTTTACCTGCATCAAAAGGCTCTTTAGTTCCTCTTCACTTTCTGCCATTACAGTGGTATCATCTGCATCTCTGATGCATAGGTTGTTGATATTTCTCCCGGCAATCTTAATTCCAACTTGTAGCATATACTATAGCTCAGTGTTATAAACTTCGAGAAAGAAGATCAGAAACTGGGGGTACCAGTAGGCCCTCTGCAAATGATTGAACTTTGGCAGAAACCCTTGATTCCATATCTGATAGGGATCTAGTGACCTTCTCTTCAAATTTTGTGCCTGGCAAGAGACAAGATCCATTCAATGAAATCATTGTACTCAGTGCTTCATGTTTTGTATCATCAAATTTTCCTCATCTCCCCACCACCTCTTTCCAAGAAAGAATCTGAAGCCAAATCTACACGACTGAAGTTTCCTTGGTTTTCACAAAGCAAGCCACTTTCATAGCCGAGATTCCTTTCTCCCTTTGTTCAAATAAAGCAAAGAAGCAAAAATAGTAAGGGGCATAAGAGGTTAAGGGTCCAAGAATGCTTCTAAATTTAAGAATGCTTGATTTCTGAAAGAATGAATATGGCTAGTCATTGAAGAGCAACCTGTGCTGTTTCAAGGATGTCTAAAAATCTTATTTCAGGATCTTCGGCAAGTGCTTGGCAGCAATTAGTGCAGAGATCAACCAAAAGGATTTATCCTTGAAGTTCAAATATTCTTAAGGTCCGTATTATTTGGAGAGCTCAACAAGTCAAATAAATTTTATTTGGAGGACATAGAGTTCTTTTGATCCATTTAGTTCTGTTGGCTGCATAAAAGTTGTTCAAGCATTTTCCTTTTTAAAAAATGACCTGAGGACAGTGATAAGTGGTGGATCTGAAGAACAACTCTGTCAAATCAGAGTGACAGTTTTATTTCTGGTGACGAAATCCAAACTGAACCGGAATTTCTGGGAACATATTTTGTTATTATTCATTAGGAACATTTCTGATATCGATAGAAGAGAATATTTGTAGCTCAAGGGTTGAACTGTGGAGTCCTTGGTACTCTCTGAGCATGGTGGTTTTCTTGCAGATGTTGGAAAAAATGTCCATCTGGGTTCAGTTCCAAGTGGGGAAAAACACACTGGATTCATGGAAGTTGCTTGGAAAGAAGGTTTATTGATGAACAGGATCACACGGCTTGAGATCCTGGGCAGAAAAAGGGAAGAGATGCTGAGAGTGCCTGGGTTTTATGCCCTGTGTTGGGCTTTGAATTTGAGCTTGTGTTCTGATTGGTTGTCAGACTCCCATGGGGTCATGCAGGGGTCACTTTGTAGGTTGTCTTTTGAGTCCCAGGCTTGGTTGACTCTTGCTGGGTGATGATGTAATGAAATGACTTTGGACAATTCCTACTATGGCTCTGCCTGAAGGAGGCAGATCTTTGTTATGTAGAACAGACTGGCCCAGGCCTTAACAGCCCATTGACAAAGGTGTGTGTGTGTGGTGAGTTTCTGCCTCCCTTTTAGGGGAAATATTCTGCCCTTTTAATATTTCCTAAAATATCTCCTTTTCCTAGGAGAGGGGTGGGTGCTAACTTCCTACACACATGTTTCATTACCAAACAAAATAATATCATAAGTGGAGCTTCTCCTTTGCTCATGTTGGATGCTGTTTCCTATATTTTATCTAAGCTAACTATAACCAGTAGATTGAGAGATTGTCAAAGATCACTTATTTTACTAAGCTACAGATTACTTTAAGGAAAATTTGCTGAATACTGATTATTGTTTTGATTTATGCAAAATGCTATATCCTAAACTATAATTTAGGAAGCTGAATGGTCGGCTTCATCCAATTTTAATTTATTTTTGTTTAATGACATGTGTGAAGCCAACCAGTATGTCATTGAATTTCAGTTGATGTGTATCTATCTAAACTTTCAGATATGGGTCAGTGGTGAAATCCATTTTTTTTTTACTACCGGTTCTGTGGGCGTGGCTTGGTGGGCATAGCATGGCTTGGTGGGCGTGGCAGGGGAAGGATACTGCAAAATTTCCATTCCCACCCCAGTCCAGGGGAAGGATATTGCAAAATCTCCAATCCTATCCCACTCTGGAGCCAGTCAGAGGTGGTATTTGCCGGTTCTCTGAACTACTCAAAATTTCTGCGACCGGTTCTCCAGAACCTATCAGAACCTGCTGGATTTCACCCATGATATGGGCTACAAAAATCTGAACTACCACTAGATAGTAGCAACAAGAGCTGAAACTTTTCCTTCCATGTGAACTTCCAAGAATCATTTGACTGGCTGCTATAAAAAGTAAAGCATTGTCTAGAAGTACAAATGACTTGATACCAGCGGAGAACTTTGCATGCACTCCCCAATATTGCTTAAGATGTAGATCATAGTTGTGTCTTTATAAGTTGCTAAGGAGTAGTTAATCTGTGTTACATTATTTTAGGTATGTACCTTATTAAAAGTGACTTAGCAGCTGAGATGTAGATGCTTCCACTCTCAGATATTTGTAAAATTTACTATAGCAAAAAGCAAGTACTTGTAAAAGTCATGAATAATGCATTTAAGGTGATAAGTGGAAATGTAAATTTGAAACCGTGAATTATCTACAAGAATGCATCTTTCTGTTTAGCTACATTAATGTACATTCTTATCTTATAACCCACTGAATATCTTACTTACATCAGCACTTTACCTCTGAAGTGTTGAAAAGATGGTATTTTGAGGGTGTGAGAAATTCAAGGAAATGATTGACTAATTGTATTTCTCAGTACTGCTTAAATGCATGTGTGTGTGTATGCCAGACTGACTTTTCGTTTGAATGTTTGACTATCTTTGCCTTTCTTTTCCCATTTTTGCATGGCCGCCTAATTTGCAAAATGCAATCCTGGGAGTTGACATAGGGTTACCAACCCCCCCCCAAAAAAAACCCCAACCCCACACAATACACATAAAAAGAATCACAAAACACAATTAGAAACAGCCAATACAGAGGCCAAACCATAGCATATTTAAAATAGCAATAGTTATAGTACTTAGACCTATATACTGCCTCACAGTGCTTTACAGCACTCTCTAAATGATTTACATAGTCAGCATATTGCCTCCAACAATCTGGGTCCTCATTTTACCAACCTCGGAAGGATGGAAGACTAAGTCAACCTTAAGCCAATCAGGATCGAACTGCTGGGTAGAGTTAGCCTGCAATACTGCATTCTAACCACTGTGCCTTCAGGGCAAAATCCTAAATCAATTTTTTAGACAAGCTCTTCCAACATTCTCTAACCCATGAAAATTCAACTTTTAAAGTCTTATGGAAGGCCAGCAGCATTGGGGACAACTGAATTCAAAGGGCAGGTACCACTAGACAGAAAGCATGCCTCTTGGGTTCCATTAGGTGTTGCTATGTCATGCCTGCCCCAACTCAGATCTTTAAGAAAGAAAGACCCTTGACTCCATTTGATTGAAGTGATAGGTTTCTTTACTAAAGTTAAGTGGTTGCAGAAGGGCTAGATCTGAATATTTCCCATGCAAAGGTTACACTTTTCCCTTTTCCATGGCCCTCCCCGCTTGACCAGTCCATCAGTGTCCAATAGTATGCCGTCTAGATGTTTGGGGAACAGCTTGGATGTTTGGCATCACTCGATGTAGTTTCGCGTTCTCTTCCCAGGCCAGATGTCCTTAAAAGCTGGTTTAAACCGGTCCTGGCTGGCACCTCTGGTTTCCGTCAAGGCTGTCTCCTCCACTCCCACCATTTGTCTCCACATTCCCATGCCCTTCTACTCTACATTCTTTTGCCCACTCCTTACCCCCTTGCATTATGGCAGGATGCCAGCAAAGCATAGGAGCCTTGGTAGTATAGTGGTTTAATGCACCCTGTTATTAACACAGCTGCCTGCAATTTCTGCAGGTTCGAATCTCTCCAAGGCTCAAGGTTGACTCAGCCTTCCATCCTTTCTAAAGTAGGTTAAATGAGGACCCAGTTTGTGGGGGCAATAAGCTGACTTTGTATAAATATACAAAAGTATGAAGGCTATTGCTTAACGCATTGTAAGCCACCCTGAGTCTCCGGAGAAGGGCGGCATATAAATCAAATTGAAAAAAAAAACGCATAAAAACGAAAGATGGCAGATCTGACACACCATTTCACGGAAGACCCTTAAAGGATACACACTCTGATGGATCTCATGGGATGCGCAGACCTAACTGAAGCTGGGTAGTCTTCTAACAACCTGACCATGTGCTACGAATGGCTTTCAAGGGGATAACCAGGACCTTGACATGAACCTGACAGAAACCTACAGGAAGCAATTGCACCTTGCAAAATACAGGCAGTTCTTGACTTACAGCCATTACTAATGACTGTTCAAAGTTACAATGACACCGAAAAAACTGGCTCGTGACCCATTCTCACACTTATACCAGTGGTGGTATTCAGCCGGTTCTATCCAGTTTGGGCAAACCGGTAGCGGCAGCTGTAATGTCCCCACCAATACACCAATACACAAGAAAGAACGAGCACTCACATATGCGAACCGGTAGCAAAGGTGAGTGAATACCACCCCTGACTTATACCTATCTACCCCGCTTCATTCTGAGCCAATCGTACCTTCCAGATGATCTTTAAGTGTCATCCCCATGTCTTTTTTTTTTAAAAAAAAAACGGTTCTCATATTTCCCTAAAGCTCCATCACATATTTGGAATTCATTTTGAGAGGCTTGTTTTCAGAGAAAATATACATAGCAAAACGTGTATTTTTTTTTAAAATCTACAGGAATATTTTATGTTGAAATGCCAAGCTTTTAAAAACCATTTTCTCTTAAGAAACATCCTCCTAATGATTTTCCCCGCCGGTGAAGGGAAAAAAAAAGATAAGAGGTTTCCTTCATTCTTCTCTGTAGGGTAAGAAAGAGGTCAGAGGGGGAGTGATTCAATCTTGTGCTAAGATACTATATGAAGAGAAAGCATTAAGTATTATTTAAAGAAGCAAGAGAGTTCACAATCTTTACCGGGGAATTCATCTAAGTTTTTAGATTAATTCCTTAGCAATAACAAGCCTTTATTTAGAATTAAGGGGCAAAAGGTCTTTAAAAAACCCTCAATAACTAAAAGTACAAGAAGTCCTCTGTTAATGACAGCAATTGGGATCGGAATTGGGGTTGCTAAGTGATGCGGTCATAAAGTGTGGTGTCACATGACCACGCTACTTAGCAATGACAATTCTGACACTCTTGGTTGCTGTTGATAAGTGAATCATTGCGGGTCATTAAGTGTGATATCATATATCACGATTTGCGACTTCCTGCTGGCTTTCACTGACTTTGCTGGTCAGAAGCCAGCAAAGAAGATCACAAATGGAAACCTTTTGATCCTGGCACACTGGGTTGCTGTAATCACAAGCCATGAGCCAAGGGCCTCAGTTATGATCATGTCACTGAGAGGATGCTGCAATAACTGGAACTCCACGGATTGCTCGTAAGTACCACTCATTCAGTACCATCTGTCAGTGTTCCAAGTAATAGACCCATAATAGACCCATATCAAGCAATTGTACTAATGTCCGATATACAGGGTGGATTCCAGGCAGACGAGCTGTATTCGAGAATTGGTCTGGCAAAGGTTTTGTATGCCCTAGTTTGCAGTTCAATGTTACCGGAGAAGAGCTTCACAAAATTAATTTAACAACTCTTAATGCCTTTTTGGCAATGCTGTTACAGTGAGCTCTGGGGCTTCAGAAACAACAGGGTTACCACTGTGAGTAACAAGATGTCAGACCAGAATGAGCCTTGGCTGAAATTACTCCTTTGTTCCTTTGTATCTTTCTTGTTCATGGTCTTTAATATTTTTCTTCTCTTTCCCCACTTGTTATGTACCTTTCAAGAAGGTTAAGTGAGGATTTAATAGCAAATAATTATAGATAGGTATATACCTCTGAGTATAATAGCTTCATAAAATGGTTAAAGATATAATTATACATGGATCCATTTTTCACACGGAAAATGAATATAACTCCTGAACAGTTCATGAATTTCTGAGATTCATAGGTTTTTTTTTTTCCTAGACTGAGAAGAGAAAAAGAAAGCTATATCAGGAGCAGAGAGAAGGAGAAAAACAGTGATATGGCATAAATTAAGATTTTCAAAACCTGTTGGGATAAAGACTCAATACTATACGCATTTAAGGAAAAATATTTTTTTTTAAAAAAAAAATCCAGGTAATAGGATTCCACAGTTCAACCCTGAAGTACATATATTCTTTTCTATTTATGACAGATAAATAGCTATTGGCTATTTTTCTTAATTCTCAAAATAATTTTTAGGCAAAAGTAAAGAAAAAGGTTTTCCTTTTAGTCGTGACCCACTGTAGGGCACGGTGCTCATCTCTTTCTTGGCCAAGGGAGTCTGCATTATCCACAGATATTTTCCATGGTCCTGTGGCCAGCATGACTATATGTCCAAAGCACATGGAACGCTGTTACCTTCCCACCAAAGTGGTACCTATTTATCTACTTGCATTTGCATGATTTCGAACTGCTGGGTTGGCAGGAGCTGGGGCAAGTAATGGGAGTTCACCCTGTTACGCAGAGCTCCCCTCTGTTGCTCTGTTTTTGTTGCTCCCCTCCAGGAGGAGGTTTCAAAGTATTTCTAGCAGGACTACCAGACTCTGTAACAGCTTTGTTCCCTATGCCTATGCCACCTGTCTGGTAAACTCACAAGATTTGTTTCTCTCGCCATGTACATATATACATCCAAACTAGACTGTGTTGCTTCTCTGTGTCATATAATATATATTATATATTAGAGCTTGCTAGCTTTTAGAAAAGAAAAAAGCCCAGAACCAAGTAGATGTGATTCTACTGAGCTGGAGCTACACAAAAACCTTGGCTACGTAGGGAAAACCTGGCTAGAAGAAAAACATATATATATATATATATATATATATATATATATATATATATATATATATGTATGTATGTATGTATGTATGTATGTATGTATGTATAGGGGGGTCATGTGACTGAGTGGGTGTGGTCGTGAGCCATGCCCACAGAATCGGTGGAAAGTTTGAATTCCACCACTGGTATATATTCATAATTTTGTATTTATTCATTTATTTATTTTGTCATGTTTATGTAGTATATGTTGGCGGTAGAGACCTTTGAGAGCTGCACGCAACAAAATTTCATTTTAATGTATGCCAATTCGTGTACATTCAAAGTGGCATTAAAGTTATTCTAAGTCTATGTCTAGTTTAAGTTCGGGTCTCGAACCCAGGCTGTCATCTCTCCAGCTGACAAGCTCAGCATCTTTGACCACTGAATCATTGTGTGGGTCCATATTTCAATATCTGGAAAGGCCCACTCAGTTCGACTTCCTGTTTCATGCAAGAATCCAGCAGAAAGCATCCGTGAGAGCCGAGGTGGCACAGTGGTTAGAGTGCAGTACTGCAGGCTACTTCAGCTGACTGCTAGCTGCAGTTCGGCAGTTCAAATCTCACCGGCTCAAGGTTGACTCAGCCTTCCATCCTTACGAGGTGGGTAAAATGAGGACCCAGATTGTTGGGGGCAATAAACTGACTCTGTAAACTGCTTAGAGAGGGTTGTAAAAGCACTGTGAAGCGGCATATAAGTCTAAGTGCTATTGCTATTGCTTCTCCAATCTGTATATGCAGATCATAGAACCTTCCATTTGTATGTAAAGATCAATAACTAGTATGGGGAGACCACACATTTGGATGGTTCCGCTGTCAACCTATTCTTACTGTTAAGAATAAACTCCCAACTTTCTGACACAATGCGCCTTCCTGTATTTTTAATCCATTTAATCCACGGGATGACAAAACCTCACTTTCTGAATCCTTGCTCAGTCTGGTCTTAAGGGTAAACATATTCAAGCCTTTCAGTCTTTAAAAAAAAAACTTAGTTTCTACTGTCCCGATCATCCTTGTTCTTGTTTTTGAACCTGTTCCAACATCTCTAAATCCTTTTCAAAGGATGATGTTGAGAATGAAGCATAAAAGGCTCCAAGCAGTACATGGGCAAATCCATATTTCTTTTTTATGTTTTTCTCTTCCATTGAACGGCTGTCCTGCCTACATCACATTATTTTTCTAATAACTTGTTTGATTTTGGAGAAAGCAAGATTTTCTCTACATCTTAGCGTTAATTCACTTGCAGACATAAGGAGGACGGTGGCTCACGTGGTTGGAAGGCTGGGCAGGAGGTTAGCAAGCCCACGTTCGAGACCCGAGAACTGCCGTGGGGCGGGGTCGAGCACACGTCCTTCACTCCAGCTCCTGCTGGGGACATGAAAGAAGCCCCCTACTGGGCATCCCCAGGGCAACGGTGATATCACTGGCTAATCCTTTCAACCCAGAAGTGCCTCAAGTGTTTCTGTCACACGTGCAAAGAACTTTTTTTTTTTTTTTGCAGATATCACCACTTCTCCAACCCCTAACAAAACACAAAATGGAGGCTGGATTGTCAACACCACAAGAGCCTGGTGCTTTCAACAGCAGCAATTTTTCAGAAAAAACAGAGACAGACAGAGAGAGAGAGAGAGAGAGAGAGAGAGAGAGAGAGAGAGAGAGAGAGAGAGAGAGAAGATAACTGCATGGCTTCATTGTTGACAGTGAATTCTATCTTTAAAGCGCCACCAGAGAATTTCTCTTCCCGTTGACAAAATTAGTAAAATTATCCTGGCCCTCAAATAAGTTTAAAAAAAAAAAGACCATTTCCACATAGGTTTCTTTTAATTAAACTATTCTCATAAGGAAATTGTGATAGTTGGAATGAGATAAGGTGGGTTGTTTGTAAGCTTTTGGTGCTTAACAAAACTGGCAGCCGTCAATACGATAATATTTAATGGAAAATTGGAAAATCTCCATTTTTTCCTCCTGAGAATCTAAAAGTAAGCTTTCCCTGAAGGAGAGATTAACTTTCTTCTTCTGCAGTACTGAGATTTGTATGATGTTTCTAGTAGAAAATATAATGACCACAGTAATATCCTTTGGGGGGAAAAATAGATTTGCATTTCATTCTGATGTACTAATTGGGAATTAGGAAACAGCTCCCTCAAATTTCCAGCTGTGTTTCAAAAAATTCCCATTGTTAAACGAGTCAATAATTGTCCATGTTCATTTTTATTGCAATCCTTTTGCATTTTTAAATGCCTTTTAAGCCATTATTCTGAAAGCTTAGGACATTCATAAAACAAAGAGAAAGAGGAAGAGAACAAGAAACATTAGATCGAATCTAAATAAATATCAAAGAATGATGATCAGCCCATAGGTTTAATATAAAGCAATATTCTCTTTTGTGGAGAAATATTTATTTTGATTGATATCCAACCATTTTTTTCCATCAAGAAACTGTCTCTTAGGAATTGTTCAATACATGAGAGAGAAATTAATTCATCAAACTATAATGAAAACACAATGATATAAAATTGATACAAATGGTAATTTTAAGCAGAACCCGGGAACATTAAAAAAAAAAAAAAACAGGGAAGAAAATCATTTTATGTTCTTCTTCTAAAAAAAACCCAATCATTTTTAAGCCGATACTCAAAATGTGATTTAACTGGAAACTGGGACCTCTCTGGTACTTGTTGACTTTTAACTTTTCCAGTATTCGAATTGTTTTGTTTACCAGTGGATTTTCTTTCTACATAAAGTAGACAAGAGAAGCGGGAGGAATAATACAATTATTTTGAAATTATTTTGTGTTGTGCTTCCCTAGGGTGCAGATATCGTGGTCCAACTCAATGTATAATCATATATTATTGTGTATCTTATATAACATTAGTGTAGATGATGATGTTTGGTTAGTAAATTAAATCAAATCTTTATTACGTTCATAGACCAGCATAAGGAGGGCGGGGTGCAATCAACTAGGAATTTGAAAAAAGCTAAAAGATATTAAAAAGTATATATCCAAACAAAAATGTAAACAGAATCTAAAGGCAGGGGTAGGAACATTAGATGTATATAACGGAAGCGCAAAAGTTAGTATATATGGCAAACTTGATAGAACCTTGATAGTACAGTGGTCTATGCACCCTGTTATTAACACAGCTGCCTGCAATTTACTGCTGGTTCGAATCTCTCCAAGGCTCAAGGTTGACTCAGCCTTCCATCCTTTCTAAGGTAGGTGAAATGAGGACCCAGTTTGTGGGGGCAATAAGCTGACTTTGTATAAATATACAAAAGTGTGAAGGCTATTGCTTAACGCATTGTAAGCCGCCCTGAGTCTCCGGAGAAGGGCGGCATATAAATCAAATTTAAAAAAAAAAAAAAAACTAAATTTATCACAGTACAGAGCACTCTTGAATAACAAATTAAATGCTCTTTGAGACTGGTTTATGGCACAGATCATCACCTGACGGATTTTAAGTGCTGCTTTGCAGAATCTGGCAACTTCATATGTGGTAGCAGGGTTGGTATCTGCAAGCAAAAGGGAGGTAAAAGCAACAGCCAATCAAGGAACCACCAAGCCCGTCCCCACCAATACGGACAGGGTAAGCTACTAGTATATAAAGTGACAGTGAACCCCTAGCACTGATGATGTTACCTAGTTGGGTAATGAAATGTCTTCAAGAAAACCGCCAAGCTCCAAGAGCACCAAGAACCCCACAATCCTCCCCCCCCATAAATACCTCTTCCTTCTAGAACTGATGATGTTACCTAGTTGGGTAATGAAATGTCTTCAAGAAAACCACCAAGCTCCAAGAGCACCAAGAACCCCACAATCCTCCCCCCCCCATAAATACCTCTTCCTTCTAGAACTGATGATGTTACCTAATTGGGTAATGAAACGTCTGCAAGAAAACCACCAAGCTTAGAGAACACAATGTCCCCACAGGTGTAGAATTGTCCCGTTGTCCCTCAGTATTTATACAAGTAATGGTAAGATGAGGCTGGTACAAACCTCCGTAATACAGGCACAGGAGGAGTACACAGAGTCTCTATGTCTTCAGAGTCATAGGAGCAGTGGTGGGTTTCAAAAATTTTTACTGCCGGTTCTGTGGGCATGGCAGGGGAAGGATACTGTAAAATCTCCATTCCCACCCCACTCCAGGGGAAGGATACTGCAAAATCCCCATTTCCTAACAATCAGCTGGGACTTGGGAGGCAGAGAATAGATGGGGGTGGGGCCAGTCAGAATTTTTACTACCAGTTCTCCGAACCACTCAAAATTTCTGCTACCGGTTCTCCAGAACTGGTCAGAACCTGCTAAAACCCACCTCTGCATAGGAGCATAGTCTCTCCAGGTAGGGAATTTTCCTGTATCAGCACTTCAAGGACAGCTGAGGGGAGGGCATGACATCATGCCAAAGTAAAGGTCCTCCAGTGGTTAGGTACTTTGAGGTTAGTTAAGTATGCCAAGGGGAAGCAAAATACCTGTTGGATTCATTAACAATAAAGGTTAGGGATTTGGTTAGCTTCAATTGACATTCTGTATCAGCCACAGGCTATTTATGGAGTGATTTGGCCTGATCGTATCCCATGCTGAGAAGACCTGGAAAGAAGCCCAAAGATGAGATTTTAGTTGTCACTATCTTTTTCCATGTGGACTGAAAAATCATCCCTTATATCCTGTTTCCCGAAAATAAGACCCAACTGGAAAATAAGCCCTAGCATGATTTTTCAGGATGCTCATAATATAAGCCCTACCCCAAAAATAAACCCCAGTTAAGATCATCAGCAGACGGAGGTGTTTAGTACTGTATTTCCCCCAAAATAAGACCTAACCAGAAAATAAGCCATAATGTGTCTTTTTGGAGCAAAAATTAATATAAGACCCAACTGGAAAATAAGCCCTAGCATGATTTTTCAGGATGCTCGTAATATAAGCCCTACCCCAAAAATAAGCCCCAGTTAAGATCATCAGCAGATGGAGGCATTTAGTACTCTATTTTCCCCAAAATAAGACCTAACCAGAAAATAAGCCATAATGTGTCTTTTTGGAGCAAAAATTAATATAAGACCCAGTGTTATTTGGGGGGAAACACGGTAGTTAATGGGGCAAGATCAAGGGGAAAAAAGAGCCAATGGTTGAGTATGTGCACCCACTTACTGGCCTGCACTTTTATGAGGCCTGTCTCCAGTCTCAGGGTGGCATTAGAGACAAATTTTGTAAGATCCCATCTAGTCAGAAGTGACCAGCCAGACACATTTGAGATGTTCCCAAACGAGAAGAAGTTGACAGCCCACTTCTGCTATTGATTTCTTCCAACAGATTTTGCCTTAAAATAACTAGGATCACAGAGTGTCCCTAGCAGGCTGACGTTGCACAAATGATGGCTCAAACTGTATTCAGGAGGTGTGTTTAAAATAATTTATATGGAATGGAATGGAATGGAATGGAATAGAATAGAATAGAATAGAATAGAATAGAATAGAATAGAATAGAATAGAATAGAATAGAATAGAATAGAATAGAATAGAACAATAGAGATGGAAGGGACCTTGGAGGTCTTCAACCCTCTGCTTAGGCAGGAAACCCTACACCATTTCAGACAAATGGTTATCCAATCTCTTCTTTAAAACTTCCAGTGTTGGAGCATTCACAACTTCTGGAGGCAAGTTGTTCCACTGATTAATTGTTCTAATTGTCAGGAAATTTCTCCTTAGTTCTAGGTTACTTCTCTCTTTGATTAGTTTCCACCTATTGCTTCTTGTCCTGCCCTCAGGTGCTTTAGAAAATAGCTTGAGTCCCTCTTCTTTGTGGCAACCCTTGAGATATTGGAACACTGCTATCATGTCCACCCTAGTCCTTCTTTTCATCAGACTAGACATATCCAGTTCCAGCAACCGTTCTTTATATGTTTTAACCTCCAGTCCCCTAATCATCTTTAATGATTTAAATTTAAATTTCAGAGTATTTCTGAAGACTTTCCTGTGTTGAAGTCCTTTAAATGTTTCTACCCAAGCTTTAGCTGAACACAATTAGCAGCTATGGAAAATCAATTAAAAACCCTTTGAAGACCATTTTTATGAACATTTTTTAAAAAGAACTTTAAGTAACAAATTTTGGGTCAAATTGGTGTGCATACTTATGCCCTAACACTATCTTGTTCTGGTTTCAATTATATACTCACATATGCTAGGGTAATATTCTACATTGCTATGGTAATTAGTAGTTTACTTAAGGTTGAAGATAGAACAACAGACAAGGAATGCTAACCTAAACAGAGTCTCTGAAAGAAGCTTGACTGAGTGGTTTTGCTTTTGACGGGAGCACCCCGAATAAAAAGCCAAAATCCAGCCTATGTTTTTGTCCAAAGATCAGTCTAAGCCAATCCAAAGATCATAATTTTACAAGCAGAATTTGTACAACCATCATGCAAGAACCAGCGATCAGATAGTTGTTTCCAACAAAGAAACATGGCTCAGGGTTGCCTTTTAAATCAGGCTGCAATCAGCTGTCTTTTATCTAGAGATTGACTCCCTTGCTTGGCAAGGAGCCTCATAGAACATCTATAGACCTCAGTGAGCATGTGATGTGGTATATCCAATGAAATATCTGGATGCTATACTCCAGGGGTCCTCGAACTTTTTAAACAGGGGGCCAATTCACGATCCCTCAGACTGTTGGGGGGCTGGATCTGCTGGGGGGGCATAGCTAGGTGGTCAAGTGACTGAGTGGGTGTGACTAGGTGGTCATTTGACTGTGTGGGCATGGCCAATGTAGCAGTCCATTAAACAATACACACAAATTAAACTTTAATTTGTTATGCTCCTGGGGGTGGAAAGCAGGTTAGGGAAGGGATGTGGCTGCCTGGGGGCTGGGGGGGGAGAGAAGGACTTCTGTTTGTCCTTTCCCTCCCTCCCTCCCTCTCTCTCTGGAGGCTGGGGAGGCCAAAAACGGGCCCATTTTTGGTTTCCTGGGGCCTCCGCGCATCCCATTTTTGGCCTCCTTGGCCTCCAGAAGGCAGGTGGGGGCCGGTGGGTAGGCAGGATGATGTGGGCGGGGCAGCCTCATGGTCCCACGTGGGCTGGATTAATGGCTTCAGTGGGCCATATCTGGCCCGCGGGCCATACTTTGAGGACCCCTGTTATATTCATCCATGAAGCAAATATTCTACTTAACAGAAGTCCATAAAGAGAGACTACAACCTTATCTCTTTTTAGACCTGTCTTTGCAGAGAACAGTGCTCTCAATACACCAATTTATACCATAGAAACATAGAAAATTTATGGCAGAAAACACCTAGCACTCCATCAAGTTTGCTGTTTGAAGGCTTCTTTGTTTTCTTTTTAATTTATATATTTATTCATTTTAATTATTATTATTTTATTTTTGTAGGTTGATGGACATGTGTTATCCGAATGATGCAGCGCTTAGAGGTGGAGCTCTTGCCTCACAATCAGGAGGCTGTGAGTTTGATCCTAGGTAGCGGCAGATATTTCTCTCTCTGGGCACACTGAGAATATATCTGCTGAACAAAGCTCCTCATTGGCAACAGGAAGGGCATCCGGCCAGGAAACACTCCACTCCATTCAGTTGCCTCGACTCCAGCCCGATGCAAGGGATTACAGGGTCATTAAAAGTGAACAAAAAATGGACATGTGTTATCCCAAACATGTTTAAACTTAAAAATGTATGCTTTAATGTAATGTAGCCTGGTTTCTCCCTAAGGACCATCTCCCTAAGAATTCTAATATAATTTCTTTTAGTTGATCAGAATCCAGGTTTGCCTCTGAATTTTTCAAAGCCTAAAGCCATATTTGAATGCAAGCAGCAATGTTTATATTTGAACTCGGAGCCATCTGGCTGTATTCAGAGTGAAAGTTGCCTAGCTCAAGTTAAACATTTGCTTCCAAACTCTTGAAAGTGTGTCGCTGAATTTTAAATGCTGATCTACTGGTTTATGCTTGGCTATTATATATATAACAAGGAATTGTCTTTCCAAAGAAGGGAATATTTCGGTGGAACCTACCAACGCTGATGATACTCAGCTGTACATTTCCACCCCAGACCACCCCAACGATGCCCTTGCTGTGATGTCTCGCTGCCTGGAGGCCGTGCGGGTCTGGATGGGGAGGAACAGGCTCAGACTCAACCCGTCCAAGACCGAGTGGCTGTGGCTGCCGGCGTCCCGATATAGTCAGCAGGTGCCATCGCTGACTATTGGGGGTGAATCTTTGCCCCCCAAGAGAGGGCTCGCAATCTGGGTGTCCTCCTGGACGCACGGCTGTCTTTAGAAGAGCATATGACGGCCGTGGCCAGGGGGGCCTTTTATCAGGTTCGCCTGATCAGCCAGTTGCAGCCCTTTCTGGATCGGGACGCCTTGCGCACAGTCACTCATGCCCTTGTCACCTCCCAGCTGGACTATTGTAATGCTCTCTACATGGGGCTCCCCTTGAAGAGCACTCGGAGGCTCCAACTGGTCCAGAATGCGGCCGCGCGGGTGGTTATGGGCGCAACCCGTTGTGCCCGCGTGACACCCCTCCTGCGCAAGCTGCACTGGCTCCCAGTGGTCTTCCGGGTGCGATTCAAGGTGTTGGTTACCACCTTTAAAGCGCTCCATGGCATAGGACCCGGGTACCTTCGAGACCGTCTTCTGCCACCAATAGCCTCCCACCGACCAGTCCGCTCCCACAGAGAGGGTCTCCTCAGGGTGCCATCAACCAAGTTATGTCGGCTGGCGACACCCAGGGGGAGGGCCTTCTCTGTGGGAGCCCCAGCCCTGTGGAATGAACTGCCCCCGGAAATACGCAAGATCTCCGACCTCCGGGTGTTTCGTTGCGCATTGAAGACCCTGTTGTTCCGCCAGGCCGGGCTATCAACTTAATAATTTTAAATTGGGGTATTTTAAATTTTTGGGGTTTTAAATCGGCCAAATCTATTTAATTATTTTAATTTTTAATTATTGTTGTGTCTTGTGTTTTTAAATTGGCTGTACACCGCCCTGAGTCCTTCGGGAGAAGGGCGGTATAGAAATAAAATTATTATTATTATTATTATTATTATTATTATTATTATTATTATTATTATTATTATTATTATTATTTGCATTTATACGGTGTGCTAAACTTTGTTCCTTTTCGTATTGATTTTTCTGTGACTTTCTTTGGCAATCCAGCATATTTAGATCATTTTGCGGTTCAACGTTTTGTGCAAATTGAGAAAATGAGTCAATTCTTTAGCCAGATGCTGCACCAATACAGCCTTTGCTTCACAAACAACTTTAGGGTATTATGAAAGCATGCTGGAACCATGGTGTATCAGCATCTTTTAGGGCAATGATTTTGGTTTCTCAAATCTTCCGTTCATAGTCCTTTTAATCCGATCCTCTAGTTTAGTTGAGAAGCATGAAATTTGCTGGTGGGGGATGGCAGCCGTTATCATAATTTAATCCTTCCTTCCTTGTAGGATATGCAGTCAAACAGATTAGAAATGTTCATGTCATTATCACCACTGAGCAGGAGGAGTAAGTAAATCTCTATTAGGCACCTAACATTCCTACTTTCTGAGATCGTACATCTTAAGTACTAACTTGCCTGAGCAGAAATGAGCTGTAACATCTCCCATAAAACTCATTGCAAGTTGACATGTAATAATCCACTCCGCGCTCAATCTCCCTTTCCAAGGAACCCTCTTATAATATTGAAGATGCTGTCATTTAGTCAAAACAGGGACATTCTCACGCAAACTCATAATACAGGTACTGCTTGATTTATGAGCGTCATGGAGTCTACCCATTACAGTTTTAAGTTGTGATGGTCATAAAGTAGGTCATCGTGTGATGGACCCGAAAAGTGTTGGAAACTGGCAAAAACACCATCATAAATCATGGTTATGTGTCTGTGGGATGCTGCAACCAGTCATAAATGGAGTGGGTTGCCAAGTGCCTGACAGGTGATCATGTGACCTTGGAGGGGGACGGTGCAACATTTTGAGATGTCCATACATGTTTTATAGACCAGGGGTCACCAACCTTTCGGATCTCAGGGATCACTAAATTCATAATTTTAAATCCTGCGGACCACTAATACGATCTGCCTAATGACCGGCTGGGTGGGCATGGCTAGGTGGTCATGTGACTGGGTGGGTGTGGCCAACTCAATGTCATTCATGTGGAGGGGTGCTTCACCGGCTTCTACTCGCCCCTCCCCTCCCAGCCACTCCTCGCCTCCCCGCCCGGGCTCTTTAGGGCCCCAACAGGAAGCAATTGTTGGAGCTAAACAGCCACCACGAGAAAGAGTTGGCAAAAAAACTGGTCCAGTTCAAATTGGATCTGACCAAGAAGGAGGTTCAGCAGAAGCACCTCACTGAGGACTACGATCATAGACTTTCCAAGCAGAGGGAAGACCTGCAGTAGTGCAAGGCCAGGTACAGGCACCTGGAGGCTCAGCGAGCTGAGATGGTCAGCCAGTTTCAGGCCATGATGCAGTCCCACTGGAACAAGGCCCTCTGGCTCTTCGCCACCAGCAGCACTTCCTTCTAGTCTTCACCCAAAGCCCTGCACCAGGAGGCTGAAGCAGACCCCAAGTCAGAATTTCTGCCCCCCTCTAACCCACACAAAAAGGGGGAGACTCTCTGCAGCAACACAAGCGTTCATTGCATGTATCTGGCCCAGGGGCCGTAGTTTGAGGACCCCTGATTTAGTGCAATATAAAAAAAGCAAATAATTTTTCTGCAGACCACCAAAATTTTCTCATGGACCACCAGTGGTCCATGGATTACCAATTGGTGTTATAGACTGTTATAGACTGTAAAGCACTCTTTCTGTGACTAAAACAGTCATTAAACAACCGGTCATAACTTGAGAACTCCTTGTACAGGTCATGACAGTTCCAAGTTTTACCTTGGCCCTTCCTTTTGACACATGTCATTTAAGGTCATTTAAAAACCTCTTCTCTCTATTCAAAGTTTGGTGCAGTGCAATGTTTTTCTCTGTCTGTAGAAAACCACGGGGAGATTAAGGGTCTTAAAAAAGACTCTTTTTGCATTTCAAAAGCCAATCAGAGACTGACATCTTGGATCAAAGTCAAGATGGGTTTCTTGGTTATTGATTTCGCACTTTGTGCCGTGGTCCTTTTTTCCTCGCTCTTGCTCCTCTTTTTTATATATAAATAACGGAAGGGAAAAAGGTTGCAAGTCAACTATGCAGGCTGAAAAAAGTTTATCCAGTTCAGAAAAAAGAAAATCACTCTTGTAATCCTGGAAGCTTAAAGCTTCTCAACCAAAAGAGAACATATTTAAATTCTATTCTGTTTTAAAGACATAAGATCAGACTTGCTGGATCAAGTCACGAGCTCGTTGTAGTACAACTCATCAGGGAGCCAACCAGGTGTATTCAGGGAAACTCACAAACTTGTAACTTTTAAAATAGAATAACTTTTATTTTCCCCACAGTTGCTCTCCAACAGTTAATTTTCAAAGATGCTGCCCATCTTCTTCTTACTAGCATATTCCTGCAAGTGTAGGATCTGCTTTTCAGATCATTGAATGCCACTTTGCATGGTGGGCTGCATCTCCAGGGCGCAGGCCCGTAGCTTGCATATCTTTGTTGATAGTATCTTACCATCTCTGTTTTGGATGCCCGCAAGGTCTCTGGCCATTGACTTCTAGTTGGTAGGCAGTCTTGGCCACGGTGGAAGGTTCTGCTCTCTGGACATGTCCATACCAGCAGAGTCAGCCTTCTCTCATCTTCTCTATAATTGGTGCCACACCAAAATGTTGTCGAATGGTGTCATTTGTGATGTGGTCAAGAAGGGAGATGCCCGATATCCAGCAAAGCATTCACATTTCCATGGCATGGAGAGAGCTTTCGGTCCCTGTTGTTGCTGCCCAGCATTCAGCATTTCAAAGATGCTGTCCATGATGCTGGAAATACTACACCAAGAGCAGTAGCCATCAATAAATGGATAGTCTGATGATCCTGAGTGTGCACGAAAACAACACAGCCAGAGAACAGGTCTAACTCCCCTTTATTGATCCAACTTTGCCCCCAAATGTTCCCACATTCACTTTAAGTCCTGGAGCAAAGCTCTCACATGTACCTTCAGCAGCCTCTGGCTCCGAGTAGTTCAGTAAACAAGATTAGCCAAACAGTAACCAGGGCCATCAGTCCAGGAAGCCAGATTGGCCAAACAGTCATCTCCAGGCGTCAGCAAGTGCACACAACGTTCCACAGATTCAATGCTTGTTCCCAACAAATGCCCCTCCCACCAGCACCTCCTTACATCTCAGTCCCCAGGTGTGCCTTGTGAAGTGAGGTGGGGCACTCTCCTCCCTTGTAGCCAGCTCAGTCCGCGTTGTTCTCACCTTCTCTCTTCTCTGCTTGCTCTGAGATCAGGAGGAGGTGGTCCTTGCTCTTTGCCTGAACTCTGTCTCTCCTGCTCCTCCCTGTCCGCAAGCCTTTCTAATCTTGAAAAGCCTTGTCTGGACTGACTCTGCCTTTCCCCAGTTTCCTCCAAGGCCAACAGAGCTGCCCTCTGTCAGCTCTTGTTCCAGCTCATCTTCCCCTGCAAATTACTCTGATGGGGGCGTGACAAATAGTCTATCAATTGAGTTTATTTCAGGGGTGGGCTTCAAAAATTTTAGCAAGGGGTTCTCTGCCCAGTTGCTGAGTGGGCGCGGACATGGTGGGCATGGCCTAGTTGGCCTCCTGCACCACGGTGTGTGTGTGGGGGGGGGGCATTTTTGCCCTCCATGGACTCTGGAGGCTTTTCTCAAGCCTCCAGGAGGGCAAAAACAGCCTCCCCAGACTCTGGAGGCCCTCTGAAGGCCAAAAACAGGCCCATTTCCAGCCTATCCGAACTTCCGGTAGGCCCGGTTTTTGCCCTCCCCGAGCCTCTGTGCGTGCCCTGCACTTACCTGCATCCAAAACAGGCTGCATGGGGACTCCTGGGAGGGGAGGGGTGGGGTGAGTGGGGCCGGCCAGGAGTGGGATTTGGGGGTTCTCCGAACTGCACAGAATCTTAGCTAGGGGTTCTCCCGAACCTCTGCCAATCCCCAGCAGCCCACCCCTGGTTTATTTGTCTAATTAGCCCCTCCTCAATTTATAACTCTGGGTGGTATAGGAAAGAGAATTAAATTGATTTAAAAAAATAATTGCAATGAAAAACCCTCATCAAAATACCCCTGCCTCAGCTCAACACGTTATTGAGGCTGGTGATAAAAACGTGTGCACATACACACACAAACATATCCCATTGGTAACGTCTGCTTTCAAGACAAAATGGGTGTCTCTTGCTATTGTGTTGCTGTAAAACTGCAGCCTGTCACAGTAAAACAAAACGAGCGAGACCAACAAATTGTTTAACTTGGCATCGGATCACTTCATCAAGTCATTACGTCTGTATGGGAATCGTGCATTTATTCCTCCGTCCCCTAGGATAGGTCTAACATCCATCCCTAAATAGGTGAAACTTGACATGGACAAAATAGAAAGTAGGATTGGTAGGTTGGAAGGCTTGTCATGTTTCACATTTGTTTAATTCTTAAACCACATGCCCCCGTCCTGTCTTTGGGGAGTTATAAAGCATACAACTGCCACCCCTTTCTCGAGATTGACACAATGATTGCATCTTATCTCTTTTTCTCCGAATGTGGAAATAAATTTCCTGGTTACCGATGGCAGCGCTGAGTCATTCCAGTCCTCTCCTCCTCCCCCCCCCCCGAGGAATTGTACCTCTATCAGTTAATTACAGTTGCAAATTATAGGAATTAGCTATCTGGTTGCATCTGTAAATGGTGCACTAAGATAGTTAAATCCCGTCATTTGCAGCTTCAAGTTAATTGTAGCTGCAAAAATGTAGACACAGTTAATTGCAGGTGTAAATGTACTGGGAAGGACAGAGAGTGTATGTTGAGCCCTCTTAAAAATTCAGGTCACATTTTCTTCCCACAATTAAGGTACAGTCTCAAATTCGTTTGCCCTTAGGGGAAAAAGAATATACTTCTTGTTTCAGAAATCTAACTGCCTTTAATATGAACTGCTTCCCTGATGTCATGAGCAAACAATATCTCCAAGTACGGTCTGTAGTTATCGGTTCTTTGCACATCTCCGAAGAAAACAGGGTGCCTGATTTTCTTCCTACCACAATTAAAAGTCATCAGCGGATTATGGAGCAGAGTTTTTTTTTTTCCACTTTAGATTCTGCCTTTCTGTGTTTTTGTCTCGTGGCAGCGGTAGGGCCAATTTAAAGGGGGAGGAAGAAAAAAAAATCACCTGCTATTTTTCTATCAGTTCCCATTCAGTTGGACGAAATGGTATTGGCTTTCAATTTTTTTTTATCTCCCAAAGAAGAAAACGATCGTAGAAGAGCTGTGATGTTCTTGTATATTCTTTATTTAACATAAGAACTAAATGCTAGTCAAGGGTTATATGTGAATGGGCTGCCATTCCCTGTCTAATTCTGTCTCTCAGTTTCTTTCTTGTTAAATTGCACGAGAGGGAACGGTTCACGCTAAACACTTCTCTCAAAATTATACTGATTGTAATAGAAGGGTAATTAATATTGTATTGGGGTGTTCGTTTTAATCAGAAAAGGCCATAACTCGGTGGTTGAATACCTGCTTTGGAAGCAAGGGGAAAAAAAAAAAAACCTCTGAAATTCAATCCTTGGCATCTCCAGTGAACTTGGAAAAATTCCTGCTTAAAACCTTGGAGATTTCTGCAGGTTAATAGGAATGGTTTCAGTTGGTATTTAACGATTCCTATGTTCCTAAGAGCCTGGAATTGCACTAGAATAGGTCAACTAGATGATCTATTTTGCATGTGTAATCTGTCTTATCTGATTTCTGTGTATGAGAGTGCAAGTCTTTTTTGTTTTAATGATGGTATATATTTGCACTTATTGTATGCAATTTCCCCCGAAGAGAACATAGGCGATTTCATAGAATCATAGGGCTGAAAGGGACTTCGGAGGTGGAAAAGAACATAGAAAATAGAACATTGTGGAAGTTGCAGGGTACCTTGGAGGTCATCTAGCCCAGCCCCCTGCTCTAACAAGAGATCCTATAACATTTCAGATGAGTGGCTGTCCAATCTCTTCTTAAAAGTCTCCAGTAATGGAGCACCCACAACTGCTGTAGGCATACCATTCCACTGGTTGATTGTTCTCACTGTTAGGAAATTTCTTCCTAGTTCTAGGTTGCTTCTCTCCTTGGTTAGTTTCCATCCATTGCTTCTTGTCTTGCCTTCTGGTGCTTTGGAGAATAAGTTGACCCCCACTCTTTTTTATGGCAAACTTTCAAATATTGGAACATATGCTATCATGTCACCCCTAGTCCTTCTCTTCAATAGACTAAGGTAAAGGTAAAGGTTCCCCTCGCATATATGTGCTAGTCATTCCCTACTCTAGGGGGCGGTGCTCATCTCTGTTTCAAAGCCGAAGAGCCAGCGCTGTCCGAAGACATCTCCGTGGTCATGAGGCCAGCATGACTAAATGCCAAAGGTGCATGGAACACTGTTACCTTTCCTCCAAAAGTGGCCCCTATTTTTCTACTTGCATTTTTTACCTGCTTTCGAACTGCTAGGTTGGCAGAAGCTGGGACAGGTAACGGTAGCTCACTCCATTACGTGGCACTAGGGACTCGAACCACTGAACTGACTCAATCGACAAGCTCAGTGTATTAGCCACTGAGCCACTGCGTCCCTTCAGTAGACTAGACATACCCAATTCCTGCACCCGTTCTTCATATGTTTTAGCCTCCAGCCTCCTTTTAGATCTTTGAGACCCCTTTTAAGTCTTCTAGTCCAACCCTCTGCCCAAGACAGAAGTCCTTATACTATCCTGGGCAAATGGCTGTCCAATCTTTTCTTGAAAACCTCCAGCGATGGAGCTCCCCTCAACTCTTAGAGGCAAGCTGTTCCATTGATTAATTGTTCTCACTGTCAGACAATTCTTCTTATTTCCATGTTGGCTCTCCCTCTGATGAGCTTCCACCCATTGCTTCTTATCCTGCCCTCAGGTGTAATGGGGAATAGATCTACCCACACTTTCCTATGGCAGCTCTTCAAGTATTGGAAGACTGATAGGTCTCGCCTAAGACTTCTCTTGGTTAGGCTAAATGTATCTACCATACTTTTCAGAGTATAAGATGCACTTTCCCCTGCCCTAAAAGTGGGTGGAAATGTTGGTGCATCTTAAACACTGAATACAGCAATTTTTGGCCTCCCAAAGCCCTGCCATGCGTGTCCCGTTTTTGCAAAAAATGGGCCTGTTTTTCACAAAAACAGGGCATGCAGAGGCTTTGGGAGGCCTGCAGAATGTTCCTGGGGGCTGGGGAGGGCAAAAACACCCCTGTTTTTGCAAAAAACGGGCCTGTTTTTGGCCTCCCAACCCCCCCCCACTCATCTCATTTTTGCCCTCCCAAGTCCAACGGAGCACTATGCAGGCCTCCCGAACCATCTGCATGCCCCGTTTTTGTGAAAAACGGGACACACAGAGGGTTCGGGAGGCCTGCAGAGTGCTCCTGGGGGCCGGGGAGGGCAAACACTGTTTTTTTTCTTGCTTACCTCTTCGAAATCCTGCTGCGTCTTATACACCGGTGCGTCTTATAGTCTGAAAAATATGGTAATTCCCTTAGTTGTTCATCATATGATTTAGCCTCCAAACCCCTTACCATCTTTGTTGTTGTTTTAATTATTTTTTATTTTATTAGGTTTATTCATTTTTATAGTTTACTATAGTTTTATAGTTTATAGTTGAGAAGTGCAGCACAAATTCAAGATGAGGATAGAGGTGAGTAGTTGGCTGTGCACATTAGTATGAGCTCTGTGAAGTCGAGGAGGCCAGAATCTTATCCTGCCCTCCCTTGCCTCCCTTCCTCCTTTCTTTTTTTCCTTGCCGTCTTACTGTTGACACTCCTGCTAATTATAAAGAATTAAAATTACAGCACATTTCCGCGGCTATCTTAATTGTAAAGGCAGAAGGGATAATACCTTGCAGGCTCACAAATGCCAGCAATGTCTTCTATTTCATCTTCTCTTTTTACTTACCCTTGTCTATCCTGCTAGAAATCTCACTAATAAGCAAGTCAAGATAGCATCTCATTATGTTAAGAACCGGAGTAACAGGTAATTTTAATTTCTTTTTACAGTATAACATCGGTGCTTAAATCCTATGCAAACAGGTTCTTTATAGTAGATACTTCAAAGCGATTTTGGAGATGTATGCTCATGGGAGGGTGAAATTAGTTCATGAATTTCAAGGCGTTATTTACTTAGCAAAGGGGACCTCCTGGCTGGATAACGAATCAAAGATGATCATGAATCATTATTTTTGAATTTTTTAAAAAAGGAAGAAGAACAAGAATATCTTTTCCTTTTGTACGTAGTTTTATATCATGAAAAGAAGCATCAAAGCAAGAAAGGTGGGTTGAAGGGTTAATACAAATATCGCTGGGAAAATCGGGACCCTCCATGCTTAGAAAAACGAGTCAATCCTAAAAGTGCTTTTTCTAAAAGGCAATTGGACTTTCTTGGTCCCCCCCCCCCCTTTGGAAATGTTTTGCTTCTCATTCAAGAAGCTTCTGGAACTGAAGAAGCTTCCTGGATGAGAAGCGAAACATTTTCAAAGGTGAGGGGGGGAAACACACACACACAAGAAAGTCCAGTTCATAATCATCTTCTTTTATTGACCCCATAGTCCCTTGTGGGGTGGAGTTTGGGTAACTGAATGGAGCTGAGTGCTTACTGGCTGGATGCCCTTCCTGTCACCAATGCAGAGTTTTGTTCAGCAGATATATTGCGCCCAGAGAGGGAAATATCTGCCGCTACCTAGGATCGAACTCACAGTCTCCTGATTGTGAGGCGAGAGCTCCACCTCTAGGCCACTGCACCACTCACAAGGAAGTCCAGTTGCCTTTTGGAAAAAGCACCTTTGGAACAACCGTGACCTGGGTGACTGAGAATCTCCATAGACATTTAGCCTGAGTCAATATCTCAAAGAGGATGACTTGGGAATATAGAATGCCAATGGGTTTATGCCATTGATATACAACAAGAACATCTCTATTAACTTGGAGACTACAGCAGACTAAGGCCATGTGGAGGACCACACCTGGAAATTAGGTGAGTCCAAGATCCACTTTAAGGTTTTAAGGATTTTATGTTTAATTCTCTAAAAGTCGTCAAAGAGGTCAAAGCATGGCTGTTGTTGTGTCATGGAGTGTGTGAGAGAGAGGGGAGAGAGGGGGAGGGGGAGGGAGAGGGAGAGAAGAGAATTCTTTCTAATCTGCCATCTATTCTGCATTTTTTTTATCTCTTTCTGAATTAACTTTTGCTTTAAAAAGCAGAGAGAGATTAAGAGAAAATTAAAAAGACTGGAGTGAAATTAAAAATAGTTTCTCGTCTGCAAAAAAGATAATTCCCTTTGTTTGAAGAACAAAAGATTTAAATCCTTCTATCAATGTCATCTCATAACTAATTTTTCAATGTGTCAGTCAAGCCATGAATCATTTGTGCAGGTCTTTGGAGTTCAGCATCGATCTTACGTTGTTCCTACTGCCTGCTGCCCCAGGAGCTTCCCTTCAGCACAAGTTATTCATGTTTATCTGTCCCATCAATAATTGTGCCACAGTAATTAAAATACAATTGCTCCAGAGTATGGTCTGTGGCAAAGTACTGTGCTCAGCATCAGAGCAAAACATGGATCTGTCATACACACAAACCTGAACACCCGGAGAAAGAGAAACTCAGACTGCGGTACACAAACAATTTAATTTTCCATTCGTTTGGCACATTTAAGTTTAGTGAGTGCATATGAAATAATGGATTTTATATTGAGTGATTTAGGGAGCTAGTGATGATTTGGGGGTGTTAATGATCAAATTCTATGGTAACATTATACAAATAAATGTATAGATGATAGATAGATAGATAGATAGATAGATAGATAGATAGATAGATAGATAGATAGATAGATAGATAGATATAGATAGATAGCTGGATAGATGGATGGATGGATGGATGGATGGATGGATGGATGGATGGATGGATGGATGGATGGATACAGATAGATAGATGATAGAGATGATGATAAATGATAGATAGATAGATGATAGAGATGATGATAAATGAGATAGATAGTTAGATAGATAGATAGATAGATAGATAGATAGATGATAGATGGATGGATAGATGGATTGATGAGATGGATAGATGGATAGATGGATAGATGGACAATAGAGATGATGATAAAAGATAGATAGATAGATAGATAGATAGATAGATAGATAGATAGATAGATAGATAGATGTCTCTGGATATATGGACACACATGCACATTATTATTGGTTGGTTACATAATTAGCCAGATGTTTGGATTAGATTTGCATTTTTATCTACCTGTCGAGCCCTTCCCAAGGATGGGTGGATGGATGGATGCATAGATGCATGGATGAATGAATGAGGAGGAGGAGGTAGTAGTCCTGAGGTAGGCAAGTAGCTGATAGCAATTCCCTGTAAGTATTCAACATTTGCTTAGTTTTACCCTACTTGACTTTTGAACATTTATGGAGCCTTTTCAGTAAAGATAATCTTAGGCTTAAAACCATTTGTTTAGCAACTGTTTGAAGTTACAACAGCACTGAAAAAAGTGACTTAAAACCGGTCCTTGTACTTATGACCATCCCAGCATCACGTGATCAAAATTCAGACAGTTGGCAACAAGCATGTATGTATGATCATTGCAGCGTGCCAGGGTCATGTTATTAACCATTTGCAGACTTCCCAGCTGGCTTCCAACAAGCAATGTCAACGGGGGAAGCCAGATGCATTTAATGTGTGATTTACTTAATAATCTTGGCAGAAAAGGTCACAAAGGTCATAAAATCAGGCATGACTCATTCAACAATGGCCTTGCTTAGCAATGGAAATTTTAGTGCCAACTGTGGTTGTAAGTCGAGGATAGATAATATTGAACATTTTTCAATCCATAGGGATTACAAACTTGTCAAGGAGGAGGATCACGTGAGGATTTGGTTATAATATCATCTGGATATATACCCAAGTTATAAATTCAAGGTTTCTAGAGAGCCCATTTGGGTTTTTTGCAAAGAAGCTTCAGAAAATTTATTTTAGAGAGAATCTATAGCATGCTGATGATTTTTCTGGAACTACTATTTTGAAGGCTAGTTAAAAAAAAAAGATAAGATTGTATGCTATTTCGGTGACAGTAAGTGCAATTTATATAAACTTTAGAGAAAAGGATACAATTTGGGCAAATGGTGAGTGGGAACTACAACAAGGACAGCAAGCCAAATGGCACCAGGGATTTGACGGTATAATTTTCACTGATGTGTGAGGAAAATGTCATTTATTTTTATTTTATTTTTTTGGACTGTTGCTGCAGAATCAGGGATATTGCTTGGCACCCACTATAAATCATAATTCAGAGTTAAGTTTCAGATTTAAGAAAACTAGTTAGTGGATCTGTGTTCTCCTCATCCAAATGGTCATTTGTATTGTGGTCCGCCAGTAGCCTGCAGAGCTGGCAGCGAAGTCGGACAGTGAGGAGGCTGAGAAAGAACATGGGCCTGTCCTGGAGGCTGGGGGAGGCCCAGATGAGGGCTCTGCGTCGGAGGCAGAGATGGGGCCAGGGCCATCGGGAAGTGATGTACGGACTCCGGAGCCTCCAGAGGCTGACAGCAGAGAGGCAGGAGTTACTGTGTACTTTAAAATGGGGAGATAGATATTAGATGCTCTACTCATCATGATGAAAGCTGGCTGGATGACTTTGGGCCAATCACCAGGAGACTGTGAGTTCTAGTTCTGCCTTAGGCATGAAAACCGGCTGACTCACTTACCTCATAAGGTTTTTGTTGTAGGGAAAATAGGAGAAAGAAAGAGTATTAGGTATAGCAGGTTTTTTTAAAAAGAAAAATCTATTCAGCCCAATATCTTGGGCTCATTTTAATATTTATGTCAACCTGGAACTATGTGTAACAATATTTTCTAAAGTGTGAGTTGAATAGTGATGATATTCTAATTTCTTGTAATTTTTTTCAGTGTGCAAATGTTTCTTCCATTAATATTTCTGAGTGCTTTTTAAGAGCCTAAAGATGTTTTATTAGCCCAGTTTTAACAAAACCAAAATATGGATTTGATTTAGTTTGTTTAACAAGCAAAAACAACTACACTAATCAAACATAATTTTCAATATATATATATATTTTAATATATATATATATATATATTAAAAAATGGAGCCATCCAATAAAGCATTTTTTTTAACCTGATGATTTGGCAGTATCGTATATGTAAAAACAAATCTAACTGCAGATCTGCTAATTTTTAAAATGAATTTATTGATTCTTTGCAGCTAACGGAGCAGTGTAATAAATCTGACCCCACTTAAAAATTTTAAAAATGCAGGCGGAAGATGACAAGTCTGAGGAATACAGTCAGAGCTGTGTGTTCTCAGACAGATATTCTGAGTGACATATTTACTTTTCACAGAGATTGTTCAATGCTCTATTATATTTAAGATGTCCAAAACAGGATGAGATTAAACCTCAGCCTGTATATAATCAGCTGATGGAGGCGGAGAGACAGCTGAAGATATTGATAATTTATCTTTGGGTCCTGCCCAAAATACCTATTTATTTTATTACTAATTTATTACTTTGCTACTAAGGTTTCAATGCCATTCCATTCCATGCAGGTACTCCTCGACTTACGACCACAATTGGATCCAGAAGGAAGGAAGGTGGATTCCTTTCCCTTTTTCCTTGTTTTGGCAATCTCCGAGATTGCTGTTTAGCTCCCGGATGTTTCATTACCAAACTAGGGAACATCAGCTGGGTTTTTGGGTGAAGTGTCTTGTTTGTTTATATAGATGCTGAGTGAATCACAAGGCTGACTGAGTCACCAGGCTGATTCTGGTCTTGTGATTTTGTGACTTTGTGACTTCTGACTGGTTGCTGTGAGGCACGGAATTCAACTGGGGAGGGGATGGTCGGTTCAATTTTCAGTTGGTGGTTCTGCTTCCTTATTGATTCGTATGCTTCATTGTGTACGAACCACTGTGCCACCACGGCTCTTGATTCAAAGAGCTGTGGTGGCACAGTGGTTAAACTGCAAGAACTGCAGTCTCCTTCTGCTGACTGCTGGCTGCCAGCTGTTCAGCAGTTCAAATCTCACCAGTCTCAAGGTTGACTCAGCCTTCCAGCCTTCCAAGGTGGGTAAAATGAGGACCCAGATTGTTGGGGGCCATAGGCTAACTCTGTAAACCGCTTAGAGAGGGCTGTAAAGCACTGTGAAGTTGTATATAAGTCTAAGTGCTATTGCTATTGCTATGCTGGTTCTAAGTCAATGTGTTTGTTGATGGACCCACTGGTAGAATGCCAGGCTTTGATAAACTCATGTGTCTGATGGGTTTTGGTGTGGGTGATGACTTTGGTTTCATCCCAGTCAAACCGGTGTTGTTTGTTGTCAGTGTGGTTGGCGATCAGGGACTTTGGGACAAGTATTTTCTACTTTCTTTAAAAATATATAGGTTGTGTTGTGCTTCAACCGTTGTTGTACTATTTTGCAAGACATTGTAACGTTTCAGTGATCTCTCATCACTCCTCAGCTCCTTAACCTAAAGGCAACTTTGGTTTTTAATGGAGTCTTTAAATTTATGCCCAGCAAATATCCCAATGTGAATTAGGGAATGATGTTGACAATCCCAACACGGCAGGTCTAGTGCCGTTCTACAGCTGGCTACTGCCGTAGAACATATGGAAGCAAGGAATTCCTACCCTGTTTCTTCCTAACCTTCATGTTGGGAATTGTGCTCAGGAGAAAATATGTCATTGGACAATAGTAAAACTTGACAGTATTGTACTGCTTCCAGCTGTCTGGTAGGTTGCTGAAAATTAAATGGGCAAAAACAGCAAAATGAAAAGCTCATGTAGGGAAGAATGCTTTATGGTTTGTAGGACTCAGTCCACAGCTTCCTCCTCCCAAAAAAATACATATTTCTCAATTTCTTTGGAAATAAGCCTGGATCATACTTTACTAGGACTGCTCATGTAAGTCAATCACTGTGCACCTTGAAGTCAAGATAATCTGTCCCACAGGTGGTATTCAGCAGGTTCTGACCAGTTCTGGAGAACCGGTAGCGGAAATTTTGAGTAGTTCGGAGAACCGATAAATACCACCTCTGACTAGCCCCGCCCCCATCTATTCTCTGCCTCCCAAGTCCCAGCTGATTGGGATGGAATGGGGAGTTTGCAGTATCCTTCCCCCTGGAGTGGGGTGGGAATGGGGATTTTACAGTATCCTCCCCCCTGGAGTGGGGTGGGAATGGAGATTTTACAATATCCTTCTCCTGGGGTGGGAAGGGAATGGGGATTTTGCAGTAACCTTCCCCTGGAGTGGGGTGGGAATGGGGATTTTGCAGTAACCTTCCCCTGGAGTGGGGAGGTAATGGAGATTTTACAGTATCCTTCCCCTGGAGTGGGGAGGTAATGGAGATTTTACAGTATCCTTCCCCTGGAGTGAGGAGGGAATGGAGATTTTACAGTATCCTTCCCCTGGAGTGAGGAGGGAATGGAGATTTTACAGTATCCTTCCCCTGCCACCCCCACAAAGCCACCCCCACAAAGCCACGCTCACAGAACCGGTAGTAGAAAAATTTTGAATCCCACCACTGAATTCTGGTCATGTAGCATCCCAGGGGTTAGCCAAATAGAGAGATTATTGCCTTAGTCTTAGACTACTGTTATCTCCTGTATGTGCTTCTGTCCTTGAAAAGCATAGGGAAATGCAGACAATGCAACATTTGCAGCCAAATTCCTTTTTGATGTATACTCAATAGATCACATAACATGGAAGAAGCTTGCTGGCGCACCTACCTAGGGCGATTTTTCCACACTTGTGAAAAAGACAGTAGGTAGGACAGTTCAGCTTTGTGCCAATATTTGCAGTAAAATCTTACTATTTTTTTCTAAAAAAAAGTTTTCAACTTATTATACATCAAATGTTCATACATGACTGGTTTCTGTGTGTGGACTGTGATGACAGCAGGGAAGAATGAATTATATGTTCACAGAAATCCATTTGCATTGTTCTATTGTGTTTGAAGCTCCTGCCGGTTAATGTTTCAGGGTTATTTAACTTTTCAGCTCTACTTTCTTGAAGCAGTGATTTGGCTACGTAACAACATTGCCGAAATTGCATTATTCATAGCTGGTTCTGAGCATAAACAATGACTTTGCTGTCCATCTGAACGTGGCCTGTGGTACAATTTCAAATTCCAAAAGAAGACGCTTTTCAGGGCGTATTTTTATTTTATTTGTATATGCAACTAATTTCATCCAACTTTATTAAAATATTGATTAGGGAACCATATTTTTTTTTCAGTGTCGGGACTGCTGTTATTGATCCCGCTGATCCTTTCTAAAACAGACATTATTTTAAAAACAACAACAACAAGGCAGCCTAGCAATGATTTTGCAAAATGCGACTGCTTTTAAAAAACATCCTGTCCATTTGCTTTCTTCTTTCCCAAACCTACAGACAGAGGAAATGTTCTAAAATTTCTACGTAAAAAAAATCAGTGCGAGAAAAAGAAGGAACTTAGATGTCCTGAACAGGAGGAGGGAAATGCTGTTATATTCCTTTCCTGCTATCATTAGTCTTCCCCAATAAAGAGAGAGTTGATTACTCAGGAGTTGGGGTGCCAACTGATGCTGACTTTGTCTGCTCAATGTTATCATCCATCATCCATGGCGTGAGCTGGGCTGGATCTTCACGCTTAAATCAGAGTTAGCTCTATTATAACCAAAGGAACAATTCCACACCTGGAGACCTCTTCCAATCTTCCTCCCTTCTCAAAATACAAGACATAAAACACAGCCATCTCCATTACGGGCAACTTTTATTTATAACTCTAATTACTGTAAGAAAGTGAGTCATTTCTAAGGGCAAAATGATTTAAAAAAAAAAAAAGTATTTCTGTCACTGTTAAGGGACAAACGGAAAGAGTTCAAGTTTTGTCTGAAGCAGTTTTAACCACCGTGAATTTGGATCAAAAAAATGGCAAACTCTTTGACAGGGCTGTTATTCCTGACATTTTTAAATTACTTTTTTTTTTTTTTTTTGAAGACGAGGAAGTGAAGATCTATTCCAGGAGCGCTTTCATTGGCTAAAGGTCATTTAGGTGTCGTTTTTCTGAGAAGAAGCCACGATGATGAGTGGTGATGAAAATAAAGACAGGGTTTTAAATGGGGGCAGGGTGTTGGTTGCTGCTTATTTTTAAATTTTAGAGGAGTGCTTTTCTTTAAAAAAAAATGATGCATCTAATGTACAATTGCCTGTAAATCATAAATTAATTGGGAAGAAACTCATAAAGATAAAGGTTCCCCTCACATATATGTGCTAGTCGTTCCCAACTCTAGGGGGCGGTGCTCATTTCCGTTTCAAAACTGAAGAGCCAGCACTGTCCGAAGACGTCTCCATGGTCATGTGGCCGGCATGACTAAATGCCAAAGGTGCATGGAACTTTGTTACCTTCCCACCAAAGGTGGTCCCTATTTTTCTTTCTTAACCTTTATTCAACTTTTTTAGTTTTAAAATCATTTAATACATTTCCATCTTTACAGCCTTCAGTTTTCGGTATCAACTCTGATTACCTATTTTCCATTTATGGAATAAATAAAACTTTTGTATTATACATTTATGTAGTTTCTGTATTTATACCTCTAAATACATAAAACCTTTTACTATATTATACAATTGTTCATCTTAAATATACATTTTATAACTTCTACATGTGCTAACTATACTTTGTTAACATCTTTTATCATATTCATAAATTTATAGGGTTTCCACTTTAACATAATTTCTATATATATTCTATGTATTGATTTTACTTCTAGTTTCTAGCCATGGCTAGGTGGTCCCTATTTTTCTACTTGCATTTTTTATCTGCTTTCAAACTGCTAGGTTGGCAGAAGCTGGGACAAGTAACAGGAGCTCACCCCATTAAGCAGGACTAGAGTTTCGAACCGCTGAACTGCCAACCTTTCAATCGACAAGCTCAGCATCTTAGCCACTAAGCCACTGTGTCCCTTTGAGTCACCGCGTCTCACATACATGACATAATATAACATTTGTATCTCTCTATTTGTATTAAAGGGTTATTTATACCAGGGGTGTCAAACGTGATTTCATTGAGGGCCACATCAGGATTATGTTTGACCTCGGGGGGCCAGGATGGGCATGGCCAGCTCGACATCACTCGTGTTGGGGGTGCCTGTGGTGGGCCGAGCACTCTGCCTGTGAAAATGGGCTCCTGAGCTCTGTTTTTGGCTGCAACGGCCTCCTGCAACCCTCTCCCAATGAAAACGGAGCAAGGGAGGGCCACACACAGCCCTCCTGAGCTCTGTTTTTGATGGCAGAGGCATCATAGACCAGTCCTTTGCTGTTTCCAGGGCAGCCCTGAGGCCCGAGTTTGACACCCCTGATGTATACAATTCTTTGTCAGGCATGAAGGATCAGGATCACACATGAAGTTCCAAATAAATTGATTTATTACCAAACATGCCTATGCACTGGAATCTACTCAACTAAAGGTTAGAACTGTCTTAGTCAACGATCAACAGAATTAGATAACGATCAACAGAATTCAAGGAAGGTTATATTTAGTTCACTTGTGGCTATGCAGAGACTAGGCTGATTCCTCTTTTGATGCCTCCAGGTTCTGCCACTCCTTTGCCTACAATCTTCTATCTAAGAGTCTTATTTGCATCAGCACTGAAAATTACAAGCAACCTGGTTAAATAGTGAAATCACAAGGAATAAAAATCAGTTATCCTATCCACCAATCAATCAATCAATCAAATCTTTATTATGGTTATAGACCAGAATAAATTATCAATCCCCCCCCCCCCGCCAAATGGTTTATAGGTCAGGGTGGAAAGAGGGTGCCAGCTCCCCTAGATGGATCAGACCAGGATATCAATTTCACAAGAAAGCTAAAACTGCTTTTATTGAGGAAAGAAGGAAAGGAAGGAAGGAAGGAAGGAAGGAAGGAAGGAAGGAAGGAAGGAAGGAAGGAAGGAAGGAAGGAAGGAAGGAAGGAAGGAAATGGCACAATTAAGAACTTATAGCAAGCTTATGTGTGCATGTGTCTTTGAGTCAGTGTTGACTCCTGATGACTGCTTGAACTAGTTCTGATTTTTTTTTCCTTGGGCAAGATTATCAGAAATAGTTTGCCCTTGCTTTCTTCCTAGGATTGAGACCCAGGAATTGAACTCACAATTTCCTGGTTTCTAGCCTGGTATCTCTACCTCAACACCAAGCTGGCTCTACATGAGCATTTATAACTAAGCATTTGCTTAGTTAATATAGGTCTCCATCATGTATCCATTGCAAAAATCCAGAAGTCCACTCAGCTGACAGCAAAGAATTATGGGTTTCTGTATCTCTTTATGAGATGGTCCACTTTTGCAGTATATATAGATGGAGGGGTGTGTGTGTCTAGATGCAAGAAAAATAAATAAATAAACTGGTACCATGTTTCCCCAAAAATAAGACCCTGTCTTATATTTTTTTGAACCCTGAAATAAGCTCTTGACCTTATTGCCATGCACTCAAAAGCCCGATTGGGCTTATTATCAGGGGATGTCTTATTCTGGGGGAAACAGGGTAGTTTTATGAAGTTTTTAATTATTGATATAATGAATCCACTTCCCAGGCTCAAACCATCTTTATCATTCCTCTTCAAATATAGGGATAAGAATATACGCATGTCTTGTTAGAAGTAAATTCTGTTCCATTTAGCTCAATAATAGCTAAAGAATTTCAATCAGGAATTTTCCAGTCCTATTTAGAGATGCTACAGATTGGAATGTTCCTTCAGTATGCAAACATTACTTAGAAGTGGTCTACCTCCTTTTTGTTGTTGTTGTTAGTTGCAAAATCATGTCCAACCCATCATGACCCCATGGACATCGTTCCTCCAGGCCTTCCTATCCTCTACCATCACCTGGAGTCCATTTAAGCTCACACCTACTGCTTCAGTGACTCCATCCAGCCACCTCGTTCTCTGCCGTCCCCTTCTTCTTTTGCCCTCAATCGTTCCCACCATTAGACTCGTCTCCAGTGAGCCCTTCCTTATCATTAGGTGGCCAAAGTATTTGAGTTTCATCTTCAGGATCTGGCCTTCTAAAGAGCAGTCAGGGTTGATCTCCTCTAGGATTGACTGGTTTGATCACCTCGCAGTCCAAGGGACTCGCAGGAGTCTTCTCCAGCACCATAGTTCAAGGCCTCAATTCTTTGGCGTTCAGCCTTTCTTATGGTCCAGCTTTCTTAATCCCCAAACCAGTTATGTAGGCTTTGCTTTGCTGTCTAACACTGTCAAAACATCTGCATCAGCTAATTTGATTGGGTGTTGAAAAGAGGAGGAAGATGAAGGCAAGAAGTTTTCTCTCTTTTAGAAGTATTGGATTCAATCAGGGGTCTACCAGAGGGCAGCAAAATGCCCAGACCGGCAAAATTTAAGCATTTCAAGTGTATTAAATTATATGTCATCCTCCTAGACCAGCTCTGCAGCTGAGTATTGATTTTGGTTCTCCAAAGGGATTTTATCTTCATAATCTCTTCATACTCTGGGTAAGAAAGATTGGACCTTAATCAAATGTCAAAAAAAAAAAAAGAGATGGAACAAATATTATCCCATTATTTATATATTTGATATTGGTGAATGTACGTGTAAAACAAAAAAGAAACTATAGTACTATTATTTTTTGTAATCCTTCTTGTGAATCCATATTAACTTACACAATAAAGGCAATTCTTTTATGATGTGTTCTTTCATCAATTTCTGCGAAGAAGCAGGATCAGCAGAGAGATATTTGAACATGATACGTAAAGACTACAAATATATCATTATGTTGTCTTTCAGTCTTAACATTTTCTATTATCCACTTACTGTTCTTCAGCATGCAAACCAAAATATTTGGGCAGCCATATTCTATATGTATCTCATTCTTTTTTTTTTCTTACCTAGATCCTTATTTTTTTTTCTTTCCTTTCTATGTTTTTCTCCTTTTTGAACTTTATATTTTTTCTTTTTATTCTAGTTTTTGTATTAGTTTGTACCTTTTTAATGTTTAATAAAATTAAAGAGAGTACAGATAAAAGCAGCAAATTGGAGTGGAGGCTAAAACCAGTGGTGAAATCCAAATTTTTTTTACTACCGGTTCTGTGGTCGTGGCTTGGTGGGCGTGGCTGGGTGGGTGTGGCAGGGGAAGGATACTGCAAAATCCCCATTCCCTCCCCACTCCTGGGGGAAGGATATTGCAAAATCTCCATTCCCACCCCACTCTGGGGCCAGCCAGAGGTGGCATTTGCCAGTTCTCTGAACTACTCAAAATTTCTGCTACCAGTTTTCCAGAACCTCTCAGAACCTGCTGGATTTTACCCCTGGCTAAAACATATGAAGGAACGGTTGCAGGAATTGGGTGTGCCTAGTTTAATGGGGTGACATGATCGCAGTGTTCCAATATCTAAGGGACTGCCACAAAGAAGAGGGAGTCAAGCTGTTTTCCAAAGCACCTGAAGGCACTAATTGGGAACTAATCAAGAAGAGAAGCAACCTAAAACTAGGGAGAAATTTCTTGAGATCTGCGTTGCTCCTCTTTTTTTCTTTTCTTTTTTTTTTTTGCAATTTGCTAACTCTCTGCCTAAATTTAGTGCTCTATCTGCAGGCATTCATTATGGTTCAGTCCTACCTGTCTCTTTCCGAGTTAGAAGATGCCCTGCTAAGAAGCCTCCCTGTTGTCTAATTTCATTTCTGCTCTAATATAAGATGCTTCATTAAACATAAAATTCCAATTGGTCTGGTTGAGCCAGAGAAGTTGTGGGGGGGACAGGTTTGCCCTCCCCAAAGGATGAAAGGCACTTATTGTCAGGGTTCCAAGTAACACCCCCAATGAAAGAAGACCCCAGGGGTTGAATTTCCTCAAAGTTCCATTTTATTGAAGATGTCATATTGGCACATCTGGGAAAACCCGAATCTGAAAGCTTCCAGGTTTTCCCCACCCAAAAGAAAGTTCAAGTCCTTGCCCAGCACCCACATGTCCATCCCATGCTCCAATCAGGCACCATCCAAAACTGGAGATACCTCCCAGTCACCTCATCGCAGCTGCGGGGCATTGTGCAGTGGTGGGTTCCAAAATTTTTTACTACCGGTTCTGTGGTTGTGGCTTGGTGGGCGTGGCTTGGTGGGCATGGCAGGGGAAGGATAATGTAAAATCTCCATTCCCACCCCGCTCCAGGGGAAGGATACTGTAAAATCCCCATTTCCTCCCGATCAGCTGGGACTTGGGAAGAAGAGAATAGATGGGGGTGGAGCCAATCAGAGGTTTTACTACCAGTTCTCTGAACTACTCAAAATTTCCACTACCGGGTCTCCAGAACTGGTCAGAACTTGCTGAAACCACCTCTGGTTTGAACTGTGCAGATTTCTTCCTTTTCTAAGGATCTTCTCATCTTGTACCTGTGGGAGACCTATCTTCTTACTTATGCATAAATAAAAAAGATATTAATCTACCTTTCTGGCTCAGATCCTATTTGGCAAAGGGCACTCCGGGCTAAGAACCTTGCTGTGATTAATGACTAACATTGTCATGCATGGTTAAGAGAAAACCTTAAGTAATTCAGAAGATTTGAGGCTTGCACAAGTCTTCATGAGAGCCGTGTCAAGAAAGTCAAATGATGGCCATGACTATACAATCAAACATTGTACGTGCCCATTCATTCACTCAGCTGGTTAATCATGCTTACATTATTAAAGTTGGCCGTGTTCTATAAAACCCTTAACCACTAATCCTTAGAGGCTGCATTTACACAAGGTCTTCAGCTGGTTTGGTTTTACAAATGCATGCATTTTCTTTTGAATCATAATATATGGTACAACCCATCCTCCTTGGTTGATTTATGATTAGGGATAGTGTACGTTCTCATAAAATTATTTAATAATGGGGTAAATGATATAGGAACACAATCTTTGACTAGTCAAACACACAAGGTCAGGTAATTAATAATAATAATTAATAATAATAATAATAATAATAATAATAATAATAATAATAATAACCTGATCAGTGGGTGCAGCAAAATTTCACAAACTGACTACCTACAACGCCATGATCGCGTTGCTAAGATCATTCACTGGAAATTGTGCCAGAAGTTTGGATTTGAGTACAGCAAAAACCACTGGGAACATCAGGTTGAGAAAGTTTTAGAGAATGAGAAACTCAAGATCTTGTGGGACTTTAGGATTCAGACTGACAGGCACTTGGTCCACAACACACCTGACATAACAATAGTTGAAAAGAAAAAAGTATGGTTCATTGACATTGCAATACCTGGTGATGCACGAATTGAAGATAAGCAGCAAGAAAAAATCACAAAGTACCGGGACTTACAAATTGAAGTTGAGCGACTGTGGAAAAAGAAATCGTGTGTTGTCCCGATTGTAATTGGAGCCCTCGGAGCAATACCCAAAGGGCTACCCCGCTATTTAGAAATTCTAAATTTGCCGGACTTGAACATTTTGACTCTACAAAAAACCACCTTACTCGGAACAGCTTACATCCTCCGACGATACCTTAACAGTTCCTAGGTCCTTGGTTAGGACTCGAGCTGCTGAGCTATTAACCAGCCTCAAAGGCTGTGAATCTTACTAAAGATTAACCAATTAATAATAATAATAATAATAATAATAATAATAATAATAATAATAATAATAATAATTTTATTTATATACCGCCCATTCTCCCGAAGGACTCAAGGTGGTGTACAGCCAGAATTAAAATACAAATATACAAATATACAATATCCTAATTAAAATTGATTAAAATCATTAAATAGTTTTGGCCGAATTTAAAAAACCCAAAATTAAAACCCAATTTAAAATCATTCAATTTGACAGCCCCGCCTGTCGGAACAGTAGGGTCTTGAGGGCACAGCGAAAAACCCGGAGGTCAGAGATGTTACGAATATCCGGGGGCAATTCATTCCAGAGGACAGGAGCTCCCACAGAGAAGGCTCTCCTCCTGGGTGTCTCCAGCTGACATAACTTGGCCGACGGCACCCTGAGGAGTCCCTCTCTGTGGGAGCGAACTGGTCGGTGGGAGGTTGTTGGTGGCAGAAGGCGGTCCCGTAGATCCCGTAGATACATCTGCTGACATCTGCTGACCCATCTTTGCTTAGCTCCAGATGCTGATTTTTCTCTCTTCCCTTGCCTGTTTATATCTAACACATATCTGACAAATATGCCAATTGTTGCTTGTTCTGGAAAGCTTTTGATTGTCATAAATTATCTAAGACCACTCCTTGTGGACATCCTCTATCCCAGGGATGTCAAACTCACGTTGTCATGGCGGCATCACGTGACATTAACTAGGGCATAGAAACCTTTGCCAGACCAATTCTCGAATACAGCTCGTCTGCTTGGAATCGGACATTAATACAATAGAGCGAGTCCAGAGGTATTTTACGAGAAGAGTCCTCCACTCCTCTGCTCACAATAGAATATCTTATGCCACCAGGCTCAAAATTTTGGGCTTGGACATCCTAGAACTACGCCGACTATAAAATCCCCATTTCCTTCCGATCAGTGGGACCTGGGAGGCAGAGAATAGATGGGGGTGGGGCCAGTCAGAGATGGTATTTACCGGTTCTCCGAAATACTCAAAATTTCCACTACTGGTTCTCCAGAACTGGTCAGAACCTGCTGAATACCACCTCTGTCTGTATCTCTCTGAAAAATGGGAAGAATCATTGGTTCTAGATTCAGCCAAGCAAAATAGATGACTGAAATCAATAGAGCTTAAGTCGCAGCTGAGGAAAATCCTGTTGAGGTTTTTTTTATTGGTCCTCTATGCAGGACTACCTCATCAGCAAAGCCAATACCATCCAAACCAATACATAAACTGTGAACGCCATTTTGTTTTTCACCCATGTGACAAACCCTCCTCAGATTATCTTGTTTAGAGGACCCAGAATAAATTTTAGTGGTGCCAATATTGGCTCATAAATGAAGGGACCAGACCAATGTCTTGTTTATGGAATACAGGACTAACATTTGGAATTAATTTTGCTGAAGTTCAGCTATATAAATCTGATACAACCATCTGTTTGTAACCCAAGCTCTTCAGTTCTGGCTCTTCTATTAATCATCTTTTTATTACTTTATAAGCCAGTTACAAATGGAACCCCAACAGAAAGCACAAGCCATTTTTATTATACACGCACAGGCTGAAAAATGTGATAAATTGCATTTTTTTCCCTGCCATTAGATGCAGTTATGAGACTGCTCACAGCTAAACAGTTATATATTTCAGTATTTCATTATTCTCTTTTCCATTATTTTCTTTTTATTGAGAAATGTAATAAAATACATTGTTTTTAAAAAAAGATACCTAAAATATATTCATCAACTAATACATCTCTAACACGTTCTTGTTTTTACAAGAGAAATCATGAAGTCCATTTGATCTCCCCGGAGTCTCTTTTGAATGAACTGAAGATGGAAATAAATAAGTTGTTTCAAACTCCAGGAATTTTTTTTCTTTTTTTTTCTTTTTCTTTCCTGCATATTTTTTTTAAAGGAGGTGTTATTAATCATGAGGGAAAAAAGTAGAACATCTCCCCCGCCTCAATTTAGAACCGTCATAAAATCACATTCACAATTGAATGTGGGGGGGGACGTCTGCTTTTGAGAATATCCACCACCACCACCACACACACACACACACACACACACACACACACACACACACACACACAAGGCATTACACAGGGCTATAGTGATATGGCTTATTGCAATGATTTCATTAATTTTTTTTCCAAATGATCACGGAGCACATTTAGCTGTATGCTATCAAGTATTAGCATAAATATTAAAACTAAATTACGCTTGTCAAATAAATGAACACTGCATGCTGGTTGCACGTCCATGTGTATATGTGCATATTTGGATCTCCCCCTCCACCCCTCTCCTGGCAAATAATTTCCCTCTGTGTATGTCTTTGTATAACAACAACAGAAAATTGTACAAAGTAATGTACTAAACTTCTACCCTGTAATTTCTTGTAATTGAGCAGGAACAAACATCTTTTTCTATGTTCTTCATTTTCTGGTTGTTATAATTGCTGTCGCACACCTGCTTGTCCAAACCAACTATTAGGGAAAACATAAGAAAGGAACACATGTACTTACGGGATTCGAGTTGTACACATCGATTGATAGCATACAGAGACATAGATCAGTAATTGTAAATCGGGAACTATGGAATGGGATATGTCAGTGGCTAGAAAACAGGAGCCGCCGAATCTGTCCATTTGTATTTTCTCGGGGTTGCTGATCTGTCATTGTTAGTTCATCAAATAATAAATAATAATAATAATAATAATAATAATAATAATAATAATAATAATTTTATTTATATGCCGCCCATTCTCCCGAAGGACTCAGGGCGGTGTACAGCCGGAATTAAAATACAAATATACAAATATACAATATCCTAGTTAAAATTAATTATCTAGGATAAAATCTAGGATTCACACTTAAACATATTAAGAGTGTTGGAAGATATGTTTGAAATGGAGGCAGGGGCCTCAGTAGAAATTTTAGAAACTAGAGGGGGAAGGAACACTTAGATTGGACATCCAAGAAATAGATATAGATGGAGACTTAAGAGAGGAATGTGGGAGGCAAGTCAAAAAAAAAAAAAAGCATAGCAATTAAAGTATTGAAGCGGGCAAGAGACGATGGGTAGATGATTTTCATCTTTATTGTTGTTCTGATTCACTTTTCCCTTTTTCCTCTCTTTCTTTTAAAGCCTAGCAATCAAAGTACGAAGCAGGCAAGAGATGATGGGTGAATGATTCCTTTTTTCGTTGCTGCTCTGAGTTGCTTTTCCCTCTCTCTTCCAGTCTATTTTTCCCCCTCTTTTTTTAGGCAGGTGACATGATTAGACATTAGACAAGAAAGAAAGAAAAAGCTTCTTAAGAAAGGATGACATGATTAAAAGCTAGAATAAGTGATAGAAATAAAGGGAATATTAATGTATACATATTTATTTGATAAAATGAAAGTAATAATGAGAAATAGGTGGAATAATTGAATAATGATAGACTATAACCTAATATAGATGAGTATTGTTCTTAGAAATACATAAATTGATTGAATGTAATAATAATGTTTAATCTGATCAGTTTCATTTGTATCGGAATGTATGGCACCCAGGTGCCATACTGTTCACACATTGATTTGACATTTTTTAAAAAAATAAAAAAAAACTTATTTAAAAAAAGAATCTAGGATTCACACCAAACCTTGTAAACATTTGGGTGCAAATCTCTCCAGACCCTGTGGGTTTGGGGTTTTTTTTTTTTACTCTTTTTGTCTAAAGATGTGGTACTCAACTTGTGCTCTATGGACCCCCGGGGGGGGGGGAGACACGAAGTCATCACAGCAGTGGTGGGTTCCTCCTGGTTCCGCCTAGTTCCACCGAACCGGTTCTGTCTCCCCACCGCGTTATTCTTACCTTTTATTTGGCCCCACCCCCAATCTATTGCTGGCTCCTGAGTCCCAGCTGATTGGCTAAAAGGAAAAAAACTGTTTAAACTCTTGCCGCGGGGCTTCAAAGGGCCGCCCTACAGCTGATCAGTGTTAAAAGGCAGTGTGGTGGCAGACTGGTGCCTCCAAAAACAAATGAGTAGACCAGTGCCTCCAAAAACAAATCGGTAGATCGGTACAGCTCTGCAAGCAGTTAAAAGCCTGGTAGACCAGTACCTCTGCTAAATCCTAAAGAATTGTCACATGACCATCAAGTCATGCCCACAAAATAAGCCACGCCCACAGAACCAGTAGTACCCACCTCTGCATCACAGGGAATCCACAATGGACCACCAAGACTTAACTCCAGATTTAAATCATAACATTTCTTCAAGCCTCTTCAAACCTCCTGTGATGACATCATGGCCCCCCAGGGGCCCACGAAGGCTTGAAGAAATGTTATGATTTAAATCTTGGGTTAAGTCTTGGTGGTCCATGGCCATAAAAGGCATTTAAAGGGGGTCCACGGGGAAGAAAAGGTTGAGAATCACTGATATAAAGGGCAGTTTTCATATAAAAGTCTGGAAGCTCTTTATAGCCCTTTTTTTGGCTGAAAAAAAAATGGATAAAGATGCATTTCTGAGTTCAGGATGTACCGTATGGATGGATGGATTAAAAAGGTTTGTTTATGGGAAGCAGGGAATTATCATACTCTGTATGGAAGGATAGAGATAATTGTTAGGTTTGTAACTGCTGCAGTGAAGGCTAGAAATCACTTTAGGTCTGTTTCTTTTCCTGAATCTGTAGTTGAGTATTGATTCAAAGTGATATTTATATATTGTGCTTATACCCCACTGTAATCCAGATCAATTTTAACAGCTGCTTTCCCTTCTGCCCTTACTAGAAGTAAATAAAAATTACAGAGCTCATCAAGAAGTCAGAATCCGGTATGGAGTGAGAAACAGAAGGACGATGGATTTTTGTGGTATTTTAAGAGAGAGCAATTAGTCGTTAATTTTGAATATACTTGCTGGGAATGGAGGGGAAACTTTGTTCTTACTACTTCCTCCTTTTTCTTCTTTGGGGGGGAGGGATTTTTTTCTGCACGTTTTAATTTTTTTTCTGCTTAATTTATTTTTGAATTAGTTTCTTCTATTATAATTTATAATTTAACAAAGTTGGAAGGGACCATCTAGTCCAACCGCCTGCTTAGGCAGGAAACCCTACACCACTTCAGACATGATTATTCAATCTCTTCTTAAAAACTTCCAGTGTTGGAGCATTCACAACTTCTGGAGGCAAGTGGTTCCACTGATTAATTGTTCTCACTGTCAGGAAATTTCTCCTTAGTTCTAAGTTGCTTCTCTCCTTGATTAGTTTCCACCCATTGCTTCTTGTCCTGCCCTCAGGGGCTTTGGAGAATAGCTTGACTCCCTCTTCTTTGTGGCAGCCCCTGAGATATCAGAACACTGATTAATTTTATGTTAATATAATTAACATAAATAAACACATAAATAAATATAATATTTATGTGTAATATTAATTTTATTTTTAATATAATTCTTTATCAAAATTGTTGGGGGGGGTGGGAAGAGAAACCAAAAAGAGACCAAAAATATTAAAACCCAGGATAAACTGATAGATGGCAATCCAAAGCTAAAGGATAAATGCTATAATGAATAAACATTTGAACCTTTTCTAACCTGGATCTCTCCAAGTTTAGGTAGTCCTCGACTTATGGACACCATTGGGACCAGACTTTCCATTGCTAAGCAAGGCAGTTGCTAAGTGAGTTGAGCCTGATTTTTATGACCTTTTTGGCCATGGTTGTTAAACGAATCACTGCGGTTGATAGACAAATCACGCAGTTATTAAGCGAGCTTGGCTTTCCCCACTGAGTTTGCTTGGCACAGTAAAGTGACCTCAGGACTCTGCAACCATCGTAAATACATGCCAGGTGTCAAGCACTCAAATTTTGATCATGTGACAATAGGGATGCTACAATGGTAAATGTAAGGACCATAAGTCACATTTTCAGTGCTATTATAACTGAACAGGGGACTGTTAGGGGACTGGAAGCTAAAACATATGAAGAACGGTTGCAGGAACTGGGTATGTCTAGTTTAATGAAAAGAAGGACCAGGGGAGACATGATAGCAGTTTTCCAATACCTCAGGGGCTGCCACAAAGAAGAGGGAGTCAAGCTATTCTCCAAAGCACCTGAGGGAAGGAGAAGAAGCAATGGGTGGAAACTAATCAAGGAGAGAAGCAACCTAGAACTAAGGAGAAATTTCCTGACAGTGAGAACAATTAATCAGTGGAACAACTTGCCTCCAGAAGTTGTAAATGCTCCAACACTGGAAAGTTTTTAAGAAGGGATTGAATAACCATTTGTCTGAAGTGGTGTAAGGTTTCCTGTCTCAGCAGGAGGTTGGACTAGAAGACCTCCAAGGTCCCTTCCAACTCTGTTATTCTATTCTATTCAGTTGCAAAATGAATGCTTCTAAGTTGAGGACTACCAATAGATAGCTGTCAGCTTCTAGAATTTTCTACGTTGAATGACGATATCTGATGATTCTATTCCCTAGATTTAGCTTTTCTCTCTGTGTGCATTTTTCTCTCTGTATTACGCTATCTGATAACCAACACTGAAATCCATCTCTGAATCTCCATTCATTTAAAGACCATTGCTAGAATCTAGATGGTTATGACAGATGCTGCACTATTCCCAGGACATTAGATGCCAGTCTCTGGTAAACCACTATCCTTATTTTCTCATCTCAGGCTATGCTGCTCTTTAGTGCTGTCTTTCTATGCTGTCTTTCTAAGCAAACAAAGCATCACAATTTCACAATGCCAGGGGGCACTGTGGTCCAACTTTTATGGCTGCCGTTTGCATGCTGTTCCTGTAGGATGCTTGCTGCAGCAGCTCATGTGGAAGGTTTCTTCCAGACATGCTGTGAGTGAAAAGCTTGTTTGATCCTTACATGTTTGCCTGACACTCTGGCACAATGCTTAATGTTCACACATGAGTATTATGCTTCAATCTTTCCAAGAGATCTCTGGAAATAGCATGTATTAAAATGCCTCCATTTTCTTTCTAATACACAACTCACCCCAATGCGAAGTAAGGCTGAGCAAAAATGTGCGTCTATTAGCAAGAGATAATTAGCCCTTTCCAAACATTCCTGGCATGCTGTTCTAATCTACTCTACCCAATCTTCACACATTTAATCAGGGCATTCAGGAGCCAATTAATGGAATGCATCAAAATATTTCACAGGACAGGATAATAAAGTAACGGGTGGGAAGATTATTAAAAAGAGATCCAACATAGAACTTAGGAGAAACTTCCTGACAGTAACAATTAATCCTGATTAACAATTAATCAGTGGAATAGCTTATCTCTAGAAGTTGTGAATGTTCTGGATCAATGGAGGCTTTTAAAAAAAGATTGGACTACAATTTGTCCAGAATGGTATAGGGACTAGAAGATCTCCAAGGTCCTTTCAAACTCTATTATTCTGTGTTCTGTGACCAAGAAGCCTACCTGAACAAAAAGTGTATGATTAGAACCTCTTGGTTGTTTTCTTTCATCATCATCATAACATCATCAATGCTAGAATGGAGAGAGTCTGCTCTCTGTTTATGTACAAGTGACTTGCCCTTTTGGTGTTTGTGGGAGTGTTCTAAGTGGTTCCATGATTATCATTTACTGTGTGATTGTTTGTCTGATTTTGTAGAGGAGTTTGGTCTAGGACTCTCACGATTTCCCAGTTGAAAGTATGGTGACATCAGGGGTGAAATGCTACTGGTTTTCTCCAGTTCGGGCAAATCAGTAGTGATAAAAACTACCAGTTCGCCCGAACCGGTAGTTAAAAAAAGCTACAATCCGACAATCAGCTGTGCCGCGTGGTTTAGCTTTGCTAGAAAGCAGGATTTGCTGCTTTCTAGCAAAGCTCAACCATGCGGCACAGCTGATCCCCCCTTACTGTTCTACTTACCTTCTCAAGCCTTCTTCTGGCGCATATTATGCATGCGCGTGCACAGCACATGCCAAAAGGAGGCTTGGGAAGATAAGTAGAACAGCGAGAGGGGAGTCAGCTGTGCCACGCGGTTTAGCTTCTCTAGAAAGCAGGAAAGCTAAACCATGCGGCACAGCTGATCATTGGATCATAGCTTTTTTAAACTACCGGTTCGCCTGAAGTAGAAAATCGGTTCAGATTTCACCACTAGGTGACATCTGTCAATGTGCTATGCATTTAAGGAGTTTCCATCATGTCTTCTGACCTTAGTTGGTATTCATGAATGTGTTCTGCTAGTCTTTTTCCTATTTGTCCTACATAGTAGCTGTTGCAGTTTAATTTACCCTTCTTCCAAACAAAGACAGATTATTCCCTCATCTTGAGCAGTTGCTCCATGGAGACACCACCGCCTAAATCTGAGGTAAGCAAAGTGCATGGAAGCACCTGTCAAAAGTAATGAAAGTCAAATGGACGGTACCTTTTACCTATCCTTATTCTTATCAGCTGGATTCTTTGTTAATCATTCACCATTTTCTTTAAAAAAAACATTCTGTTGTGTTTCATTTGAGACTGTCAAAATCCCTTTGCATGAAAACATTTTAAACCAAAAGTTGGAGTGGTTTTAGCACGATGTCTCCTACCACTATGACTGCATGACTGTAACTTTGTTGCTTGTATCCTTACAATTTATATTGGTATTGTTTCCTGATGCTTATTTGTACCCTATGACTATCATTAAGTGTTGTACCTTATGATTCTTGATGAATGTATCTCTTCTTTTTATGTACACTGAGAGCCTATGCACCAAAGACAAATTCCTTGTGTGTCCAATCACACTTGGCCAATAAAGAATTCTATTCTATTCTATTCTGTGCTGTGCTGTGCTGTGCTGTGCTGTGCTGTGCTGTGCTGTGCTGTGCTGTGCTGTGCTGTGCTGTGCTGTTCTATTCTATTCTATTCTATTCTATTCTATTCTATTCTATTCTATTCTATTCTATTCTATTCTATTCTATTCTATTTGTTCCGGGCAGTGGGATCGGAATGGGCGGAAAATGGAGCATGTGGAGGTGGCAATAGGCAATGGCAATCCCTGCAGCCTGAAACAGCTGGTGGTCAGGAGACTGATCCAACCGACAATCAGCTGCTTGTGCTAATCAGGATGTGCTGAAGCTGAAACTGAAACACACTGTTTGCTATTTGCTGCAAGAAGGCAAATTGCTGGGAGGCAGAGGGCAATTCTATTCTATTCTATTCTATTCTATTCTATTCTATTCTATTCTATTCTATTCTATTCTATTCTATTCTATTCTATTCTATTCTATTCCATTCCATTCCATTCCATTCTATTCTATGTCAAACGGAGGGAAACACAGACCAAAGAGCCTTGGTAGTACAGGGTTTTAAGGCACCCTGTTATTAAGCTGGTTATTAAGACCAGCTGCCTGCAATTACTGCAGGGTTCGAATCTCGCCAAGGCTCAAGGTTGACTCAGCCTTCCATCCTTTCTAAGGTAGGTAAATTGAGGACCCAGTTTGTGGGGGCAATAAGCTGACTTTGTATAAATATACAAAAGGATGAAGGCTATTGCTGAGCACATTGTAAGCCGCCCTGAGTCTTCGGAGAAGGGCGGCATATAAATCAAATTAAATATATATATATATATATATATATATATATATATATATATATATATATATATATATATATATATAAGAAAATTGATACTGTACCTTTACAGGGAGGATGCGTAAGATATGGGTGCGGCCTACTGATGACAGCTAATGAGCTAGAAATGGATCTATTTAGGTCTCCCACCTAGCAGTTAGAGCTTGCTATGTGTTAGAAAGGAAAAAAGCCCAGAACCGAGTAGATGTGATTCTACTGAGCTGGAGCTACAAAAAAACCTTGGCTACGTAGGGAAAACCTGGCTAGAAGAAAAACACACATAAACCCTACGAAGAAGTAAGAAAATTGATACTGTACCTTTACAGGGAGGATACATAAGATATGGGTGTGGCCTACTGATGACAGCTAACGAGCTAGAAATGGATCTATTTAGGTCTCCCACCTAGCAGTTAGAGCTTGCTAGGTGTTAGAAAGGAAAAAAGCCCAGAACCGAGTAGATGTGATTCTACTGAGCTGGAGCTACAAAAAAACCTTGGCTACGTAGGGAAAACCTGGCTAGAAGAAAAACATATATATACCTGCAAACTCATGGTGGATTAAGAGAAAAGGGGTATCCATGGAGAACCCCTGATGGGGATCACTCTGAGATTTAGACAAGGGCTGGTCTAGTGACAGAGGTAAAAATTATATCTCCCCTAAGATTGCTTTCATTCTAAAATGGATGAACAAGTGAGGACTTCCTGACAAAACTGATAAAAGTGCCTGTCAATGAGAGGCAGGAGTGAAATTCACTGGGGACAATAAGAAGACTGGGATTTCCAGAAATTGCTTTGTATGTGGCTATTTCAAATTAAGCTGTGTGCGTAAGCGAATGCATATTGTATTGTCAGCTTCTACAGACTGATGTCTAACTTACGGCATTTCCCCCAAATTACTCTTTTCTTCTGTATGTGTTTATCTCTGAATAGTTTCTGGAGGATTTTCAGGTTGAGATAAAGAATAAGTGCAGAGTGGCAACAGAAAAAAAGAAAAGAAAAGAAACCACACATATTTTCTTTGCTTGAAAACATAATCCAAAGGATGCCAATGAAGAATTTCGTATTTTGTTCATTTGGAATGTATAGCTGCTGCTATTTGCCCATCCCTATTCATCAAATCAGAATCAAAAATGGCAGAGGAGGCACATCAGCAGTCAAGCTGTTAAAAGTATTTGTTTTTGGCTATCACCCTTGGCAAAAAAAATACCACTGCTAGAAGATTTCTCTCTGTAAGATTTATCAATATGGATTCCATTTACTGTAGCATCAAATGGAATCTTTTAGTATCCATCGTTCTCTGGCCAAGAATCCATACAGAGAAGAAAAAGCTGGGAAAATGTGTGTCGGGACAAAAGTAAAATGTCAGCGTCCAGAAAAACCCCAACTCCAAGTAAAGACGTGGAAGCAAACATTTTCCAAAGTTCTCTTTACTAGAATAGGCAAACTGGCACATCTGGGAATACCCGAATCAGAACATCGTATACAAAACAGCCACATTTTTGTGCACTCGTAATCAATGCATAATTTATGGATTAGGCACATATGTGAATATATACATGCACACATATGTATAAAGAAAGACATGGACCCATGCACAAGTACTGCGTTTCCTCAAAAATAAGACCCTGTCTTATATTTTTTTGAACCCTGAAATAAGAGCTTGGCCTTATTTTCAGGGAGGTCTTATTATTTTGGGGTGCGTGGAGCAAGACTGGGCTCCTCTTGCCGTTTTACCTGATTTCCAGCTCTATCTCCCTAACCCTAACCAGAGGAAATGTCAGGGACCAGCTGCGCATGCATTTAAACATTTTCAGGGAGGGCTTATTTTCAGGGGAGGGTTTATTTTCGGGGGAGGGCTTATTTTCGGGGAAACATGGTACAAATAATTAAAATAGATATATTCAGTTGGGAAAATCAAAAAAAAAAAAGAACACAAAAAGTCTCATTTTGGAAACGTGCATTGAGTGAATTCAAATAAAAATCCATCAGAAAAAAATATATTTAAAAAAGAATCTTAAGCAGTGGGTTGGACTAGAAAACCTCCACGGTGCTCCAACACTGGCGGTTTTAAAGAAGAGATTGGACACCCATTTGTCTGAAATGATATAGGGTCTCCTGCTTGAGTCTACTCTAGCTTGATTGGACTAGAAGACCTCAAGGTCCATTCCAACTTTGTTATTCTGTATTTTTGTAAATTGATATTAAAAAGAGACATAAACAATTTTGTACTTAAAATCATGTATATTTGGAAGGGTTGCAGACAAAACCATAGACAAGTTGCAAATGACCAGTTGTGAATATGGTAATGCCTTTTTTAAAAAAGTCCACTCCAAACCCAAGAGTTTTGGAATGCTACCTTCTTATTGTAAGTAATAAACAAAGTTGACGAGAACAAACTGGAGAAAGTTTGTAAAACGATCCTCTGAATTTTTTGGAACCAAATTTCATAACACAAATGGGTAAATGAAGACTTTAAGAAAGCATTTTTTCTCTCAAATTGTGGTTGAAGATTAAAAGACTAACATTCATCGTAATATAACTGTATCGCATTTTTATTTAATTTCAGGAGATCCATCATGCCTTGCCCTAAAATGGAACAGGGTACAGCCATTTAATTGGGGATGGATGAGCCATTAATTAACATTTAGGAAGCCCCAGATCTGCTTCCACTCTCTGTACGTTCTACGCATTCCACAGATCTGCCAACCATATCAAGCATTTCAACTACTGTCATTCACATGCCAATTTGTATTTTAATAGTCTCAAAACAAGGCAGATGTTTTGACAAAAGAGGCTGTCAGTGCGCCAAAAATAGATAAAGGGAAAGAATTGGGAGTAGAGAAGTTGTAATGGAAGCAAATAGGAGCATGCAGTGATTTGGATTTGATGCCCATGGAGTGCTTTGGGGCACACAGAAACAAAAAATATTGATACCTATCTAGAATACCTTAAAGCAGGGGTCTCCAACAGTGGTGAAATGTAAAATTTGTTACTACCAGTTCTGTGGGTGTGGCTTGGTGTGTGGGTGGGGTAATGTGACTGGGTGGGCGTGGCCAACTTTTTTTTTTTTTTACTTTTTAAAAGCATTTTTTTACAACCTATTCGGGCAAATAGGTTGTCAAAAATGCTTTTAAAAGGTAAAAAAAAGGCTCTGATCGTCAGAGCCTTTTTTTACCTTTTAAAAGCAGGAAGTAACAACACCCGGGTGGGTGGGAGGAGCCTCGCGCCGCCATCACTACTGGTTCTCTGAACCACCTGCCACAATTGGTACCAGATCACCTGATCTGGTCCAAACCAGGAGCATTTCACCCCTGGTCTCCAACCTTGGCAACTTTAAGCCTGGTGGACTTTAACTCCCAGAATTGCAGGAAGGCATGTGCAAAGCATCTATATGCTGCACACCTAAATATTTATTTTTTATGCTTTTAAAAGAATTATAAAGAAAACAAAGAATCATCTGGAATCCTGGGGAATTCTGGGAGTTGAAGTCCGCCAGGCTTAAAGTTATCAAGGTTGGAGACCCCTGCCTTAAAGCATTCATGCTTTTTCCTGGAATCACATGGATGCCTTCCACAACTGCTATGCCATCTTGGGCAAAGATCAGAGGTGGGCTGTGGCTGGTTTGGACCGGTTTGCCTGTACCGGTAGTTTCGACCACTGGCTGGGCCCGCCCACTCGCCTTAGTGCTATCCCGTCCTATATATCTCACTCTGGCTCACTCGCCCTGCCCATGCAGCCCAGCTGATTTCCGTACCTCGCCTGCTTTACTCACTGCGGCTTCCCGAGAAGGTGTGCTGGAAGCCGCGTGCAAAATCGCCATGTGTTTGAAGCCGCGTGCAAGTGTGTGTGCATACAGTCGCTCACATTTTCAGTTCTGCACTAGGCGAACCAGTTGTTAAATTATGCGAAGCCCATCTCTGGCAAAGATGCAGATGTTTCAAAGGGTTGCAGATTGTCTGTAGAATTCCTTCTTTATTTCCTAAATGAAAGTGAGTGAGAGAGAAAGAAGACCAGCATGGCAAAGATTCTGGGATGTGCGGGCTTGTCTTGTTCTTTCTTGTTTCAGAACACTCATGCCTGAAAGAGAATTGAGTTGGACCCAACTGATTTCTTAACATTCCACCACATTTGTGGACAGAAAAATTGGGCAGATAGTTTCTCTGAATTTCTCCGGTGAAGAAAATTTTCTCCAACAATTTCTCAAGAATAGCACTTGACCTGCACTTTGTAACGAGAATAGAAGCACAATAAAAGACATTCCCGTTACAAAGAACACTTTATATACTCCCTTGGTCACCTTATAATTTCTATTACAGAACATTTTACGCATACCTTGGTCACCTTGTAATTAGTTATGCACACAAACTCTACAATCCACTCATGAAAATTGAACTGAAATACTCTTCTCTGGAATCCTTGGTTCTCTTTGAGCCTGGTTGTTTGCTTGCAAACATTTCATCACTTAAAAAACGAACAAACAAACAGAACTCATCCTCTTCAGTAGCCTACATCCAGAGAAGCAGGGATTAACACCAGACAAACAATCTACCGGTAGGAGAAAACAATACCCTAATTAAGGAACTACCAAGGATGAAACCACATTCCCACCAATACCGGCAGGGTTAAGTTACTGTATATAAACAGGGAGAAATCCCACTTTCATTCACACTGATGATGTTATCTAATCAGGTAGAGAAACATCTGCAAGGAAACAATCAAACTCAGGGAACACCAAGGACTCTACAGTACAATTCAATCCTGAGATGTATATATTCTCTTCTATTGGATACTCTTCACTTTTGAAATAGGTTTCACCATTTTTTCATCAATTTGATTGAAAGCAGACAGAAAAATGTAGAAAAAAATATCTGCAATAAATCGATGTAGTAAGAATCAGACAACTGGTCAATTGCATCCTGGACATAAATTGTTTCAACTTCTACCCTCAAAACGACGCTATAGAGCACTGCACACCAGAACACTAGAAATAAGAACAGTTTTTTGCCGAATGCCATCACTCTGCTAAACAATAATTCCCTCAACACTGTCAAACTATTCACTAAGTCTGCATTACTATTACTATTAGTTTTCTCATCATTCCTATCACCCATCTCCTCCCACTTATGACTGCATGACTGTAACTTTGTTGCTTGCATCCTTATGATTTATATTGATATTGATTGTTTCCTGATCGCTTATTTGTTCCCTATGACTATCACTAAGTGTTGTACCTTATGATTCTTGACGAATGTATCTTTTCTTTTATATACGCTGAGAGCGTATGCACCAAGACAAATTTCCTGTCTGTCCAATCACACTTGGCCAATAAAGAATTCTATTCTATTCTATTCTATTCTATTCTATTCTATTCTATTCTATTCTATTCTATTCTGTTCTGTTCTGTTCTGTTCTGTTCTGTTCTGTTCTGTTCTGTTCTGTTCAGTTTAGTATGCCCCAAATCTTAATACAAGAAAACAGGGATGTGTGGTTTAGTAAAATCCCACTCATTTTACTATTCACATTGGTAAAGCAGGATTCCAGATGATTCTTTGTTTTCTTTATAATTTTTTAAAAGCATAAAAAATAAATATTTAGGTGTGCAGCATATAGATGCTTTGCACATGCCTTCCTGCAATTTATGTTGCTGTTAACATAAAGTGCTGGAAAATCTTTTTAATGTAAATTACCTTGCTCTCGTTCTTTGACAGTTACATTTCCCTGACTAAAGCTTCTTAAACATCCACTGATGTAAGTTTTTTTTTAAAAAAAATGTAATTACTGCTGATTATTTGCAACTTTCACTGGCGTACTTTCTTTTCAGATGTAATTTTTGGGCAGAGTTTATAAAGACGAATAGACGTCTTTTGATGCTAGCATTCATTCATACCACTTCAATAACCAGATTGAATGAAAGGCCAACATTCTCTCCCAACATATTCTGTGATAAAATTGTTTAATCTTTCTGCAACAATATCCAGTAGACTGGGTACAGAGATGTCTTTGGTTATTGTTGTTATTGTTATTATTATTTAATCTTCAATTCGATTTACCTTCTGAGACTGGTAAAAACTTAACAGTTCAAGTCCTAACGATAGACCTAAGAACTGTTAAGGCAAATTATTATTATTATTATTATTATTATTATTATTATTATTATTATTATTATTATTATTATTAATCATCACACAGTCAGCCAAATGTTCAGACTGGGTTTGGCATTTATGTCTACCTATTGAGTCCTTACTAAGGACCTGGGATAGGCAGAAGTGGATGTTTGATGGTGTTACAGATATTGTCGCAGGATGGAAGCTGTTCCAAGTATTATTATTATTATTATTATTATTATTATTATTATTATTATTATTATTATTATCCTCATCATCCTTATCATCATCCTCATCATCATCTGGTGTTGTTACAGTAGCCAGGAGATCACAATGCTATTGCAGAGAATTACCAGCTAAGGGTTACCAGCTCTATTTGTAGGAAACCTTCACACCCTTCCCATGGTGCACTGCAAGAGAGCAAGCTAGCTTCGCACCAGAGAGAAAGACTCTTCCTGTAGTGTCACCCATGGTCCCCTCCTTTCCCAGAGCTGCCTCACAAATGGGCGCTGAAACCAGGAAGGTTCAGAATCATCAGGAATCTGACTGCCTGCACAGAGCACTAGCTCGTCTTCCCACTGAAGTGGTACCTCTCTGTCTACTTGCATAGAACATGCTTTCAAACTGTTAGGTAGATAGAACCTGAGGTGAGTGACACGTCGCTTACCCTGTCATGCAGTGCTAAGGCTCTAACCGCCGGACTGAGACCATCTCCAGAGACATTAAGCCATTGAGCCACCTCACCTCTCAGGTCTCTGGGGATGGAGAGCATCAAGGAAGGCAAATGTTAAAAATAGCATGGTGTCATCATACACCTTTCATACATGTACATGACACATGCATGTAGGTGGGCAGAGCTTACATCACAACATTAACACTCCTTTTGTCATGACTGATGTTTGCCTGATCCCCCAGATGCTTGGACCATAAAGCATGTTTAGGCATTCCAAAGCACCCTTTTGCTTTCAGATCCAAAGCATTGTTCCGGCTTATGAATTGGGAGTGTTTTATGCACTGAGCAGGTGAGTCACATCTTCAAGACAGAAATCTACTTAACTGTGCATTGAGTTCATCTGAGACAGAAAAATAACTTATAAGTGCCAGATATAGGAGAATAAACTCTTTTTAACTGTGAGCATTCACAGTGCACTCTACCTAGAAATATATTAGTGTTGAAAACATAAGTACTTTCCTATGTAAAAGAGTCAAACCCCTTTTTTCTTATGAATCTCAAAAGTTTCATAACAATAAGAAGGTAGACCTTCAAACATCCTGATGAAAAGCTTGTCACACATATTGACATGCTCCTATGTTATAATCTAGCAGCATAATCTGGGAAACTAGGATGAGCCATGGTGGCACAGTGCTTAGAGTGCAGTACTGCAGCCTACGTCTGCTGATCACCGGCTGCCAGCAGTTTGGCAGATCGAATCTCACCAAGGCTCAAGGTTGACTCAGACTTCCATCCTTCCGAGGTTGGTAAAATGAGGACCCAGATTGTTGGGGGGCAATAGGCTGACTCTGTAAACTGCTTAGAGAGGGCTGTAAAAGCACTATGAAGTGGTATATAAGTCTAGGTGCTATGGCTATTTTGCCTCTGTTTCCCCAAATGCTTGAAGTTTATTCAACCCAGGAGTGTTCCTGTACCCCACCATAAAAATAATGCAACCTCATAAACCAAGTTGCCCTAGATGAAGAGAGAGATTAAGCCAATATGTTGCTTTGCCTTAGACATAGCAAAAGCCCTCTTCTTTTTCTTGAATCTGATGTTATCTTTCAAAATTCTCCTCCAGCCTCCACCCTGCAGCCTTTGTTTATGTAAGAATGCAAGATTCTGCAGGGCACATAATTATCAGGAACTGGAATCCATAATTTATGCAGAGACTTTTTTTGTTTTTCGCCTGGATGGGGGAGTGACATTTCCTAAGGAAATTTAGCTAAACAACAAAGCCAAGCTCCCATCGTTCTCTGACAAGTTTATTAAGCTTGTTTTTTATGTTTGCCAAATAGCCTGACCTTAACTTTACCTCTACCATTGAAGGGGGAAAAAAAAGAACTGATATTTGTATGTTGCAGCGCTGCTAAAGAAATAACGAACAAGATTTTAGATTTAAGCTGTAAGGGAACCAAATAATATAAAATAGTAATTTTTTAAACAAAATCCAGGACATTTCATTTGATGGCACCCCCTCCCCCACCCCCTGGTTATTTCCAGAAGTTTCTGGAAGTCATAAGTTTGTCACTGGCTGTTTTGTCGGCTTCCTGCATTGTGTACACAGGATATTTAGTCATCTATAACAGAACAGAATAACAGAGTTGGAAGGCACCTTGGAGGTCTTCTAGTCCAACCCCCTGCCTAGACACAAAACCCTACACCACCTCTGACAAATGTTTGTCCAATCTCTTCTTAAAAACTTCCAGTGTTGGAGCATTTACAACTTCTTGAGGCAAGTTGTTCCATGGATTAATTGTTCTAACTGTCAGGAAATTTCTCCTTAGTTCTAAGTTGCTTCTCTCCTTGATTAGTTTCCACCCATTGCTTCTTGTCCTGCCCTCAGGTGCTTTGGAGAATAGCTTGACTCCCTCTTCTTTGTGGCAGCCCCTGAGAGATCTAGCTGAACCGTTGTCTTGTTGCAAAACATACATGGACAAAGGTGCTTTTTTTAGGTATATTAATTTATATTTGTGCATGTACAAATATTAATTAGTTATGCTGTACATCTTTATCTAAACTGAGAGAGGGATTGATATAAACACATCAGAAGGGAAGCAAGCTTAAAATGTACTTAAATAAATTAGTAACTAATGCTCGAAGAGTCCTCCTATAGGATCAGTTCCTCAGCTCATAAAAACCAAGGTGCTGGAAAGCATAAATGGCTTTAGATCATGAAGAGAAGATTCAGGTCCACATTAAGCTAAGACAATCTGTACTATATCTGCTGCCTTTTGCTCCTAAAAGAAATGTGGGATAATGTTCTAAAGAACAGACCGAACAATGGATTGAATCAGTGAGTGGCAAGTATTGGGGGACAGATTTTAGCTGAACATTAATAAAGCATTGTTAAACACTGACAGTAGAATTAGTTTTAGAATACAGAATATCAGAATTGGAAAGAACTTTGGACACCTTCCAATCCAACCCCTGGCTCAAGCAAAAGACCCTATAGCATTCCAAACCAATGACTGTCCAATCTCTTCTTAAAAACTTCCAGTGATGGAGCACCCACAATTTATGAAGGCAAACTATTCCAATGATTACTTGTTCTCACTATTAGGAAATTTCTCCTTAGTTCTAGGTTGCTTCTCTCCTTGATTCGTTTCCATCCATTGTTTCTTGTCTTGCCTTCAGCCGAACTGAGTCTTCAGAGAGGGGCGGCATATAAATTGAATTAATTAAATTAAATTAAATTTGGAAAGTAGATTGCCCCCGTTCTTTGTGGCAACCCCTCAAAAAATTGGAACACTGCTATCATTTCACCCTTAGTTCTTTTCACTAGACTAGCCATACCCAATTGCTGCAACCATTCTACATATGTTTTAGCCTCCGGGCCCCTAATCATCTTTGTTGCTCTTCTCTGCACTTTTTCCAATGTCTCAACATCTTTTTCATCATTTTTCTGGATGGATTTTTCCATGGCTAGAGATACTTATATTAGCAGAGGCTGAATGGCTACTGGTATTTGTCAAAGATGCTACATTTCTATTTCAAGGCAGACCCTTTAAGGAAGATTTTGGGTTAAAGTCTAAATCTAAATCAATTTGGAGAAGACGCATCAGTGAAATGGAACCTTGAGGCAGAATTTTGAACTGATGCTTTGAATCATGTTGGGCGTCTCCAAAAATGAATCTTTGAATCAATTGATCAAATTGATTTTGATAAGTCACTTGGAATTGGTTAAACTCAAGTTGTGTGATGGTATCACATTTGCGTTTCAACCGTTTTGGAACAGGATCCAAAGACCTAAATTGTGGTATAAATACTGTAATAGACAAACATCTGCTACTTTTGATATTTAAAATTCATGAGACTGAAGATAGGTATAGCAATCAAGGACATATTTATAAAAGAAGTGTTTTTAAGGAGAGAAGCTTAGACAAGGATGTTTATTGGCTCTGCTTTTGTTTAGCTATTACATGAATTCTTTGCTGCCTCATTTAAGTAATCTAGTTTTTATTCTTCTAAACTAGCCCATAGGCATATCTGCTGATGATGTAGTAATTTTGTCTTTGGCCCTAGTTGATCTTAAAGAAGCTTTGAGATAGTTCTTTTTTTCCCCTCTCTAATAAGGAGGAATTAATACTTTTCGCTAAGAACAGGATCTTTACATTACAGTAGTGGTCAAAATTGTGGAAACCTTTTCGGAAAAGTGTATTTTTGAGGTTTGATGGCTAATAACATCACTTTTTTTTTTTTTTTTTTGAGTTTCAGGATAATCCTATTCCACTGCTGGAATAGCCTGCGAATAGCCCAGATCTTAACCCAATTGAAAATCTATGGAGCTGACTAAAGAAACTTGTTAGTCAGAAGCGACCCAGCAATAAAACCCAGTTAATAGAAGCACTTATTCAATCTTGGTTTCACATTATCACAGCTGCAGAACTAAAAGACTTGGTTCACTCTGTAGGAAGACATTGTAAGGCTGTAATTCATGCTAAAGATTACCCAAATAAGTATTAACTGACATGGTGATCATTTTTGTATATCTCATTTTTTCTACCTGTTTCACTTTTCTTCTTTATGCTGTAACTGCTATTCTAATAGCAAATCCTTCATAAAAGTTATTGCATTACATTCTTGATTAAATTATCTTTCCATTGATATATAATTTTATGGTACTACTCCCCCCAAAAAGTGGTGTTATTAGCTAATTTTAGAAAATACACTTTTCCCAGAATGTTTCCACAATTTTGGCCACTACTGTATCTAAATGTCGAGGACAGTGAATTTGGCAGTCAGATGGACATACCATTGAGCAGGTCAAATTTTCAAATAGTTTTTCAGACCTCTGAAAGTGAAAATTCTCACCTAGATTAGGTATCTCAAAATACACACAAAAATCAGCTTCAGCTATCCAAAGTTCCTTCACAGCTACTATATGAAGCCCAACTAGAAAACAACAACACGAGACACAGATTTTGAGAAATGTCTTCTAGCTTATCCGCAATATTCCAAGCAAAATGGTGAGAAGCAGGATTTGGTAAACCTGAATCCAGCCTTTGGATGATAGTTTTATTTATGTACTGGCTAAAACTCATCGATAATTTAGTTAGAATGACGAATTCAATTCTGGCAGCCAAATTTAAATCCCGTGGGAAAAGAGTAACTCTACGGAAATTGAACTGTTTCCTGTGATGCTATTTGTCACAGTTCAGGTGAAATGAGCATTAGAACAAACAATGTCTGACACAAAAATTCAATTAGAATAGGCTGGGTTATGTTCACAAATAATCAAATTTCAGATTTTAAAATAGTTTCGTATTTCTATCAATTTCAAATCACTCAGCCTAGAACAGTTTCTAACCATTATTTGTCTGAAACGGTATATGGTTTCCTGCCTAAGAAGGAGGGTTGGACTAGAACGGGTGTCAGCAACCCGCTGCTCTGGAGCCACATGTGGCTCTTTCGTCCCACTGCTGTGGCTCCCTATCAGCTGAACCCACCACTGGCTGCCCCCCCTCGCGCCCCCTTCCAGTCACTCCTTGTCTGGCCTGAGAAAGAGGAGAGAGGAGAGAGAGAGGAGAGAGAGAGGAGAGAGAGAAAGAGACAGAGAAAGAGACACACACAGAGAGATACCTGTTTCCCACAGAAAACACTGGGGGGCCACAAAACCTGAGTAGGTGTGGCTGGGAGGAGTGTCATGTGACTGGGTGGGAGTGAGTGACATTGAGTTGGCCACACCCACACAGGTTTTGTGACTCCCGGTGTTTTCTTTTCTGTGAGAAATGGGTCCAAATGGCTCTTTGAGTGTTTAAGGCTGCAGACCCCTGGACTAAAAGAACTCCAAGAACTTCCAACTCTGTTATTCTACATTCTATTCATTTCAATGTGCTCCTCACATTAGTTTTGGAGGGGAAGTACAATCCATGTCCTCCTTTTAGGTCATTCATTTTTAGGAGCCCTGGTGGTACAGTGATTGGAATGCTGTATTGCAGGCAAACTCTGCCTACAGTCTGGAGTTTGATCCTAATAGGGCTTAAGGTTGACTCAGCTTCCATTCTTCCGAGGTTGGTAAAATGAGGATTCAGATTGTTGGGGGCAAGATGCTGACATTTATAAAACATTCAGAGAATGCAGTAAACCACTGTGGAGTGGTATATAAGTTTAAGTGCTGTTACTATTTTTAAAAAGGACAAAACCCAGAAATACAGATTATTCCTCCCGTAGTTGAACACTGACAAATACATTGCAATAATAATAGCTTCCCTCCCTTGCAAAACAAGTCCAAAATTTATAAACTTCTACATTTATTTGAAACATAGTTTGACCTGTCATATATTATACAGTATGAGGCAAAAATAATTAACAGGTTTAATCGACAGCACCGTTAAAATTCAAGGCCCCTTGTTAACAATCTGTTACTGTAATTTACTCGGAGAAAGTCTACAATGGTTTCTCATCTACCACCAATTACCCCCAATCAGTATCTCTGACCCATCCAAGATCAAATATCCTCGTTTGGCAGATTGATATTTTTATTTTATTTTTATTGTATTCATAACATTTCTACCGCACTCATCTCACTGAAGTGACTCTGGCCAGTTGACCAGATCATAATAAAACCATATGAATAAAATATGAATAAAAGCATAGTTTAAAAACAGAATTTAGAACTTGCAAATAAAAATAAAAGTTAAAGTTAAACATTCAGAAGGTTAAGATTAACAAGTCCTCAAACCACTAGCCATTCCCAGGCCATATCATACTCTAGACCCCATGTTAATCGTCAAAGTCAGGTTTTAGCACTCTTCTGGAAAACCAATCAATATTGATTATGGTAGACATGACTGGATGTTACCCAGAGCACTAAGCTACAAATGCCTTTGGCATTCTTGCTATTTCTTTAACTTTATTAAATTTTAATCTTGATTTTCACCAGATATGTATAGTGACCAGTATCACAATTTCATAGTTTGTGCTAGTCAGTGATTCATTAATGCCTCTCCGTGGGTAGATTAGACTGCTATCATCATGGGATGGCTGCAATTTGATTGCTGAATGTAGTTTATGCTGGCTGATGACTGAAAGATGCTACAACTATTTAATTCTGAGGTTCAAATGGCAAAACCGAAGCAAACTGTACATTGGATGGCATTGCAAATTTGAATCCAAATCCACATGATGATTTGAATCTTGTCAAGATTCAAATCAAAACTCTGTGATGGAAGACACTTCTTCCATCAGATACAGATTAACAGAGTTGGAAGGGACCTTGTAGGTCATCTAGTCCAACCCCCCACCCAAGCAGGAGACCCTATACCATTTCTGACAGATGGCAGTCCAGTCTCTTCTTGAAAGCCTTCAGTGATGAAGCTCCTACAATTTCTGAAGGCAACTTCTGTTCCATTGTTTGATTGTTCTCACTATCAGAAAATTTCTCCTTATTTCTAGGTTGAATCTCTCCTTGATCTGTTTTGATCCATTATTCCTTGTCTGGCTTTCAGGTGCCTTGGAAAATAACTTGACCCCCTCCTCTCTGTGGCAGCCCCTCAAATATTGGATCACCTTAAGGGCATCACCTAAGAAAGTTGCTTTGACACGGCTGGTAAAATATTCCCACCCAGAGTTAAACATTATTATATGTCCTGCAGAAATTAATATACTTCACTGAGAAGACAATTTCAGAAGATGAATAAGCTGCATCTCAGGTATGCGGAGAAGGGAAAAGCCTCGCTAAATGACAGCTTATAAAATGTTGAGACTCTTAAAATGGAAAGGTTGGCAAACTGTAGCATGGGCCAGTAACTTGGGTTAACTCTGTGGCCTATGGACCAGGAGATTGTACATCATCTCTATTCAGATATAGAGGCTTGTAAACTCTCTGGTCCAATGAACCTGGTAATGAAAGAATTCAGAGCTGCCCAGGATGTAAGATATAGTACCTCGGTTGTTTAAGGGTTGATAAGATTTCATAGGAGGATTAATTTTATTAATAGCATCTCTAGTTTGTATCTTTTACCTTGTGACAACATGACTGGGTGTTTTTTTTTTTCTTTTAAACAAAAAAAAAAAAGGGGGGGAGATAAAAGCATCCCCTATCAGCCCACCGAGAATAGATGGGACATTTCATACCCAAATTGAGAAAGACTGAATAATGTGCAGTGTAAACAGGTAGCAATAGGAAATATGAATACACACCTACTGAAATATGAGTTTCTATATCCCTCTCCCTCTACCTCTTTTGAGTATTCAGTTGGCTGAAGGCACACAGAGACTATATTATGGCTCTTGATGCATTGCAATATTGAACTGAATTTCATTGAATTGGGGTTACAGATAATCAGCTTACAATCATTCATTTAGTAAGGTCAATGGGGGAGCCAGAGTCACTTAACAACTGTGGCAAAAGAAGTCGTAAAATGGAGCAAAAGTCACTTAAAAACTGTTTTGTTTAGCAACAGAAATTTTGGATATCATTGCGATCATAAATTGAGTATCTCTGGTGCTATTTACCTATGATTTGAGTTATTTGCCACTATCGGCAAATATACGTATCTTTGCTACTATGTCTTTCGTCTCAAGATCCCATTTGATTCACATGCTGGGAGATCTACAGGGTGTGGCCCAAAAACTCAGGATGGCATTTATTGAGCAATTGAAGCCCTCCCCATTTTTATGTACATCTTCAGGAGAAAAGACTTACTCAGATAAACTTCTTGTAATTTCCTGTTCATTGTTATATTTTATTACCATCTTTACTACCACCTCTTAGTGGTACGAGGAGGAGGAGGAGGAGGAGGAGGAGGAGGAGGAGGAGGAGGAGGAGGAGGAGGAGGAGGAGGAGGAGGAGGAGGAGGAGGAGGAGGTTTCTATTGCTTTGCGTTGAGAGCTTCTGTATTGAGGACAAATTCTGTGCATGTCTAATAACATTTGGCCAAATAAAGTATTCAATTCAATTCAATTTTCTTAGAAGAACAATCAGATAATCTGGCACATCATTCATTTTAATGTATTCTACATTCTATCATGACCTACACAATCAAAGTCATACTATGGCCAATAATGCAAAAATAAGTCTCCTTCCTCAATCATGTATTCTGTGATCCATCTTCTATTAGCTCTCTAATTAAGTGCCCCTGTGCCTTTTCTGAAATCTTAGTCTTTGCTTGGCATCTCCCCCCCAACATCTCCCTCCCTCCCTCTTCCTCCCTCTCCCCCCATTCTCTTTGTTGTAGGATCTCAAGCAAAATCTAGCTCGCATGAAGAATTAGAGAAATGGTTCAGTAATATCTTTGTCTTTGAGTATAATTACTGTATATACCATCTTATTTTTTCTAGGCTACTGAGTCCCTCTCTATAATTGTTGACATAGCATTGCTAATATTTAAGCAGTGTCTTTTCCTGCAGTTTTAAATAGTTTAGTAAGTATTCCATCTGCACTTAGTATCTGGGGCTATTTGACTGTTGGTTCGTTGCTTTTCACGCTGCACTTTGTAATGAAGTCATTTTATGAAAATATTTTCTTTCAAAAACTGTTTCACTCATGCCTTAATCTCATTTGTAGGAGGTCTCTGTATGTTCTTCCACTCTTTCAATAAAAGATAATATATATAGCTCAGGATTGAAGAATCTTGCCAAAATAAAGCACGCTGACCCATCCATAAAGCATATACAGCTAGTCCTCAACTTACGAACCGCAACTGAGCCCAAAATTCCCATTGCAAAGCGAGACTATTGTTAAGGGAGTTTTGCTTTGTTTCCCGACATTTCTTGTCACAGTTGTTAAATGAATCACTGCAGCGGTTAACTTAGAAACACAGTCGCTAAGTCGGAATCTGGCTTCCCCATTGATTCAGAAGGTCATAAAACGTGATCACATGACTTTGGTGACCCTGGAACTGTCATAAATATGAACCAGTTGCTAAAGTGACAGAATTTTGATCGCATGATCATGGGGATGCTGCAATGGTCGTAAGTGTGAAAAATAGTCATAAGTCACTATTTTCAGAGCCGCTGTAGCTGTAAACGGTCACTAAACAAATGGTTGTAAGTCAAGGACTGCAGTGGTTAGAGTGCAGTACTGCAGGCTATTTCTGCCGGCTGCCGGCTGCCTGCAATTTGGCAGTTTGAATCTCACCAGGCTCAAGGTTGACTCAACCTTCCATCCTTCCGAGGTGGATAAAATGAGGAGCCAAATTGGCGCTCCCATGTAACGCCTCTCCTGTGTGAGCTGCACTGGCTCCCGGTGGTCTTCCGAGTGTGCTTCAAGGTTTTGGTCACCACCTTTAAAGCGCTCCATGGCTTAGGACCTGGTTATTTGCGGGACCACCTGCTATCACCAATAGCCTCCCACTGACCAGTACGCTCCCATAGAGAGGGGCTCCTCCGGGTGCCGTCGGCCAAACAATGTCGACTGGCGGCCCCCAGGGGGAGAGCCTTCTCTGTGGGGGCACCTATGATCTGGAACGAGCTCCCCCCAGAGATACGGAGGATCCCGGATCTGCGTACCTTCCGTCGTGCGCTTAAGACGTTCCTATTTCATCAAGCTGGCCTGACCTAAATTTTCCTCTTTTAAATGGGAATTTTAAATTTGGTTTTAAATTATTGGGGTTTTAAAATGGTTCAGCCAAATTTATTTAATTGGTTTTATCTCTATTTTAAATTTTGTATTTATATGTTTTATTTTATGGCTGTTCACCGCCCTGAGTCCTTCGGGAGTAGGGCGGTATACAAATTTAATTAATTAATTAATTAATTAATTAAATAATAAATAAATAAATAAATAAATAAATAAATAAATAAATAAATAAATAAATAAATAAATAAATAAATAAATTGTTGGGGGCAATATGCTGACTCTATAAACCTCTTAATTTAATTTAATTAATTAAATTTATATGCCGCCCCTCTCCGAAGACTCAGAGAAGGCTTAGAGAGGGCTGTAAAAGCACTGTGAAGCGGTATATAAGTCTAATTGCTATTGCTATTTAGATCAGCTTCACAACTCTAGCACACAATCATATTAAAGTTGGCTGTTTCACGTACCTTTTGGTGTGCTGGGAAGCTGCATTTCAAAAAGAGAGATATGCTGATTCTGAAAACCTCTTAGAGAGTGCTGTAAAGCAGTGGTCCCCAACCTTTTTATCGCCGCGGCCCGCTGAGCGCGCGCAGGGGTGGGGGCACGGCCCAGGAGCTTTTGCGCACGGCCCATTGCGCACGGCCCAGGAGCCTTTGCGCTGCAACGTTCATGTCCCCCCGGCCGCTGCGCGGCCCGGTGCCAGGTACTCCACGGCCCGGCACCGGTCCGCGGACCGGGGGTTGGGGACCACTGCTGTAAAGCACTGTGAAGCGGTATATGTCTAGGTGCTATTGCTATCTTCACCCTCTTTCTCGCACATAAACTATCTGAACTGAGTTGCCTCTTGCTCCTCTGGATCGCAGCCCCTCCCTCCTGGGAATCCCTCAAACTCATTGGGCGGTTTTGGGCCAGCGAAATATTTCTCAACCCCATATTCCTCACAGAATGAGTATTGTTCTGGGAATATTTGCTGGTAGAAAATGGTAAAGCACCATCTTGAGCTCCTAAAGGAAAAAGAAGATATAAACTAGTCAATAATTATAAATAATAATGTTAAAAGCGCTGGTTGGCTGAAGAAAATCAAAACGATCCATTTTCCGATATATATATATATATATATATATATATATATATATATCCCCCTCCCTTCTTTTCAGCACAACCCACCGTGCGCAACTTCTAAACAACTTGCAATCAATGAAACCTTCCCTGCTGGTTTTCACCCTTTGCTTGACATTTCATAAACTGGCATCTCCTATATAAATCCTGGTAAGCTAACTGATATAATTCCAAGTAATTTCCCAGGAGGTCACAGGGTAAAGAGAAGAAATCTGTTTTTTCTTGTCCTTTGACAAAAAGAAGGTCCAATTGTCTTCTTAGAGTTCACACTGAAGTCATCTGGTCCCTGAGAGTTCCTCATTATTTTTAAGAAGAAAAAATAATCCATCCAAATGCTACTTTTTTTCCCCACCCCTTTAACGAAACAACATCTAAATGATGGTCATTTTTCTCCAATAATAATAATAATAAAAAAGCCAGCTTTAGCTGAAGTTGTAACGGAGCGGAGGCTGATTATGGCATTAGAGCACAATGAGAATTCCACAAGAGGCTAATAAAATTAAACCAGTAAAATCCAGATAAGATCAGAGAGGAATCACAACACAACTCAAAATGTAAAAGAAACTGGAGGGATTTCTATGAATTTGTAGACTTTGCCAAAATGAACAATATGAATAACAATGCTTCTTCCAGGTCCTTTTCCTTCCTTCCTTCCTTCCTTCCTTCCTTCCTTCCTTCCTTCCTTCCTTCCTTCTCTTTCTTTCTTTCTTTCTTTCTTTCTTTCTTTCTTTCTTTCTCTCTCTCTCTCTCTTTCTCTCTCTCTCCCTCTCTCTCTCCAATTAAAAATCTGCACACATTTACATACACAACGTTTCATTTAGTGATTGTTTGCAGTTATAACAGCACTGGAAAGAGTGACTTATGACCATTTTTCACACTTAGCGACCATTGCAGCATCTCCATGGTCACGTGATCAAAATTCAGACAGCTGGAAATTGACTCACATTTAGGACCATTGCAGTGTCCCGGGATTCATGTGTTTCCTTTTTGCGACCTTTTGACAAGCAAAGTCAATGGGGAAGCCAGCTTCACTTAACAACCGCATAACTAACTTAACAACTGGGTGATTCACTTAATGACTGTGGCAAGAAAGTCGTGGGACAAAACTCACTTAACACATGTCTCGCTTAGCAACATAAATTTTGGGCTCAATTGTGGTCGTAAGCCGAGGACTACCTGTATAAATGCTTATGACAGATACACCTTTAAAAAGGATAATCCTTCTGAAAGATGCATTACAAAAACATAACCTAAACCAGACCTGGGAATTTTATGGTGATCAACTATAGTTATTTGGCATGTAACAGACAAGTCATAATCTTTTATTATCTCTCTTTTAAAAGTCAAAATGCTTGTTATGCGTACTGTGAACAAATTAATAGTGCAATAAAAAAAATCATAGTTGGGCTTGTATTTCAGCTACAAATCCCCCTTCGGTGCAAATCGATGAAGTCTGGGAAGTAATCTAATCCACTAGCTAATTAAGCAGGAATACTTTGATGTAATCTGATTAGTAGGAGCTGATACATGTTTCAAGGCACCGTTGCTGCTGATCTGCTCTCATCTATGCACATGTATTCAATTGTTCATGCCATCTAGAAAAAGTTATGTGTACCCTTAAGTATGGTAGGGAACCTTGTTCAATTTTTTATTTTTTATTTTTTTGAGTTTGATTTAACCCATTTCGCATGGCCACAGTTCATATGCCAACAGGAAAGCAATTTTGGCAAGTCAAAAGATGCATACAAAAATGTGAATATTGGAGCAAAGTGCAACCAGAAAGCACTTTAAGGGGAGGAACTGTGTCTATTATCAGGAAGGGAGGGAGGGAGGGAGGGAGGGAAGAAAGGAGGAAGGAAGGAAGGAAGGAAGGGAGAAGGAAGGAAGGAAGGAAGGAAGGAAGGAAGGAAGGAAGGAAGGAAGGAAGGAAGGAAGGAAGAAAAGGGAACAGTGGTGGGTTTCAAAACTTTTTACTACCAGTTCTGTGAGTGTGTCTTGGTGGGCGTGGCAGGAGAAGGATATTGCAAAATCTCCATTTCCACCCCACTCCAGGGGAAGGATACTGTAAAATCTCCATACCCTCCCCCCTCCAGGGGAAGGTTACTGCAAAATCCCCATTTCCTCCCGATCAGCTGGGTCTCGGGAGGCAGAGAATAGATGGGGGCGGGGCTAGTCAGAATTTTACTGGTTCTGCACCTATATTGGTTCACACTGTCAGGATGTTTCCCCTTAGTTTTAAGTTGCTTCTCCCTTTGATCAATTTCCATCCATTGCTTCTTGTTTTGCCTTCTGCTGCTTTGGAAAATACATTGCCCCCCCCTTCTTTCTGGCAGCCCCTTAAAAGCCTATTGCCTATCACACTCTTGGGCAAAGCATGCAAGCCATTTCCTCCTTTCGGTGGTCCATGAAAGTGCATCTATAGTATGTAGATAATAAAGTTGAAAAAAGGTGAACACAATTTTTACAGAACTATAGATACATTGAGGCTGGATGTGACAAGGAATGGCTGGGAGGGGAGGGGCCAGGAGAGGCACCCCTTGACATGAGTGACATTGAGTTGGCCACGCCCACCCAGTCACATGACCATCAAGCCACGCCCACTGTCACATGACCATCAAGCCACACCCACAAAATAAGCCACGCCCACAGAACCGGTAGTAAAAAAATTTAGAACCCACCCCCGTCCTAGCCCCATGTTATAAATAGAAGAGAAAACCAAGAATAAAATCAGAGAAGAACTTTACTAAATGATGGATCCACTGATTAGTTTTGACTAGACTTGTTTTTCCCTGTTTCAAAACATCCGAGAATGAAACAACTTTCTGGTGCCCTGAAATCCTCACCACCCCTAACATTCTTCCCGTTGATAGTTAAAAATATTAATAACAATAGAAGAGCCAAACACTGCTCATCTAAATACATCTTTCTTCAAAAAGATATTTTTCTGCTCCGTTTTATACATCGCGTGGCTTCCTTAATGACATAAAAGAAGATAGGCTGCCAGCCTGGAGAGACAGCATTGATTGTCTTCTGGTAACAATTTGAAATCTCTTGCACTTTTGATGTTAATGCCACTTTTAATATTTCAAAAGAATTATGCTTCCGAGAAAAGAACGTCAAAATGATGTCTTTACATGTTTGGAATAGTGTCTTCCTTTTGTATCCACATAGAGATTATAGGCACTGCAGTGGCTTTATTTTTCTCCACCCACACCCCACTAAAATAAGTATAAATGGCAATTTAAACATTTGCAGTAGCAAGTTGATTTCATCCGATTTGGGAAACTCACGTGTCACTTCATTCACAATTTCCGAAATCATAAAGTCTGAAAATGTCAGCTTTCATTGTCTGGCTGGCGTGTGACTTCATGCCTGCTGAAGATGTTTGGTAGATAAGAAAGAGGGGGATTGAAGAGCAGTGGTGAAATCCAATTTTTTTCTTCTTGAATTTACTTATTTACTTGGATTTACTTATTTACCTGACTAGGCGGCTCAGTGGCTAAGATACTGAGCTTGTCGATCCAAAAGGTCGCGGTTCTTGGATTAGTTGACCTCCAAGGTCCCTTCTAACTCTGTTACTGTTACTGAATCCCCATTCCTTCCCCACTTCTAGGGGAAGGTATATTGCAAAATCCCCATTCCCACCCCACTCTGGGACCAGCCAGAGGTGGTATTTGCTGGTTCTCCGAATTACTCAAAATTTCCGCTACCGGTTCTCCAAAACCTGTTAGAACCTGCTGAATTTCACCCCTGCTGAAGAGGCATTAAAGATGATTTGCATGACAGCCAATGTTAGAAGTTGTCTTACTTGCTGATGAGAGGCCTGATTATTTTCATGTACAAATAATTGTCCCTTGCACCTGATATCATAAAAAAATAAAAATAAATACAAGGCTACTAGCGGTGGCCTGCAAAAAGCTGGCAGTTGAGTTACATACAATACAAGACCACATCTGAGCTCAGGGTTGAACGGCAAAGTCCTTAGTGCTCTCTGAGCTTGATTGTTTTCTTGCAGATGTTTGGTTAGATCTAGCACTGATGATGATACATAGTTGGGTAACAAAACATCTGCAAGAAAACAACCAAGCTCGGAGACCGTCAAGGACACCACAGGTAAGTTAGAACTTTATGCTATACTATGTTATATGTGCTATGATATAACACACACACATACACACACACACACACGGGGGTAGTCCTCGACATATTTATTTTATTTATTTGTCAAGCATGTATAAGATAACAGATATAAGTGTAAACATGATTATGAAAACATAAAATGGATACGAATAAATGGGGACAGTAGGACAGGGATGGTAGGCACGCTGGTGCGCTTATGCACGCCCCTTACAGACCTCTTAGGAATGGGGTGAGGTCAACAGTAGACAGTCTAAGGTTAAAGTTTTGGGGGTTTGGGGATGAAACCACAGAGTCAGGTAGTGCATTCCAGGCATTGAAAACTCTGTTGCTGAAGTCGTATTTTCTGCAATCGAGTTTGGAGCGGTTTACCTTGAGTTTGTATCTATTGTTTGCTCGTGTATTATTGCAGTTGAAGCTGAAGTAGTCATTGACAGGTAGGATGTTGTAGCAGATAATTTTGTGTACTAAGCTTAGGTCAAATAGAAGGCGGCATAGTTCTAAGTTGTCTAAGCCCAAAATTTGGTATAAGGTATTCTGTTGTGAGCAGAGGAGTGGAGGACAATTGAGCCCAAAATTTCTGCTGATAAATCAAACAGCTGTTAAGTGAATTTTGCACCATTTTACAACCTTTCTTGCCACAGTTGTTAAGTGAATCACTGCAGTTGTCAAGTTAGTGACATGACTGTTAAGTGGCTTCGCCTTTGAATTTGCTTGTCAGAAGCCTGCAAAAGGGGACACTGCGACTGTCGTAAATATGAATCAGTTGCCAAGCATCCAAATTTTGATCATGACCATGGAAACGCTGCAACAGCTGTAAGTGTGAAAAATGGTCATAAGTCACTTTTTTCAGTGGCTGTTGTAACTTTGAATGGACACTCAACGAATTGTTGATACGTCGGGGAATGAATATTTCTCTAGGGGTAATTTGGAGTATTGCAGTTCAAATCAGAGGGCCTTAATAAAGTTGAATGTCAAGGATCAATGAAAAAACTAGGAATTAAAAGTTATCAGAGTAAAAAATGGGGAGGGTGGGAATCAGAAGAATAACTGGATATCCAAAAGTGCTTTTGCTTATTAAGTTGCATCCATTCCTCTTGCAACCTGAGTTTTTCCCCAGAAGGTTGCTATCATGTTATTTCCACAAATCGAAGGCTGCAATTTTATAGCATTAGTTCCAGGAACTTGTAGTAGGTAGATATGTAAAAAGTAAACGTCTTTCTAAACTCCGTACTTGCAGGAGGGCAAAAGAAGAAGAAGTATGATCGTGTGGTCTACTCTGCTGCCAGCTTCACTCCTATAACTATCACCCCCGAGGAATAGAGGGCAAAGATTGACAGTGGGGAACCTGTTCTACTTTTGTAGACTCTGTTTAACCTACTGCAAACGTAAGCCCCCAAATCAATAGATTACTCCTAGTAGAGCAGACTACTGTCCACCCATCAACAGATGTAAATTTAGTAACCATATCATCAATCCAGGGGTGGACTGCTGGAGGTTTGAAGGGGTTCAGGAGAACCTCTAGCTAAGATTCTGTGCAGTTCAGAGAACTCCCAAATCCCACTCTTGGCTGGCCCTGCCCACCCTGCCCCAACCTTCCCAGGAGTCACCACACAGCCCGTTTTGGATACAGGTAAGTGCAGGGCATGGAGGCTCAAGGAGGGTGAAAAACGGGCCTACTAGAAGTTCAGAAAGGCCAGAAACAGGCCCATTTCTGGCCTCCAGAGGGCTTCCAGAACCTGGGGAGGCCGTTTTCGCCCTCCCAGAGGCTCGAGGAAAGCCTCCGGAGCCGGGGGAGGGGAAAAACGCCCCCCTCCGTGGTGCAGGAGGCCAACTAGGCCACACCCACCATGGCCATGCCCACCCAGCAACCAGGCAGAGAACCCCTTGCTAAAATTTTTGAAGCCCACCCCTGCATCAATCCTTAATTTTAATTTTACTTAGGTCTCAATGGACATCAAACCTACATTCATCTGGCCTCATGCAAGGTGTTTTTGGATGGTGGCTCATGAGTGTATCATTGTAAGGATCGGTACTACAACTCCATTGTCGAAAGAGCCAATCTGGTCTAGTGGCTAAAGCACCAGGCTAGAAACCAGGAGACTGTGAGTTCTAGTCCCACCTTAGGTACGAACGCCAGCTGGGTGGCTTTGGGCCAGTCCCGTTTCAGCCTAACCCCCTGCTCACAGGCTTATTGTGGGGAAAATAGGAGGAGGAAGGAATATTATGTTCAGTGCTTTGAGTTATTTTGAAAAAATAATAAAAATGGCAGGATTAAAACATCTAATTAAAATAAATAAATCAATGGGGGAAAAAAATCATAGGGACATTGATGAGGATGGCAACGGAGAGGGCAGAGCTACCCACGATCTCCTCTGCATCCTTCTCATAACATGGGGAGTCAGAAAGCTGCCTTCCCCCATCATGGAACTCCCAAGACAGTTGCTAGTAGTATGAAACTGCTAAATTAGAATTTACCAAGGGATTTGACTGGATGTAAGTTTGTGCAATAATTTCATGCACCACTTGAGATGCTAACTATAATTACCTTCTGTAGTTAATAAGACTCCCTCTGCAGAGCTCTCAGTTGGAAGTATTGTTTTTAACAGGTTCAGAAAAGATCTTAACTGGTTCAACAGAAATCTGAAGTTAAGACTGTGCAGAGACTACTATGATTGATACCAAAATGCAGAGATGTTTTTAGGAAGCTCCAACATCTGCAATGGCAGAATGTTGTCATTCCTTCCTCCTTCTCCTCCTCCTTTAGCAGATATTATTCTGCAGTCGCTTCTTTCTCCCAAATATCAACCTGGTTTCATACAACATGCTAGACTATGCTAAAATGAAATAGGATATTTGATTGTTCACCCTGTCACTGGTCCCCAGCCATTTCTTCCTGCATGTTGTTATCAACCTTTCAGGATAAACCAATTCAGAAAATAGAATTATTAGAATACTTTTTTTTTCAATAGTGAATACAGTAACAGAATTGTGTAGTCCTTGATGTTCTCTGAATTTGGTTGTTTTCTTGAAGATGTTTCATTACCAAACTAGGTAACATCATCCGTGCTAGAGGGTTTTGTGGTTTGCTCTCTATTTATATACAGTGGCTTGCCATGTCAGTCTTGGTGGGAGTGTCATTTTCCTTCTTGGTTGTTCCTTGATTAGGCTGTTGTATACTATTGGATTGCTTGTCTGAGTTGGTAGATGGGGATACTGTTTTCTGCTTGATTGTTGATCCTGGTGTTAATCCTTGCTACCTCGATTGCTGGCAAGGAAGTATTTTGGTTGTTTTGTTTCCTCTTTAGCTTTTGAATTGCCTTTTTCAATGGCATGTAGATGTTGTTTATCTCTATGTGTCAGTTGATGGCTGATTTGTCTGAGTGAAAAGGGTTAAAAGTTTATTCTAAGAGCAATTCTAGTCTAATTAAAGCTGCAGCTGCCTTAAGATCAGCTTCTCCTCCTCTGGTGTTGTCCAGGCAGCAGTATGGAGGGAACTGATGAGATTACATGGCAAGCTGTCAGTAAGATTCTGCTTCAGTCTATTTCATACATTGCAGGCAGAATGTGTTCTGACATCTAAAATGTTGCATTTCTCCTCAACGCTTGGCTTTAAGTGGGGCTATTCTTGAGGGGGTTTTGTAGAGAAAGAAAAAAGCAGCATCTACCTTTGGATTGCTAGTAGAAAAATCAGTTGAACCTGGTGCTATATATTATTTGGGAGTGATGCAAATGTTTCCTACTTCATTGATTTGAGGCATTGTGAGGGTCTCTAGGTATTTTGAAAAGCATACCGTATAAGACGCACCTTTTTTCCCCAAAAAAGAGGGTGAAAATCTGAGTGCATTTTATACTCTGAATGTAGCCCCACCCAACCTCCCAAACGGAGGTTTCAGAGGGCTGAAAAAAGCATCAGAAAAGAAGCTTCAGAAAAGAAGCCCCCAAACAGAGCTTCAGAGGCTTTTTTTCTGAAGTTCTATTTTGGAGGCTTTCAGAGGCAGAAAAGAAAGTTTTTTCTAAAACAGAGTTTCAGAAGTTTCAGAGGCAGGAAAAAAAGCAAAAAAAAAAAAGCAAAAAAAGCAAGGCACAGAGCTGACAACCAAGGAACCTGTTGCTAAAATTCACCTCTGGGAACAGGTGATTGGGGGTATTCTGGGAGGCCAATCCACCTGTCAATCAGCTTTTTTCTTATTTTCCTCCCCAAAAACTAAGGTGCTTCTTATACTCCGAAAAATACGGTAGATTTGGAGTGACCATATGGGACTCCAGTGCTCACTATGTCCTGGAATTCAAATTAAATCATCCTTGGATTTGCAATAGTAAAGCTAGCCTGAAAACAAAAAAAAAAAAAAAATGGCCATCATACTGATCAATCAATCAATCAATCAATCAATCAATTTATTACAGTCTTAGACCAGAGACCAGAACAAATAAAAATGCTCCGTAAATATACAATTAAAAATTCTAGTATAAAATAATAAATAACAACTAAAAACTATAATAAAATCCAGTCTGTCAATTATACATGGTCTAACTATACTACATTTACAATCCATAAACTGTGTGGCCCGTTGTAGGTTCAATGCTAAAAGGGAAAAGACTAAGCAGTGCAAAGGGTTTGCCACATTTGTTATGTAACATCGCTATGGTGGAGAAGACATGTGTTTGCAACGAATCCCCAGTGCTGCTGTGCAGAATCTGGCCACCTGCGCTGTAGTTATGGACTGTTCATCCTTAAGCAACCACTGAAGATAAGGCAGTGTCGGAACAGCCAGGATACCTAGCAGTTATTGGCAGAATATGTTTTTTCCTAATCTCTGTGTAAAAGGAACATCTAAGGAGAATGTGACCCACAATCTCCACCTCTCCTGAGCCGCAGGGACAGAGTCTTTCCGTCAATGGTATCCTTTTATACTTGCCGTACAGGATGGCCGATGGAAGCGCATGGCACTGTGCGAACGAAACCATCATACTGTATTAGTAAATTTCTGAAGAGGACTCTGGAGATGGACTCAAATATCCATTACAAAAACATCAGTTTAGCCCCAAAACACAAGACAAGGTGAGAAACAAGCTCAAGATCTTCCCACCTTGATTTTTCTTGGATACTAGAGGGAAGGAAGAAATATTGTGTCAGACTTTCAAGAATCTGTGATTATAGTCTTATTGTAAAAAGGAAATTGTGGAAGCACAATTTTACTATTTCTTATAGGGTCTGTTTTCTGACCTGGTCTATTTTCAAGAACTGATAATTCTTTAGCAACTCCCCCCCTCCCTCACAAACTTCTACTGGTCTTCATCAAAAGTTTCCTCTTTTCCTGTCAGGGGCTGAATTAATGCATCTATCATTCAAAACCATTAATGGATATAAGCAATATACTGTATCTGATCTCTCAAGACATTGAATCATAAATGCCTCTTTCCACTGGGTTCACACAACTGCTGCAGCCAACATTTAAATAGGGACATGAGCCAAATTCATCAAGGATGTCTTTTATGTGACAGTGCCATGATCTACCAAAATAGATTTTGCTATCATATATGACTTCCCTTGCTTTCACCCATTTGCACTTGGAAATGATTACAAGAATCTCCATATTTTTGGAATGTTACACAGAAGAATCTCAAAAGGCCATGTGTATGGGGTCAACCTATTCTCCAAAACACCTGAAGGCAGGACAAGAAGCAATGGATGGAAACTAATCAAGGAGAGGACCAACCTACTACTAAGGAGAAATTTCATGATAGAAGAAATTAATCAGAGGAACATCTTGCCTCCAGAAATTGTAGGTGCTCCTACACTGGAGGTTTTTAAGGTTGGACAACCATTTGTCTGAAGTGGTATACAGTTTCCTCCTTGAGCAGGGGGTTGGACTAGAAGACTAGAGGACTACAAGGCAGTGATGGGATTCAATTTTTTTTACTACCGGTTCTGTGGGCGTGGCTTGGTGGGCAGGGGAAGGATACTGTAAAATCTCCACTTCCTCCCGATCAGCTGGGACTCGGGAGGCAGAGAATAGATGTGGGCAGGGCCAGTCAGAGGTGGTATTTACCAGTTCTCCGAACTACTCAAAATTTCCATTATCGGTCCTCCAGAAATGGTCAGAACCTGCTGAATACCACCTCAGCCACAAGGCCTCCTTCAAATCCGTTCTTCTGTTATCTGCCCATGTTCTAACCATGATTTCCCAGGATGGTGGTTGTTTTTTTTTTTTTTTTTTTTTTTTGGATAGGCATGCTAGAAAAAAGGCAGCAGCTTCATTTGATCCAACAAGCTATTTACGTTCTTTCTTCAAAATTCCCAAGCTGTCAGAACTGTTGCACATTATGATAACATCACTGCAAGAATAGCAAAAGCCACTATCAGTGAATTCCCATGTTCATTGGTAGACTGGTTTAAGCTATCTGTCTTCTCTGTAGGCTTGATTGACTTCAAATCATGCAGAGAAAAACTCTCCAACTATTTTTCAGAGCCAGCCTATTTTGTGATGTAAATTTTCCCACACATTCTACTATTTTGCTTTCCCAAGGATAATTTGATAGTCTACAAGAGGCTTTTCCTATCAATCTACAGAACCTGCTTCTAAAAATCAATTTTAAAAGTAGATACATCAGGATGTGGGGTTTTTTGTTTTTTTTTGGCTGTTGTTCTGTTGGCACCAGTTCCACATGTGATCATTTTATAAGCCTGTTTTGTCCATCAGTATCAAGCTGTCAATTTTTAAAAATGCATCAAAATTAATTTTTAAAAAGCTAAACGCGTTTTACCAATCTGTAACTCTTTACCTTAATTGTTAAATGGAGCACTCTAAAATATGTTTTGGGATGCCTCTGACCATCGTTTGAGAGCTGAGATTTGGAGTATAAAACCTCAAGGGTATTAAGTAAAAATAGAGAAGTAAAATCAAGTTTGTTCACTTAAAATTATGGATTGAGAGAAGCCCCTAGATATTTCCCCCTGCTCTCTCGCAAAAAGAATACATGAAATACTTGTCCTTCTCAGTATACATCTGTTTTATTCAAGGATGGGACCAGTCATGTGTTAGTAAATTAGCCTAAAAATAGTCAGGGACAAATATAAAGGACAGCTTACTTGATCTTTTAAAGACAACTTTAAGGAAGGCAGGCAAAACCTGAGGCCACCTGTCCAGGCCCATCCTAGCTGAAGGTCTGGTTTTTGGCAACTTTATCGTGTTGTACGTGTCATTGAATTACGATTCTGTAGATTTCTAGAAAGTCTTACCAGTGGGGAATGAAGCTGGGACTCCTAGGTCAGCAACATCTGGAATATCACATCTGGATTACAGATTAACAGATCTGTAACCTTTTTGCCGTTGTGTGCCAAGACCGGGAAGGTCGCATGTGCAGGGTGTGGGGGGGGCATTGAATTATGGGTGTGGGCACGCACGTGCGCGACCCCCCCCATTGCGACCCCTGCTTTTGGCACACGACAGCAAAAAGGTTAGCCATCCCTGCCCTACACCATTTCTGATAGATGGCAGTTCAGTCTCTTCTTGAAAGCTTCCACAACTTCTGAAGACAACTTGTTCCATGGGTTGATCGCTCTCACTGACAGAAAATTTCTCCTTATTTCCAGGTTGAATCTCTCCCTGTTCAGATTCCATACATTATTCCTTGTCTGGCCTTCAATCAAGGGATTGCCCTTGATCTACAAGTTGGTCTTTTTGTCAACAAATTCGACTGCTGTTAGCTATGTTGATAATATTACCAGGACACAGAGGTGGTAGTCAGTCAGTTCGGACTGGTTCGGGCGAATCGGTATCTCTGATGATCAGTTGGCTCCACCCACCCGCCCCAGCTCTATCCTGTCCTTTATTTCATGTTTTGTAGCTCATCTCAATCACGCAGCAAGCTGATTTCCCTCCCTCGCTGTTCTACTTACTGTTGCTGACTTGGAAGTTAAGCAGCTGAGCTTCTAAATGCTCCATTTTCAGCGCAAGCTCAAGCACCTTGGTGACGCGCTAAGTGCACATGCATGGAAAGTGTGCACTCACTGAACTGGTTGTTAAGCCAGCAGCTTTCCACCACTGCCAGGATATCTAGTCAACATTCATGCAATATTCTTCATCAAACAAGGTTTTTTTTAAAAAAAAACACAAAGCCTTAACTCACACAACACGACAATGCTTGCTTTTAAACTTGATTCATTTGTGGGGGGAAGGGGTGTTTCTAGCATATGGATTCTGAGGCTTCTGCCATTCCAGAAAATGGGTTAGTTCAATTATCAGGTTAGAGAGATTGTGTAAACACAGCCCTGGTGATAGAAAACAAGAATTACATCTCAAGTTTTCAAAGTGTGAACACGAAGCTTCTGCTTGCAGGCTCCCTAAACAGGATAATCAACCATAAAGGAAAAAAATGTACGCATTTTTCACACTGCCTGTTTATATATTTTCTCAGGGTCAACCAGTACAAAGACAATTCCGAGATATGCTTATCCCTCACTGCTTTTTTTTTTTTAATCAAACGTAGGCAATTAACAATTGGAACTAGATAAAAGACATTCAGCAAATATCCTGTGATGGGTGGGTTGAAGAGAGAACTGCATTCTTTTAAGGGATACTTCAGGGAAATATTTTCTCTCATCGTATCATGTTTTCTCGTCCCCAATGTACGTTTTTTTCCAGGCAATTATTTATAGAATGCAATTATCACTAGCATGAATTCATGCTAAACATTGCACTTGTTAATATTTTTAATATCTTTTTTTCCCCGATCCATCTTGAAATGCTTCGCATCTACAACTGAAATTATCTTTTAACTTGATAATCCTGCTGTAACAAAAACCAGTGCTTAATTACTTGGTTTTGTGCAATCTAGAGATGTGGCCTGATTCATTATCTTAATATGCCAGCCAGCAAATATGCCTTTTTTTTTTTTGAGGAGTGGGTTTACAGGCATTTGTAGATCAAGGAGCAGAGATGGGTGAAGGAACAAATAGCAGCCAGGAAACTTTAAATGGGTGTGCAATATGGGGGAAGATCTTGTTGATATCTTAAACCAGGGATGTCCAACCTTGGCAACATTAAGATTGGTGGACTTCAACTCCCAGACTTCTAGGAGTTGAAGTTCAAGTCTTAAAAGTTGCCGAAGTCAGATATCCCTGTTCTAAATCTTGATGGATAAAAAGATGACTAAAATGTTAGATTGTCTGCCTTGTATTGTTTCTTAAGATCCACATAATTGGAAGGTAGACCTGAAATCAGTGGTGGGTTCCTCCCGGTTCCGCCCGGTTCTGCCGAGCCGGTAGCGGTGATGGTATGACTGTCACATGACCATCAAGCCACGCCCATAAAATAAGCCACGCCCACAGAACCAGTAGTAAAAAAATTTAGAACCCACCCCTGCCTGAAATATAGAAGTAGAAGTGATCATAAATAGCTTTTCAATTTTCTCCCATCCTGTACATGGGCAGTGTGATTGGTGGTGGTGGTAATCAATTTATCTTAAGTTCTAGGGTTTTTTTTTTTATTATTGCAATCAAAGACCTAAAGTATACAAACACAAAATGAGAACAATGAACAAGAAATATTACTACTAAGCAGTCACCTCCATGTAAATTCTTCAGGCAATATAATAATATTTAGAGACGTTTAATGAGATTACATCATCCTCATCTAGCACTAAAAATTGAAGATGCAATTAATTTGAATGCCCTGGAAACTAAGCTATTAAAAGGGATATATATTATATTTGGATGTCCTTGTAAAAAATGCAGTGTAAGAAATGAGCTCATCCTGCAAATACTCTTAATATGGGATTCTTTAAAAGAAAATTATCTAAATTCAACTAGATCTAAGATTCCGCTGTAGTTCCAAAGTGATATATTCATTTTAGATCCAATGGATCCTCTCTAGATTCCCTTCTAGATCACTCCTACAACCATGTATCCCACATAGATCGAAGGTTCTCTGAGTTAGGATGGTTTCTCTGAATGCCTCTAGACCAGGGGTGTCAAACTCATTTCACTGAGGGCCGCATCAGGGTTGTGTTTGACCTCGGAGGAGGGGTGTGTGTGTGGCCAGGGTTGGCATAGCCAGCTTGACATCACTCATGTCAGGGGCGTCTGTGGTGGCCCAAGTGCTCTGCCAGTGAAAATGGGCTCATGAGCTCTGTTTTCAGCTGCAATGGCCTCCTGCAATCCTCTGCCAGCGAAAATGGAGCTCGGGAGTGCTTTGGCCCATTGGCTCTCCCAAGCTCCATTTTCACTGGCAGAGGCACTGCGGCCCATTCCTCTGCTGTTTTCAGGGTGGCCCCACAGGCCAGATCTAAGCACCCCATGGGCCGGATCCGGCCCCTAGGCCTTGAGTTTGACACTCCTGCTAGGGTTGCCAGGTGTCCACTATTTGAGCGGACAGTCCACTTTTTTCACATTATGTTCACTAATTTTTTTTCACAAAATAGTGGACATTTTTTTTATTCAAAAGCTTTATGATGAAATGGTACGTAATCTAAAGCTGTACAGCCTAAGAGAATAAGGATAGGAGAATCGCGTTTTGTCTTTTTTTTCATAAGTTAGAATGAGACAAAGATCGAATGCTCATTGCAATAATCACATTTTACACAACAGCGCAAAAAAATGCATTAAAGCAGTTATCTTTTGATATCGAAAATGTAGTGCTGAAGGTTTTTACCGGATTTTTGAATTCTGCGAAGAAATGAGAAGAGTTGAAATCATTTTTTGAATTTTGCGAGTCAGAATTCCATGAAGTTTTGCGCCATGTTCCAACACGTTGGTTAAGTTTGTTTAAAGCGGTCGAAAGACTTCTTTTAAACTGGATACCTCTAAAATCATATTTTATTTCTCTTGGATCTGATGAGTGCCATAAGGTTATCTGGAACCTTATTTTGGATCAGGAAAATGAACTCGCAAAGGACGATGAACCAACAATTTCAGAATTGTATTTATATTTCACGCACTTCTTCATGTCAATAGTGCAAGACACTCTACTGAAGCTGGAAAGCAAGAAAATTCTTGCATGTGATCTTCACATTATCATGTGTAAGCTGCATGATTCTTTGCAAAAAAAATACGATGAGCAGTTTTTTTGGAATGAAAGTTTTATTTGCCTTATGTAAAAAACATTTGCCTGAGGATGCCGTGCAAAAGTTCAAGAAAGAAGCCATCAACATGTATCAAAGAGCCATTGCGTGCCTAGAAAAGTGGTATAATTTCACCAATTCAGTATATGAGATGCTAAATTGTTTCAATCTAATTGATCACAATAATCCTCCAACTTTAGAAGAAATGATGAACATCTGGTTATCATCACCATGGCGAGAAGAACTTCCACCCAACACTCTCTTCGATGAAATTTCTGCCTTAGAAGAAGTTTATGTTCATCTGCAGGGTGATTCATCCCTTGATAAGTGGAAGTACTTTTTCAAGAAAGAGCCAGCTCTGAGTTTACTGAAACTGTTCCAGTATTGTGCATCAATTCTGGTATCAAATGCAAACGTTGAATGAATTTTCAGCGTCATGGGAAATTTGTAGACTGACGATCGTAACCGACTGCTTGTACCATCAGTTCGAAGTGAACTTTGTATATTTTTTAATATTTCTCAACATTGTACTGAAATTAAAGAATTATTCCTTAAACACAAAGAATTGATCAAAGCTGCGCAGTCAAATAAAAAATACACACGACAGCAAAGTAAAATGTAATTTAATATTTTACATATTATTATAATATATTTGATGTTTTGAATTTTAAGTAAAGTTTTGAAGTGATTATTTTAATACGTGTTAAAATGTTTGTAAGAAAATATATAATTTAATTGTAATTTTTTTTTTTTACTACTTAACCCCCCCTCCCGCTTGTCCGCTATTTTTTGGAAGCAGACCTGGCAATCCTACTAACCTGGAGACAATGAATAGAAGAGAAATAACTGGAGGAAAATAGTTCACAAAATCTGAAGACCTGCAAGTAAAAATAAAACATCAGAATAATGGAACAACAGAATAACAGAGTTGGAAGGGATCTCGGAAGTCTTCTAGTATAATCCCCTGCTCTCAGGTAGGATGTCCTATACTAGTGATGGCTAACCTTTTTGCCGTTGAGTGCCAAAAGTGGGGGTTGTGTGTAAGGGTCACGTGCATGAGTGCCCACAACCATAATTCAATGCCCCCGCAACACCCCCTCCATGCTTTTGGCATGCGACGGCAGAAAGGTTACCAGTGGGTCTGGTAGGCCCGTTTTTCACCCTTCCTAGGCTCCAGAGGCATTCTTGGAGCCTGGGGAGGGCGAAAACGGCCTTCTCCAAACCCCCCCCCCCCAAGGCCCTCCAGAGGCCAGAAACAGCCCATTTCTCGACTTCTGGTGGGCCTGGAAGGCCCGAAAATCAGCTGGCCAGCACACACACAGACAAAAAAAAAAAAGCAAATATTAAAATATTAAAGTCCTAAGTAGAGGCTAGAGCTGAAAGTGGGTTCTGTGTTATCTGAAAAGAAGTGAGTTTCAAAGTGCTGAATGTCAAGAAAGTCACAATCTTTTTGACAAGAATGACAGAGAAAGGGTGGCAGTAGAAACCCATTGTTCAAGGAATTCAAAAGATCAAGGTAGACTGGATTGGGTTACACTTTCAATGCATAAAAATCCTTGGCCATTGTCCTTCCTTCTTCCTTCATTGATTCGGAAGGAAGATACGTTATATTACATGTTAAATTTAAGAGGCTGGGGCTTATTCTCATCAATATATGCAGCCGACTGTGATAAAAGTAGAATTAAAAACTAAAGTTTGTGTCACTATCATAGGTATTGATCAGCTTCCTCTTTTTTTCCCCAGGGAGTGAATTTTAATAAGGCTTGCAATTCAGTAGATGAAAAGAATACAAAATTTTGACCCACCATCTTATGAATCCAGATGTGAAGGTTATTTGGACAGTTTGGGAACCATGAAGGAATATGCTGGACATTTCTTGGTGCACTTAAGAGAGACTGCATTTCTACTAGCTCAGAAAAATAAAGATAAATATTATATTCTCCTCTCCTGTTTTGATAGCTTTCAGATATCTGACATTATTTGGTTCTATATATGGCAGTGCAGCTCAGGATGGACAAATATCTCAACTTCGGATCAATGACAATTTGTGCATTTTTCATATTTGGTTTACTCTTCTAGCTCTAAAAACACAGTATCTACTGCCAAGACAAGAGTGGGAATCCTGATCTTGAAAAATGGATGAAGGTCGGTTCTGCCATGTCCACTATTCCAAATTTTTGTGTTTCTTATCAACGGTTGTTAAGTCTGAGGTATTGTATGGCAGTTGTTTGTCTGATTGAATTCTAAATTATTATGGTTATTATGGTTCATCACACATACAGATGTTCAGACTGGATGTGGCAATTTTATCCACTTACCGAGTCCTTCCCAAGGACCTGGGATAGGCAGATGTGGATGTTTGATATTTTTACAAGTACAAGTAATCCTTGATTTACAACAGTTTGTTTAGTGACCATTCAAAGTTACAACGGCACTGAAAAAAGTGACTTATGATCTTTTTTCACACTTACGACCGTTTCAGTCTCCCCATGGTCATGTGATTGAAATTCAGATGCTTGGCAACTGACTCACATTTATGACGGTTGCAGTGTCGCGGGGTCATAGGATCACCTTTTTGCAAGCTTCTGACAAGCAAAGTCAATGGGGAAGCCAAATTCACTTAACAACTGTGTGATTACTACAGTAATTCACTTAACAACTGTGGCAAGAAAGGTCATAAAATGGGGCAAAACTCACTTAACAAACATCTCACTTAGCAACATAAAGTTTGGGCTCGTACATCGAGGACTACCTGTATTGTCACAGGATGCAAGCTGTTCCCAGGAAAGTTGCCTTTTGCAATTGACTGATGATTTTGGTGTTCAAAGTGGTATTATTATGGTTCAGCACAGCCAGCCAGATGTTCAGACTAGATTTGGCAATTTTATCCACCTTCCCAAAGACCTGAGATAGGCAAATATGAATGTTTGATGATATTAGAGGTAACATCGTAGGATGTAAGCTGTTCCCAGGAAAGCTGCCTTTTGCAATTGACTGATGGTGAATTTGCCAATCATCGACTAATAATGTGGCCTTCCAAACACAGCCACCTAATATGTGGTGTCTTGATGCCTTTATTGATAGTGAGACTGGCACGACTTTCATAATTGGGCTTTAGGAAAAAGCAAATTGCATCTTCCTTTTTGTCTGTGAAATGTCATTTTATTTTTCTTTTTAGGGCAGGTTTTCTGGCACAGTTTGAATCAGGAAAGATTTACTACTGGACATCAATTCATAGATGTCTCATTACTTTGGACTGGAGGCATGTCAAAGAATAGCTTAAAAGCCTCCATATTTGGCAGGGTTATTGCTTTCGGTAAGGCACCGTTCACACGATCGTGTTTCTAAAGTGATCTCTTCTATTATAAGAAAAGCTTGCAGAATAAACTGCTAATCATAACATGCTATGGATGCAATACGGCGGCCTGAAATTTTTCAACTTAATTGTCTCCAGAAGCTTTCTATTTTCTTCGATCTCCACAATCATCTCTTTTGAAAAGAGACAATAGCTCTTATTTCCATAAGTGGTTTTTTTTTTTCCCCCTTCCTAACTTAAAAGCCATTTAGGGACCAGTCACAAAGGTAAGTTCCTCTATAGTTGATGTTTGGAGCAGCCATTACAGTTAAGGAACAGATGATCGGTCTCTTTCATGTCAGTCCCTTATGTATTCAGTGATACATCAGTACTATCTAATTTCCTTCTGGGTCTGACATTTTGTATTTAAAAAGCAAGGCAATTCACGTTTATTCTTGTTGCAATTTTCTCTGGCTTAGATATTAGCCGCATTCTTACACTTTGGCTTAACATGACTAGCTTGGTTAGTTTAAATCTTTATGGGAAAAAGAAGGAGGCTCAGGTCAGTCCTGATGTGACCCCCACTGTCCACAGTGGTGGAATTCAATTTTTTTTACTACCGGCTCTGTGGGCATGGCTTGGTGGGTGTGGTGTGGCTTGGTGGGTGTGGCTTGGTGGGTGTGGCAGGGGAAGGATACTGCAAAATCTCCATTCCCACCCCACTCCAGGGGAAGGATACTGCAAAATTTATTAGTTTGATTTATATGCCGCCCTTCTCCGGAGACTCAGGGCAGCTTACAATGCTTTTAAGCAATAGCCTTCATACTTTTGTATATACCTGCTTAGTAGGGCTTTTGCCCCCCCCCCGCAAAAGCTATGTTCTATTTTATACAAAGTCAGCTTATTGCCCCCACAAACCGGGTCCTCATTTTACCTACCTCGGAAGGATGGAAGGCTGAGTCAACCTTGTGCCTGGTGAGAATTGAACTCGCAGTAATTGCAGGCAGCTGGCAGCTAAATACTACGTTAACAGTAGTTTAGTCCACTGCACCATCAGGCTCCTTAAAAAATTCCCACTCCCTCCCCACTCCTGGGGGGAAGGATATTGCAAAATCTCCATTCCCGTCCCACTCTGGGGCCAGCCAGAGGTGGTATTTGCCAGTTCTCTGAACTTCTCAAAATTTCCACTACCGATTCTCCAGAGCCTGTCAGAACCTGCTCAATAGCACCTCTGCCCCCCACAAACTAACAGCAGATGAATTTCACCCTTAATTGTTCTTTAGTTATAGCCCAAACTGGACAACCTTCCAAATCAGTGGCCCCCAACCTTTTGGGCACCAGGGATCAGTTCTGTGAAGAACTGTGAAGATAGATTTTTCCGTGGACCAGAGAGAGTGTGGTTTAGTGTGCTGCCTGCATCTTGTGGATGGGGCTTCGCTTGTTTGCACGGACCAATTTTTAGCATGTCATGGACCTGTTGTAAATCATGGTAGTTCAACCTTTTAGCTTGCCTGGGCCCTATTGAGTGAAGAGGAATTTTCTTGGGCTGCATATAGCAATAGCAATAGCACTTTGTTTTATATACTGCTTCACGGTGCTTTACAGCCATCTCTAAGCGGTTTATAGAGTCAGCGTATTGCCCCCAACAATCTGTGTCCTAATTTTACCCACCTCGGAAGGACGGAAGACTGAGTCAACCTTGAGCCTGGTGAGATTCGATCTGCCAAACTGCTGGCAGCCGGTGATCAGCAGAAGTAGCCTGCAGTACTGCACTCTAACCACTGCGCCACCGCAGCGGATGATATATTATAAAATATATAATGGTTTGTCACACAGTCAGCCAGATGTTCAGATTGGATTTGGAATTTTTTCTCACCTAACAAGTCCTTCCCAAGGACCTGGATAGGCAGAGGTGGATGTTTGATGGTGTTAGAGGTATCGTGACAGGATATAAACTGTTCCAAGTAAAACTGCCTGAAATCAACTGAGTGATGTCCCAAAGGTGCTTTTTCAGGAGGCAACTGGACTTTCTTGTTATTTTCTCTGAAGACATTTCACTTCTCATCCACTTCTTCAGCTCTGACAGGATAGTGGGGAATGGAAAGATTTATATTCCTTGCAGACAGCTGGTCATTTGCAATGCATCCTTTTAGAGCAGCGGTCACCAACTGGTGGTCCATGGACCACTGGTGGTCCGTGAGAAAATTTTGGTGGTCTGCAGAAAAATTATTTGCATTTTTTATATTGCACTAAATCAGGGGTCCTCAAACTACGGTCCCTGGGACAGATACGTGCAATGAACGTTTGTGTTGCTGCAGAGAGTCTCCCTCTTTGGGGTCTTTTTGTGCGGGTTGGAGGGGGGCAGAAATTCCGACTTGGGATCTGCTTCAGCCTCGTGCAGGGCTTTGGGCAAAGGCTGGAGGGAAGCGCTGCTGGTGACAAAAAGCCGGGGGGGGGCTTGTTCCAGTGGGACAGCATCATGGCCTGGAACTGGCTGACCATCTCAGCCCGTCAAACCTCCAGGTACCTGGCCAGGTACCTGGCGTTGCACTCCCGCAGGTCTTCCCTCTGCTTGGAAAGCCTATGCTCGTAATCCTCAGTGAGGTGCTTCTGCTGAGCCTCCTTCTCGGCTAGATCCAATTTGAACTGAGCCAGCTGTTTTGCCAACTCTTTCTCATGGTGGCTGCTTAGCTCCAACAACTGATTCCTGCTGGGGCCCTAAGGAGCCCAGGAGGGCAAGCAAGGAGTGGCTGGGAGGGGAGGGGCGAGTAGAGGCTGGCGAGGCACCTCTCGATGCAAGTGACATTGAGTTGGCCACACCTACCCAGTCACATGACCACCTAGCCATGCCCACCCAGCCAGTCATTAGGCAGATCATATTAGTGGTCCGTGCGATTTAAAATTATGAATTTAGTGGTCCCTGAGGTCCAAAAAGTTGGGGACCCCTGTTTTAGAGGGTCTTTGAAGCGCTTGGAGGTTTATCTGTGTCCTCAGGGTCATCTGAGTGGTGCTCTTGGTTCCTGTAGTCTGCAATTTTTTCCTCTGGAAATCCCTTCCTACTCCCACACCATTCCAAGAATGTTCATCCCACCATCAACTGAGTGACTTTGTCTCTGCTGATGGTGTTCAAGTGGTGCTCTAATTGTTTTGGGATTGCATCCAAGGCATCTGTTACTAGTAGTACTAGCTTTGCTTTCTTTTGCCTCAGTTGTTCTACTTCTATTTGCAGCTCTTTGTATTTTGTTATCTTCCCCAGTTCCTTCTCTTCTCTTCTGCTCTCTCCAGGTACTGCCATGTCTACTATTCAGACTTTTTTTTGTGTCTTCCTCAATATAGTTAATGTATATTTATTTATTTATTATTTATTTATTATTCGTATTTCTATGCCGCCCACTCTCGGAGGACTCTGGGCGGCTTACACCAAAGACAGAATACTAAATAGCATATTGCCCCAACAATCTGGGTCCTCATTTTATCCCCCGGAAGGATGGAAGGCTGAGTCAACCTTGAGCCAGTGAGATTTGATCCGCTGATCTGCTGAACTAGCAGTCAGCTGAAGTAGCTGCAGTACTGCACTCTAACCACTGCGCCACTTCCTGATGACGTTGGGGTCGGTGGGCGGAGCCTCCCGCCAGTTTTACTACCGGTTCCATAGAACAGGTCCAAACCAGGGGCAACCCACTACTGATACACACCAGGGGTGGGCTTCAAATATTTTAGCAAGGGGTTCTCTGCCAAGTTTCTGGGTGGGCATGGCCATGGCGAGTGTGGCCTAGTCAGCCTCCTGCACCACGGCTGGTGGGGGGGACGTTTTTGCCCTCCCCGGGCTCCAGAGGCTTTTTTTGAGCCTCTGGGAGGGCAAAAACATCCTCCCCAGGCTCCGGAGGCCCTCTGGAACTTCCGGTAGGCCCATTTTCTGCCCTCCCCAAGCCTCCACATGAACCTGCACTTATCTGCATCCAAAACAGGCCATATGGGGACTCCTGGGAGGGGCGGGGCGGGGTGGGTGGGGCCAGCCAGGAGTGGGATTTGAGGGTTCTCTGAACTGCACAGAATCTTAGCTAGAGGTTCTCCCGAACCCCTGCGAACCCTCAGCAGCCCACCCCAATACACACATATATTATTAACTCATTGGTCCACTGCTTTATTTATTTATTTATTTATTTATTAGATTTCTATACCGCCCTACTCCCGAAGGACTCAGGGCGGTGCACAGCCAGACAATAAAAACACATACAATACAAAATTTTAAAAAATAGAATAAAATCAAATTAAATAATTTTGGCCCCGACAAATTTAAAACCCCAAACTTTTAAAACCAATTTAAAATTGAATATATAAATACTAAAAGATATTTAAAATTTTAAAAATCTTTTATAAAAGAGGGGGAAAATTAGGCCAGGCCGGCCTGGTGAAATAGTAAGGTCTTTAAGGCGCGGCGGAAGGTGCGCAGATCCGGGATCCTCCGTATCTCTGGGGGGAGCTCGTTCCAGATAGTAGGTGCCCCCACAGAGAAGGCTCTCCCCCTGGGGGCCGCCAGTCGGCATTGTTTGGCTGACGGCACCCGGAGGAGCCCCTCTCTATGGGAGCGTACCGGCCGGTGGGAGGCTATTGGTGGTAGTAGGCGGTCCCGCAAGTACCCGGGTCCTAAGCCATGGAGCGCTTTAAAGGTGGTAACCAAAACCTTGAAGCGCACCCGGAAGCTTTAAATAGAGATTGATTTTGCATAGGTTGATGATAGCCCCCTTTAAAAAAAAAGAAAAAAGCACGACCCTTTTCTGAAACAGCAACAAACAGCAAAAATCTCCCTTCTCCCACTAGAGTGGAAAATATTTCTATGGTACTTTAAATACCGACTCCTGTCAAGTCTACCCATGTGGCCTGTATGTATCTGATTAAGTAATTAAATGTGTATGGTCAAGATCTTGCTCAATTGATAAATGATCCTTGACAGATTGTGCGAACATGGTGACTTCTACAGGAAAACAAAAGACAAAGGATAATTGGATCTTGCAAGAGGCTGGAAATCAATCACTCTAAAAGGGACTTCTTCTACCTGCCCTCTCCAACGGCTCCAGGAGTTAAAATCCCACTCCTCAAATAAACTAAAGTTTGCACCGAGTATGAGGATATGACGGTGTCAATTATTGTAATGCTTTAATCATAATAAAAACACAAAAAGATTGGCGGTTTTATAGTTAAAGAGATAGGGTTTTTTTTTTTTTTTTAATAGTGGGAGAGACTAGTTTTCTCTCCAACCCTCAAGGAATGGGTTTTTTTTTTCCTTTAAATATTCTCCAGTATCTTTTGAGTCAACTATTGTATTGTCATCAGTGGTGGGATTCATTTTTTTTTACTACTGGTTCTGTGGGCGTGGCTTGGTGGGTGTGGATTGGTGGGCATGGCTTGGTGGGTGTGGCAGGGGAAGGATATTGAAAAATCTCCATTCCTTCCCCAGTCCAGGGGAAGGATACTGTAAAATCTCCATTCCCTCCCCACTCCAGGGGAAGGATACTGTAAAATCTCCATTCCCTCCCCACTCCAGGGGAAGGATACTGTAAAATCTCCATTCCCTCCCCACTCCTGGGGAAAGATACTGCAAAATCCCCATTTCCTCCCGATCAGCTGGGACTCGGGAGGCAGAGAATAGATGGGGGCTGAGCCAGTCAGAGGTGGTATTTACTGGTTCTCCAAACTACTCAAAATTTCCGCTACTGGAAACTGGTCAGAACCTGCTGAATACCACCTCTGATTGACATCTTTTGCTAACACCAATGATCATGTTACCAGCAGTTCTAGCTGAGAGGGGGAGGGGGAGGAGTGTTGGAAGAAATATCCATCTGGTTCAGTTGCAAGTGGGGAGAAAGACATTAGAAACATGGAGGCTGATTGGAAAGATGGTTTATTGATGGACAGGGCCACCTGGGTTTGAGGTCCTGGTGCAGCTGACCACATGGAGTGGAGAATGAGGGTTATTTATACCCTCTATGGGCTTTGAATTTGAGCTTCCTGTTCCTGTGGCAAGAGCATATATTCTATTGGCGGTTGTAGACTCCCATGGGGCCATATGGGGCCATATGTTTGCCTTGAATCAAGTTTGGTTGAAGTGTGCTGGTGCAATGAAGGGACTTGTTGGGCAATTCTTATTGTGGCTGGGGGCTAATCCTACTTTTGTTCAGAATATCCTGTCTTGAATGGACCAAATCTGCATTTCTAAAAGTTGGCCCCTTAGTTTCTACTTGGGGCAGAGAGCTGAGGCTCTGCGTTTCTGTTTTTAGAAACATGTTTCTCCTTTAGAGAAAATATAATATTCTCCCTTTTTAAAAGATATATCTCAAAATATTTCATTCTTCTAGGAGGGGTGGGTGCTAACTTACTAGAAGAGGAAGGAGGAGGAGGAGGAAGGAGGGAGGAGGAGAAGAGGGAGAAAGGAAGGAGGAGGAGGAGAGAGGAGGGAGGAGGAGGAGAAGAGGGAGAAAGGAAGGAGGAGGAAGAGGAGAGAGGAGGGAGGAGGAGGAGGAACGAAAAAAAGGAGGATAACCATCAAGATTATCACCTATAAAGCCCTTCATGGCCTAGGCCAGGGTTATCCGTCAGACCCCCTGCAGCCAGCGACAATCCCCAATAGTCCGATGTGTTCCCACAGACAGGGCCTTCTCAGGGTGCCGTCGGCCAGACAGTGTCGGCGACCCCCAGAGGGAGAGCTTTCTCTGTGGGTGCACCCACTCTCTGGAACCAACTTCCTTTGGCGCTCCGGATGGCCCCTGACCTTCACTCATTCCGCCATGAGTTGAAGACCTGGTTGTTCTGTAGCCTGGACTGATGGGGGGGGGGTTAATGAATTTTAAACTGTTTTAAATTGGATTTTAATTTTATATCGTTTTAATAAGGAACTATGCATTTTACCGTTGTGAGCCGCCCTGAGTCTTCGGAGGTAGGGCGGCATATAAATTGCATAAAATAAAATTAATTAATTAATTAATGATAAGCCATATTCTGATAACAGATGGAGAATTTATCCTGAAGAAATTCAGCAAAATTTCCATTCCTTCAGTTTCTCTGCACACTAAAGAGGGTGGCTAATTTGAAGAAACCATTTCTCAAAGTTGTTATTACTTTCTTTCTTTCTCTTCCTCTCCTTTCTGTCTCTCACCTGAGATTCGTACGGTTCTCAACAAATAGATTCTTTCACTAAGAGGCTTTTAACTGTTGAGTAGTAAGTAACTTTAGTTTTCCTATCATTATGTTGTTTCCCCGAATACAGCTTATCTTCTTTCGGGCAAGCATTACACTTTCTTACAAAAGTTATACTCTTCACTTTAGCTGTTTCTTTCCAGACATGTGTTTCTGCTGTATAAGCTTCTCTGCTATCCAACAAACTTGTTACGAGATAAGAACAATCAAATCATACGCCTCTGAAAGAAATTTCAGAGACAAATTCTCTTTGAGTAAGAACCAGCAAAAAAAAAGAAAAAAGAAAAAAAAGCAGGAAGTATTTTTCTCTAGTGAATCAACTCATAAACGGATGTACTTTTGAATACTTATTAGAAAAGGATAACTGAAAATAATGTTTTCACTGTATTATTAACCCTATTTTAGACTTCATGTGGAACTTTTGAGGTGATTCAGTCTCAAAATACTGGGAAAACACACTACAGTACGGTTTCTACTGTAGAAGAGATTCTACAACAGGGCTGTCCAATCTTGGCAATTTTAAGACTTGTGGACTTCAATACCCAGAATTCCATAGCCAACATGGTTGGCTGGGGAATTCTGGGAGTTGAAGTCCACAGGTCTTAAAATTGCCAAGGTTAGGCACCCCTGCTCTACAAAAATGGGACTGGATTGTAGTAGAAGGGTACAGATTCCCCATACTTATTCAATAGGTCGTGAGAAAGGCTGATGGTCAGATTCCGAAAGATCTCCTCTGTGGAGAATTAATGCAGGGAAAGCGCCTCAGAGGGAGACCACAGCTGCAATATAAGGATATCTGCAAGAGGACCTAAAGGCCCTGGGAATGGACATTAACAACTGGGAAACCTTGACCTCTTATTGTTCAGCTTGGAGGCTAAAGATGCAGCATGGCCTTCTCCAATTCGAAGAGACACTTGTTTGGCAGGCTGAGGCAAAGAGGCAGTCCCGGAATCAGCAAAATCTGGGGGCTGGGCAGGGGACAGAATGTATCTGCCCTCAGTGTGGAAGGGATTGCCACTCTCGAATTGGCCTTTTTAGTCACACTAGATGCTGTTTTAGGACCTCTTTCCAGAACACGATACCATGGTCTCTTGAGACTGAAGGATGCCAATGCCATGCCATTCAATAGGTGTCTGATTGTTGTTGTTTTTTATGCCGTCTGTCTAGATTAGAGGCTCAACCCTCCCAAAGAAAGACAGATTAGGCAAATATTAATGAAATTAATTAGAAAACTGGAAGAGCTTTGTTTCAAGCTGTGAGCAAAAATTCCATTAGTACAATGAGCACAAAGTGCCTCTTTCTATCATTAGCATCAATGCATTCGTTCTGTGTATTTATCCATTTTGCATTGCAAGCCATGATATTTCAAAGTCCTCGTCTATTTTGATTGATAGAAGCAGAGCAAGATGCCAAGCTTCTTTGGAATGGAAATGATAAAATTAATATTCAGGATCTCTCTGCGCATTTAAATGTGGATTAAAAATGCATTAGTGGGTCTCCTTTTAAGACAGCCTTCTCTTTTGTACATTAAATATTTGAAAAGAATTTGGACTCGCCCTCTCTCACGTGGCTGCCTGAATGGAAAACAAAAGCAAAGAGGCAACTGAGCTTTTAACAAGTCTTTTCAGACTAGTTTGCTCAGCAAAGGAGTAAATTGATGATAATTTGGAGAGAAATGATTTTGAAAAGTCTGTGGACAGTATCTTCCATAGCTCAATAGTATCCATGTTGCTTGTTACTGATATGGAGTAAGCTTTCGAATTAGTGTTGATTCCAGTCAACTGTCTGGACTAATCGTTGCAATTTTCTTGGTACCATTTTTTGAATTGTCTTGTCTTTGCCTTCTTTCTAGGGCTGAGAGCGAGTGACTGGCTTAAGGTCTCCCAACTAGCTTTGTGGCTAAGACAGGACTAGAATTCATCACCTTCTAGGGGTCTCCTGTGTGTATTGAATTGTTTTCTCTGTGCATCCATACCATGCAGTGGTGGGATTCAAATAATTTAACAACCGGTTCACCCAGGATCAGGTTGGCTGTCGTGGGAGGCGTGGCCCATCCCTATCCTCCAGCTCCACCGCACATGCGGGACGAGCCACCCGCGATGGCCAACCTGACCCTGGGCAAACTGGTCATTAAATTACCACCACCACCCTGCTATCAAAGTGGATCCTGGGCACTGCGCTGCAATGGAGAAACGAGCAATGGAGCAGACGGCACGAGGGAAGGAGGAGGAGCAGGGAGAAGAAAGAGGGAAAGTGGCCTTCTTCTTCCCTCGCGCCGGCCGCTCTGTTGCCTGTTTCTCATTTGCAGCGCAGTGCCCAGGATCCACTTTGATAGCTGGAGGTGGGTAATTTAACAATCGGTTCGCCTGAACCGGTGCGAACCGGCTGAATCCCACCAACTGATACCATGCCACCAGAATGTTGCTGGACACAGCCTGATCTTGACTGCAGGGGGATATAAATATAATACTTTACAGATAGTTTTTGACTTATGACCACAACTGAGCCCAAAATTTCCATTGTAAGCAAGTTGTTCTTAAATAAGTTTGACAACCTTTCTTGACACAGTTGTTAAGCAAATCACCGCACTTTTTAAATTAGTAGCATGGCTGTTAAGTGCATCTGTCTTCCCCATTGACTTTGCTGGTCAGAATGTCACAAAGGAGGATGACAAGACCTCAGGACATTTCAACAGTCCTAAATACAGGCCAGTTGCCAAGTGTCCGAATATCGATCATGTGACCACGGGGAGGCTGCAAGGCAGTGTGAAAAGAGTCATAAGTCACTTTTTCAGTGTCTTTGTAACTTCCAACGGTCATTAAAAGAACGGTTGTAAATCAAGGACTACCTGTACATAAATAAAATTTTAATGAGTTCAAGGAGTTCATCCAGACTCACAGATTAGCGAATTCTGAATCGGAGAAAACTGGATGCTATGAAAGGCAAAAAACATTATTAGCTGATACTTGCTACTTGGGAGGCAGATGTAGTAGGCCTTCCCTTGAGCATTAAAAATGATAACATCAACTACTTTTGCCCGTTTCTGAGGCTATTGTTTGTTAATAGATTATTTCAGAAAAGCAACTCAGAAGGGACTCTGTGTGCTTCAAGGGTAATTAAAACTCTGTCTATGCAAGAAGAAAAAGATCTGATTTTTTTTTTTTCCTTCCCGAAAAAACAAACTTTCAAAGAAAGTGAAAGTTTATTTTATCACTTTCAGTTCAGGGCTGGGGGAATAAAATCCACACTAAAAAAAAAAAAAAAACGGGTTTGGATTTATTTATTTATTTATTTTCCCGCCTTTATGTTTTGTTGCTTTTCAGTGGTAACCTTTCTGTTGCTACCTGAGATAGACATACACACGCACCTCTACAGCAGATGTGAGTGTGGGTGTGTCTTTCTCTGTATTGGAAGCTTTAACAAGAAGTGACAAAAGTCCTACCTATTGAAAGTCCTTTCTTTAGACTAATTACTGTACTGGGTTGAAAGGATTAGCTGGTGACATCACCATTGTCCTAAGGACACCCAGTTGGGGGCTCGTTTCATGTCCCTGACAGGAGCTGGAGTGAAGGACGAGAGCTCAACCCCACCTCACAGCAGCGCTCAGGTCTCGAACGTGGGCTTACTAACCTTCTGCCCACCGTTCCAATCGCCCGAATCGCTATGTTCTCTACCTCTGTTTTAACTATACCATGTGTGCATGAAATATGGATGTTTAAAAATGTTTGTGTACAAACAGATTGTCACAAGCAAACAGCCGTGTTTTATTACTGATCAGAGATGGGATCTCAGATTAAAGATGTTAATATAGATATTAAAAAAGTACAGAGTCTAATTTAAGCTGCCTATGGCAGGAACCCAATTTTCAAGTGATAATTACAATAATTAAAAAAATTCTGTTATCAGCTGAGACAAACATGTTACACATTGTCAGGCAGAGATGAATGCCATGGCAGTTGGCAGCTTCTCTCAGTAATGAAAAATCAATTTCACAAAGTTCAAACAAGACGAGAAGAGTTTTGAGAGTTTCTTCTCTGCGGGGAGGAGGGGAAAGAGAAATGCTTTTGTTCTTTTGCTTTCTTTTCCTCTGAGAAACATCATCAACAAGATAATTTTAGCAGGACCAGCTGAGCCTGGCATCTCTAACCTCTTTCCCTGAAAATAAGACTCAACTGGAAAATAAGTCCTAGCATGATTTTTCAAGATGCTCGTAATATAAGCCCTACCCCCAAAATAAGCCCCAGTTAAGATTGTCAGCCAGATGGATACGTTTATTACCATATTTCCCCAAAAATAAGACCTAACCAAAAAATAAGCCCTAATGAGTCTTTTCGAGCAATAATTAAGATAAGACCCGGTATGTAGGATTCTAATCTATATTAGACAGGACAATAGAAGCTTAATGGATCTTCTGAGCTTTTACGGATTCATGTATGGGCTTTTTTTTGCTGGTAAAGCTGTAGTCCCTGGACAACTTCTTGGATGTGCAGACATGAAGTCATACATACATACATATAATATGCTGGAATACAGCATCCAGTTTTGGACAACACATTACAAAAAAGTTGTTGAGGCTTTGGAAAAAGTGTAGAGAAGAGCAGCTAGGTCCTAGTGATGGCTAATCTTTTCCGGACCGAATGCCCAAAGCGCATGCGTGCAAATGCACGTGTGCCCAAACCTCCAAAATGCAATGGCCCCGTACATGCACTCTGCCCCCCCATGCATGAGTGCAGGGCCTCCTGCATGTGCGCTGCACATGCATGGCAGAGACCTGAAGACCAGCTGGCTGGTGAGAGGCTCACATGCTTGTGCAGTAGAGCTGAACTGGGGCGACGGCTTGCATGCCATAAGAGAGGGCACTGCGTGCCACCTCTGGCACGCGTGCCAGAGGTTTTCCATCACAGAACTAGGATCATTAAAGGCCTGGAGACTAAAACATATAAAGAATGGTTGCAGGAACTGAGTATGGCTAGTCAAGAGAAAAGAAAGACCTGAAATAGAAATAGCAGTATTCCAGTATTTGAGGGGCTGCAATGTAATCAAATACAGGTAGTCCTTGAGTTACGACCACAATTGAGCCCAACATTTCCGTTGCGAAGCAAGATGGTTGTTAAGTGAGTTTTTTTTCATTTTACAATCTTTCTTGCCGCAGTTGTTAAGTGAATCATTGCTGTTGTTAAGTTAGTAACAGAGTTGTTAAATGAATCAGGCTCCCCCATTGACTTTGCCTGTCAGAAGATCGCAGAAGGTGATCACATGCCTTGGGGACACTGAAACCGTCGTAAATAGGAGTCAGTTGCCAAGTATCCAAATTTTGATCACATGACCATGGGGATGCTGCAACAGTCAAGTGTGAAAAACAGCCATGGGTTACTTTTTCCGGTGCCGTTGTAACTTCGAAGGTCACTAAACAAATTGTTGTAAATCGAGGATTACAGAAAATAAGGCAAAATAAATTCAGGACTAATAGCCCAAGAATGAGAAGCTTGATTTCTTTCTCATCTCATGTGTTTGGTATCCAGAACAGTCCCACAAAAATGTATGAGCCACGGTGGCGCAGTGGTTAGAGTGCAGTACTGCAGGCTACTTCTGCTGACTGCCGACTGCCTGCAATTTGGCAGTTCAAATCTCACCAGGCTCAAAGTTGACTCAGCCTTCCATCCTTCCGAGGTGGGTAAAATGAGGACGCAGATTGTTGGGGGCCATAGGCTGACTCTGTAAACCACTTAGAGAGGGCTGTAAAAGCACTATGAAGCAGTATATAAGTCTAAGTGCTATTGCAGTTTTTTACTGCAGAAAAAACAATTACAACCAACCTGCCTTCCATTGAGGACCTGTATCCTGCACGAGTCAAAAAGGGGGCTGTGAAAATATTTACAGACACCTCACATGCTGGACATAAAATGTTTCAACTCCTACCCACAAAAAGACGCTATAAAGCACTGCACACCAGAACAACTAGACACAAGAACAGTTTTTTCCCAAACGCCATTCACTCTGCTAACCAAATAATTCCCTCAACACTGTCAAACTATTCACTAAGTTTGCATTACTATTACTATTAGTCTTCTCACCTTTCCTATCACCCATCTCCTTCCACTTATGACTGCATGACTGTAACTTTGTTGCTTGTATCCTTACAATTTATATTGTTTCCTAGTATGATTTGATTGCTTATTTGTACCCTATGACTATCATTTTTTATTTATTTATTTTTATTTTGACTTATATGCCGCCCTTCTCCGGAGACTCAGGGCAGCTTACAATGTGCTCAGCAATAGCCTTCATCCTTTTGTATATTTATACAAAGTCAACTTATTGCCCCCACAACTGGGTCCTCAATTTACCTACCTTAGAAAGGATGGAAGGCTGAGTCAACCTTGAGCCTTGGCGAGATTCGAACCTGCAGTAATTGCAGGCAGCTGGTCTTAATAAGCTTAATAACAGGGTGCCTTAGACCACTGTACTACCAAGGCTCATTAAGTGTTGTACCTTATGATTCTATGATCTTGTCTTTTTATATATACTAAGAGCATATGCACCAAAGACAAATTCCTTGTGTGTCCAATCACACTTGGCCAATAAAGAATTCAATTTAATTCTAGTCTAGTCCAGTCCAGTCCAGTCCAGTCCAGTCCAGTCCATTCCTTTCTATTTCTATTCTTCTGAGTGTTTTACATTTGCAGTCTCTGAGATTTCAACTAACCTCTGATTGCAAGTTTTGTTCAAATCAAAATGCCAAAGGAATTTAGCTTAGAATGGGCTTCAGGCAGCTACGAAGGAGAAATGTTACTAGTAAATCATAGCCCTTTTCTGTTCATTTAGCCCCTCCATTCAGAAATAGGAACGAGAGAACTGGTTGTTTGAGTGGTAGAAGTGTGCACACGCATAAATTTCCATCCTCTCTCTGTCTCTCTCTTACAGCCTCTAGCATAGGAGGCCAACAGCCTATCAAAAAATGCAGATATTTAAAACTATACAACAAAGGTTAATAACGTAGTGACATTGAAAATGCCAAATACTGTATATAATCAACATTTTTCCAATGAGCCAGAGAAGGGTTTTAAACCATCTAATTAGCGAAATATGAAAGAGAAATGGCCCCATTGATTCAGCACATTGCTGAACAGAAAAGCAATTTCATACAAGTCTTGGGGCCAAAAAAACCCAAACAAACACAAAAAGAAGCTAAAATGCAAAGAAACCTTTTCTTCCCAAAGAAAGAAAAGGAGAAAAGCCACTACATATTCCCATTTATTCATCCAAATAAAGTTTGAAAGTAACAAGCCTGAAATATTAATTTTTTTTTCTAGTCTGGATGTGTGAGGGTTGCCCAAGCCAAGGCATTTCAACTAGAAGCACAGTGCATTTATGTCTCAAAGGTGCTTTTTTTCAAAAGGCAACTGAACTGTGTGGTTTTGTGTTTTTTTTCCTTCAGGAAGAAGATTCATCGGTGGTGAAACATCTGATGAAGCTTCTTGGCTGAGCAGCAAAACGTCTTCTTCTTCTTCTTCCTCCACGAAAAAACATAATCTGGTGGCCTTTTAAAAAAAAACACCTTTGAGAAAACCATGACTTGCAAGGACTGATAACTTCCATAGACACAATACAGCATGAAATTCTTTGCCCTAATATTTCAATGTTCATAATGAAAACCAGAATATTGTCTATGACTCCTGCACAAGTTCAGACTTTCTATTTTTTTGAAAAAGAAATCCCTGCCAATTAAGCAACCCATCCAGAGGTGGGATTCAGCTGGTTTGGGCCGGTTCAAGCGAACCACTTGTTAAATTGCTGGCTGGCTCCACCCTTCCCCACCCCGCCTCTTCCAGGAGTCTCCACGCACCCCATTTTTGCTCCCAGGAGACTGCAGGGAAGCCTACTAGGTCCAAAATGGGGCATGGGAGGTGCAGCGCCTCCTTCCATAGCCCGTTTTTGCTCCCAGGAGGCTGCAGGGAGGCCTACTAGACCCAAAATGGGGCATGGGAGGTGCAGTGCCACCCCACGGCCCGTTTTTGCTCCCAGGAGGCTGCAGGGAGGCCTACTAGGCCCAAAACGGGGTGTGGGGGGATGGTGTGCCACCCCGTGACCCATTTTTGCTCCCAGGGGGGTGTAGGAGGCCGAATGCTGCCTGTCACACCCCCTGGCCATGCCCACCATGGCCACGCCCACCATCATTTGGGCAGAGAACCGGTTGTTAACTTATTTGAATCCCACCACTGAACCCATCCCAGTGAAGATGGCATCAAAATGCTCTACAGGTAGTCCTTGTCTTACAACAGTTCATTGGATGACCATTTGATGTTACAACAGCACTGGAAAAAGTGAGTTATGACCATTTTTCGCAACTGTTATGGCATCCTCATGGTCACATGATCAAAATTCATATTTATGACTGTTGAAGTGTCCCAGGGACACGCGATCCCGTTCTGCGATCTTCTGACAAGCAAAGTCAATAGGGAAGCCAGATTCACTGAACAACCGTGTTACTGACTTAAGAAATGCAGTGATTCACTTAACAACTGTGGCAAGAAAGGTCGTTGAATGGGGCAAGACTCCCTTAACAATTGTTGTGCTTAGCAACAGAAATTTTGGGCTCAATTGTGGTCGTAACTCGAGGACTACCTGTAATATGGAACAGAGCACATTCAAATGAAGTCCTGCTGCTTTTTTTTTAAAAAAAAATACATTGTATTTTGATTTCCTACAGTGGCAACAAGTAATTCTGGGAAGGTTGTATAAAGTCAAGTTGACTTTTACAAAGCTTTGTTAGTCAACCATTTAAAAAGCTACTTTTCCTTGGCAGGATCACTTAGAATTTGCGTGTTGTGTCACAATATGAGGTGGGTGTGTTCAAAATAAACAATAATTATATTAATGATGCTGTAAACACCAGACTGTTTGACATTACTATAGTTCTGCTTTTTCTGAGTGGGCTTTTCCGATAGGTATAATTGGAGAAGTGGGGAGGAGGTCGGGCAGTTCCCCCATTCTCTTCAATAAAGGTAAAGGTAAAGGTTACCCCCGCGCATATGTGCTAGTCGTTCCCGACTCTAGGGGGCGGTGCTCATCTCTGTTTCAAAGCCGAAGAGCCAGCGCTGTCCGAAGACGTCTCCGTGGTCATGTGGCCGGCATGACTCAATGCCGAAGGTGCACGTAACGCTGTTACCTTCCCACCAAAGTGGTCTCTATCTTTCTACTTGCATTTTATTTAATGTGCTTTCGATCTGCTAGGTTGGCAGAAGCTGAGACAAGTAACGGCAGCTCACCCCGTTACATGGCGCTACGGATTCGAACCGCTGAACTGCCAACCTTTCGATCGACAAGCTCAGTGTCTTAGCCACTGAGCTACCACGTCCCTATATTCTCTTCAATATCTTGTTCCAAAGATGCTTTTTCAAGAGGCAACTGACCTCTCTGGAATTTTTCAGAAAGTCCAGTTGCCTTTTGAAATAGCACATTTGGGACAACCATGACCTGGATGACTGAGAATCTTCATAGACACCTTTAATATCTTAAAGTTCTACATCAGTGTTTCTCAACCTTGGACGCTTGAAGATGGGTGGACTTCAACTCCCAGAATCCCCCAGCCAGCAGCGCTGGCTGGAGGATTCTGGGAGTTGAAGTCCACCCACTTCAAGCGTCCAAGGTTGAGAAACACTGTTCTACATGCTTTGGGGCCAGGCTGCTCGAAGAGCTGCCTTTCCCTTACATCCACCCAGCCAAAAGGATGGAATAGGTACATATTCCATAGGACCTGGGTACTTGCGAGACCGCCTACAACCACCAATAGCCTCCCACCGGCCGGTACGCTCTCATAGAGAGGGGCTCCTCTGGGTGCCGTCGGCCAAACAATGTCGACTGGTGGCCCCTAGGGGGAGAGCCTTCTCTGTGGGGGCACCTACTATCTGGAATGAGCTCCCCCCGGAGATACGGAGGATCCCGGATCTGCGCACCTTCCGCCGTGCTCTCAAGACCTTTTTATTCCACCAGGCGGGCCTGGCCTAATCTTTTCGCTTTTTCTTTTTAATATGAAAATTTTAATCTGTTTTTAAATGATTGGGGTGTTTTAAATCTGTCTGGGCCAAATTGTTTAATTCGGTTTTATTCTGTTTTTAAATTTTGTATTTATGTATTTTATTGTTTGGCTGTTCACCACCCTGAGTCCTTCGGGACTAGGGCGGTATATAAATCAAATAAAGATAAAGATAAAGAAAGACATATGGCAGGTCCCATTTAGCAGGGGTGCACATTTGATAGGACCACAACAAAGGGTCTTCTCGGTGGTGACATCTTCTCTATGGGATATCATTCCTACAGAGGTATCATTGGCCCCCACATCATTGCTTTTCTCAGAGAACCCAAAGCAGGAGTGCTATTCAGCAGGTTCTGACAGGTTCTGGAGAACCAGTAGTGGAAATTTTGAGTAGTTCGGAGAACCGGCAAATACCACCTCTGGCTGGCCCCAGAGTGGGGTGGGAATGGAGATTTTGCAGTATCCTTCCCCCTGCCACGCCCACCAAGCCACACCACGCCCACCAAGCCACGCCCACAGAAGCGGTAGTAAAAATATTTGAGGCTTTTTTTTCTTTTAAAAACATTTTTTCTACAACCTCTTCGGCCGAAGAGGTTGTAGAAAAAAATGCTTTTAAAAGCCTCTGACGATCCCAGCTGAGCTGCGCGATCATCAGAGGCTTTTTTTAAAAAAACTTTTAAAAGCATTTTTTCAGCCGAAGAGTTTGTAGAAAAAATGCTTTAAATTTTTTTTTTAAAAAAAGCTTCTGATGATTGCACGGCTCAGCCGGGCATGGGGTGGGGGCAGGGATTTTTGCTACCGGTTCTCTGAACCACCCTTAGCCATCGCTATCGGATCGGGTGATCCGGTCCGAACCGGGAGCATTTCACCCCTGCATGTAAACGAATAAATAACCGGAGTGAATTGTTGCACTGCTTCTTGAAGCACTACCGGAGGACGAACATCACACAATGGTCCCATGCCCTGAGCTGTTCGTACATCCCTCATTCCCTCCCCATAGCAATTGCTGCCCCTGCCATTGAATAGAGCAGCATTTGCTGCACAGCAGGCGGTCCTGAAGGGATGGTGAAGTCAATCCTTTTGGGGAGCCATCAAAAGAGAATAGGAAAGGATGAAAATAAACTTCCGTGCTGTGCATGATTCTGTCACTCTCCATTAATTGCCGAGAATGAAGCTGTAATGGTTCTTTTGGTGCAATGGTTCATTGTTTTCTTCGTTTTATATATGGGGAGTTTACATGCAAAGCAGTTCTGAAAGCCATTGGAAAAAGTTTCTTTTCAGGCTATTGAGAGGCAGGGAGGTAGAAACAGTTGCCGCTTTGTGTTATTTCTGTTTTCTTTTTTTTTTTCCTCCCCCTTTTCTTAACTTTCAGCTTTTTGATGGTTTACTATCATCAGGGGCATTTGGCGCTATTGTTTAGAAATGCATAATGTGCAATTGCGCGTTCGTTTTCTCTTCTTGAGTCTTTCAAGGTCCTTTTCATCTGATGGGGCTGACCAAATAAGTCTGTTTAGATTCTGGTTTTCCAATTGCCTGGTTTTCAGTTTGCCGTACTGCTTAAATGGCTACGGTTTTCTTTTTAATTCATTCACTCAGGTAACCCTTGATTTATGACCGCAATTGGGATCGGATTTTCCATTGCTAAGCAAGGCAGTAGTTAAGTGAGATTTTACAAGCTTTTATGCCATGGTGGAGCAGGATGGCTCGCGGGGTTAGGATGCTGGGTTGACAAGCAGTACGCATGTGTTCGAGAGCCGAGTGCTGCCGTGAGAGAGGGTGAGTTCCCATCCTTCGCTCCAGCTCCTGCAGAGGACATGAAAAGAGTCCCCAGCTGGGCATCCTCCGGGCAATGGTGATGTCATCAGCTAATCCTTTCAACCCGGGAATACCTTGATGATTCTGACCCGAGTGCAATGAATGCCATGGTGATTAAACAAATCACAGCAGATCTTCAGTGAATCAGGATAAGTCTCTCAATTTCCTAAATTGAGTACTATTGAAGTCTGATGGAATATAGTAGCTCCTTCAAGGGTATGGGAATACTCACTTCACCACCAACCCATGTTTGTTACCCAGTGAACAGTACAAATATGAGTGACCCGCCATTCATTTCCGAGTGAAAAGAACTTTGATTTGCCCCCTCTGTCTGTGAAATGGGCATTTCTGGTTCCTGGCTGATAAGCTTGTCTTAAAATGGCAAAGAGAATCAGTGTTATATTGACTGCTTTCTCCAGGCTGTCCATATCAATAGAAAAGCTCTCTGCACTCTGGGTTTATGGCTTGAGAAGTGGTTTGGCAAAGAGAATGGAAGAGGTGATGTGCATTCATTTGTACGGCTTATCCAGCATGAGCATTGTGCCTTGTGCAAACAACCACAACTTGAAATATTCCTAAGAAAGACAGAGGGAGAGAAAGAAGGCCGCCCTTGATCAATCTGCAAGGTTTGCACAGCTTTATTACGCTCACAAAGGAGCCCTAGATGTGGCTTTGTTTCGAAGGAGAGATGACTTGGGCTGTTGTTATATTCATTCATCTCCAAAGCTCGTTTGCAAAATTTGGAACGCGTACCCAACAGGTTTATCCGTTCGCTCTTTCCATCCCTGGACAATATTTTTTCTCTTTCCTAATAGGTGAAACCATTAGCATTCAGATGTTCTCGTTCGCACAATGCGGTTGGTTTTGAAACGTTGTCGTTTTTCCTTCATGATATCAACACAAAGCACTTCACGCTCTATTTAAAAGAAAATTGGCAACCTTCATGCTACCAGCATTGTATTAGGCACAATATTATGCATTAGTTATGCAAGGCACCATTAGTTGTCATTTTCCAAAAAAGAAAGAGAGAGCATGAGCAAACAGCAATTAAAAAAAAACAAAGTTGGTTCAAAGGATCAAAACTTGTTTCGTACATCCAAAGCAGAAATGTGTGTCATAGGGAAGATACTCTATGCTGATCACTATTACTTAACTATTTCAGTACTCCTGAGATTTTTACTGATGGTATAAAATCTTTTATCAACCTAACAAGATTCATAAATAAATAAATAACTTTATTGTCATTGTACATGTATACACAGTATACCCATACAATGAAATTCACTTAACTGCCAAAGACCAGGTCCAACACACATAACAATCCCCAAACACACTCCCACCCACCACAATTCTCCACCCCTAAACCACCCAAACATCCACACAACAGACCAAGTAATACAGCTCACGGATGATGGCCCTTTTGTTCATTGTTGAGTGCAATTATAGCTCTGGGATAAAAACTATTCAGAAAATGTGTGATGTGAATTTTAATTGTTCTGTATTTTCTGCCAGAAGGCAACAGTCCAAAAAGATTGTAAGCAGGATGGGAAGAGTCTCTGAGAATGTTATGTAACTTTCTCAAACAGCGAGATTCAAAGTTGTCATCCAGGGCTGGTAGCTGGAGTCCGATGATATTCTGGGCAGTTTTAATGATAAGACTTGAAAGGAAGAATTTCTAGAGTTCAATTAGTGATAAAAATGGTAACACCTGCTAAACATTTACATTTGCTATTAAGCAAGTGTAAACTTTTAGTAACCACATCAACAGACCTTGTCTAGGATGATCTAACTGCAACCAGGCCTTTCAAGACTTCCAATGATCCATCCAAACCTCTGTCATCAAGTCCTTCATCTTCTTCTGAAGGGTTCTTGGTGGTCTCTAAGATTGGTTGTTTTCTTGCAGACATCTGCTCTTTCCTTCCACCTTTCACAGAATTATAGACCTCTCAAGAGAATAAATTTGTAGATTAAAGTGTTCTGATAATACAGCATGGGCATTCTCATACAGGTGGAAATCTGCATAGCTTTTATTCCATTTTAAGATATTTTCTGCTACGTTTCATTCATCAAGACTGAGAGAAGCATCAATCTGGTTTAGCATGGATGGGCTTTGCCTGTTTATTTCATTATATCGTTTTTGCATAATTGATTGATTGATTATGTGCCATCAAGTTGGTGTCAACTCTTTGACTATACAGATTTTCTATATGGTGATCTAACATGGTCCTTTAGGGCAGAGGTCTTCGAACTTGGCAGCTTTAAGACTTCAATTCCCAGAATTCTCCAGCCAGCATAGCTGGAGAATTCTGGGAGTTGAAGTCCACAAGTCTTAAAGCTGCCAAGTTTGCTTTAGGGCTTCTAACAATCACCCATTGTCCTTATGATTGGCTTGATATTTTATTGCTAGTTGTCCTTTTTTCTTCCACCTTTCCCAGCATATATGTGTCTCATGGCCTCATCCAGATCCCATGGATTTTCTACAGAAATCTCTCGAACCATTTGGATCAAATGAACGGAATGGACCTTCGCCTCTGTTTTGCAATTCCCAACAACCCTGAAGAAGACACTGTTGAAATTCAGTAGCCAACAGACAAATTGTGGAAGGCTTGCTTTCCTGCTGATATTGTACTTCAAATTAAATCATTTGTTGTTGATATTCAAAAATTCAGTGAGTCTTCAGATAGGCTAAACATGTCTAAAGAAGTAAAAGTAAAAAGTTTTTCCCCTGTTCCTCCACCACCCACACATCCCTATACAGATCCCAGATCCCTATTCTATTCTATTCTATTCTATTCTATTCTATTCTATTCTATTCGATTCGATTCGATTCGATTCTATTCTATTCTATTCTATTCTATTCTATTCTATTCTATTCTATTCTATTCTATTCTATTCTATTCTATTCTAAGAGATTTACAGAGTCAGCCTCTTGCCCCCATCAATCTGGGTCCTTGGAAGGATGGAAGGCTGAGTCAACTTTGAGCCTGGTGAGATTCAAACTGCCAAATTACAGGCAGCCAGCAAGTCAGCAGAAGTAGCCTGCAGTACTGCACTCTAACCACTGTGCCATCGCGGTTCTTAAGGGGGAATTTCTAATATGGGGGGGTGGGAATTAAGGGAGCATTACTAGTGTGACTAAAGTCCCATTAAAATGTTCAGTATGGAACCCTTCCGCTCTTGCAGAAGACCTCACTTTGAATCACTCAAATTCAAGAATGAGCACAAAACAGAAATCAACCAAGGGAAAGGATATCTCTGAAAAGTGTCTTGAGTGCCAGCTCTATAACAGAGGTAAATCAGCAAAAATGTCTTTGAAGTCAGGGGATTTACACCCACTTATGTCGGCCTAATAACTTTTGCTGACAGTGTGATACCAGATGGCATTTGGTAAGCAAAAGAATTATTTCAGTATGTGGCTTTCAGCCCCGCACTAACCGTTTTCAAAAAAAAAAAACTCTGCAAAGAACACCCACTTCTTCAGCAACACAAATAAGCTATTCTTACTCTCTCTCCCTTCCTCCCTCCCTCTCTTCCTCCCTTTCTTCCCCGTCTTTCTCTCTCTCCCCGTCTCTCTTTCTCTCTCCCTCCCTCCCTCCCTGTCTCTCTCCCTCTCCTCCTCTCTCTCCCTCCCTCCCTCTCTCCCTCCCTTTCTTCCCCATCTCTCTCTCTCTCCCCGTCTCTCTCCCTCCCTCCCTCCCTCTCTCTCCCCGTCTCTCTCTCTCCCTCCCTCCCCATCTCTCTCTCCCTTTCTCTCTCCCTCCCTCCCCGTCTCTCTCTCTCTCTCTCTCTCCCTCTCTCTCTCCCTCCCTCCCCATCTCTCCCTCCCTCCCCCCCTCTCTCTGACAGATCCTATGCCAATTTAGATATCCTCAATCAGGGCAGGATAGGATGGAGAGAGAAACAGACGTCTGTGCATAAAATTAACAGTGGGGAGAAAAATGCACAAGTTATGTAATCAAGTATAGGTAATCTTTGACAATTGAGCCCAAAATATCCTATTTTATGATTGTTTCATGCCACAACTCTTAACTTGTATTGCTTATAGCAATAGCACGTAGACTTATATACTGCTTTATAGCATTTTACAACCCTCTCTAAGCAGTTTACAGTCTCAGCATAGTGCCCCCAACAATCTGGGTCATTTTACCAACCTCAGAAGGATGGAAGACTGAGTCAATCTTGAGCTGGTCAGAATCGAACTATTGGCAGTGAGCAGAGAGTTAGCCTGCATTCTAACCACTGTGTCACCCTGCAGTTGCTAAATTGTTAGCATGTTGTTAAGTGACTCTGGTTTCCCCATTCACTTTGGTAGGCCAATTTTTTTTTTTTTTAATTTGATTTATATGCCGCCCTTCTCCGAAGACTCAGGGCGGCTTACAATGTGCTCAGCAATAGCCTTCATCCTTTTGTATATTTATACAAAGTCAGCTTATTGCCCCCACAAACTGGGTCCTCATTTCACCTACCTTAGAAAGGATGGAACCTGAGTCAACCTTGAGCCTTGGCGAGATTCGAACCCTGCAGTAATTGCAGGCAGCTGGTCTTAAACAGCTTAATAACAGGGTGCCTTAAACCCTTGTACTACCAAGGCTCTTTTGTATTCTCAAATACAGCCCTTCTGCCTGGAATCCACAGTGTATATTGGACATTAGTACAATTGAGCGAGTCCAGAGGTATTTCACGAGAAGAGTCCTCCACTCCTCTGCTCACAACAGAATCCCTTATGCCACCAGGCTTGAAATTTTGGGCTTAGACAACTTAGAACTACGCTGCCTTCAGTTTGACCTAAGCGTAGTACACAAAATTATCTGCTACAATGTCCTACCTGTCAATGACTACTTCAGCTTCAACTACAACAATACGCAGGCAAACAATAGATACAAACTCAAGGTAAACCGCTTCAAACTCGATTGCAGAAAATACAACTTCAGCAACAGAGTGGTCAATGCCTGGAATGCTCTACCTGACTCTGTTGTTACAGCCTCAAACCCCCATAACTTTAATCTTAGACTGTCTATTGTTGACCTCACCCCATTCCTAAGAGGTCTGTAAGAGGCGTGCATAAGAACACCAGCGTGCCCACCGTCCCTGTCCTACTGTCACTATTTATTCATATCCATTTCCTGTGTTCATAATCATGTTTATACTTATATCTGTTATCTTATACATGTTTGACAAACTAACTAACTAACTAAATAAAATAAATGGTCACAAAAGGTGATCACATACCCTAGTTCACTTCATCCTTTGTAAATCCATGCCACTTGCCAAGCATCCGAATTTCGATTGCATGACCATGAGGATGGTGCAATGATCATAAGTGTGAACAATGGCCATAAATCCCTTTTTTCAGCGCTGTTGTAAATTCAAATGATCACTAAAGAAATGGTTGTAAATTGAAGACTACCTGTTATAAAATCTAACATGGACCACACCTTCAGAATAGATAGCAAGCTCTAGTACCGTGATGGCGAACCTATGGGACGCGTGCTGGAAGTGGCATGCAGGGCCAATTTTCCGGGCACGCGAGCTGTCGCCCAACTCACCTGCAGCTGCGCATATGCGCGCGCCCCAGTTGGTGTTGGGGCCTCCGGTGTGCATGCATGCAATTCAGCATAGCCAGCTGGTTTTTAGAGCTCTCTTGCGCATGTGCGGCATTTGTGCATACGCACAAGAGTCCTGGTGCGCAGCATGTGCATGCACAGATGGCATTTGCATGTGTGCATGAAAACCACGCGGATGCACAGATAGTGAGATTGCACGTGCAGTGAATGGGGGAGCCACGCAAAACCTGTGCACATGTGCAGATGGTGCGATTGTGTGCGCAGCACATGGTGGGGCGTGCGCACAAAAGCTGTGCACATGCGCAGATGGTACGGTTGCACATTCAGCGCATAGGAGAGGAGCCGCCCATTAGCACGGATGGCACGTGTTGTTCAGTGCTGTTTAGCACTCAGTGAGTAAAAGGTTTGCCACCACTCCTCTAGTAACTAAGGGAATAAACACAGGGAGGGGAAAAGTTCTTTTGGGTGCTTTCTGTTAAAAAATAAAATATCGCCCACATGTTTTCAACGATTCTGTAGTTTTCCTTTACATGTTTTGTGACTTTTTTAATTTTTTTACTGGAGAGCCTTTGGAGAAGGTTTACCCTGAAAAAATCTTCCGATATTCCTTCCGTCAGTCGGATGAAAGAGGTTGAACTTTTGAAATATACTTCAAAGGGGAAAAAAAAAAACCCAGTGAAATCCTAATGAATGAAGTGTGAGGTCCTTTCAAGTATTTCATTACAAGATGGTTTGTAAAGAAAACAAAGCGGATTAATATTATGCCTTTTATTGTATAATTCCCTCCCTACTGTTGGGCAAACTCTGCAGCGCCCCATGTGCCCACTCAATCTGGAAAGGAAAATATTAGGCCCTCATCCCAAATATAAAAAAATAAAATAAAAACCTAACAGAAATTTGAATCCTTAACCATTCTGAGAACTGGAAAAAAAAATATCAAGCCAGTTTGGTCTAGTGGTTAAAACTCCAGGCTAGAAATCAGGAGATGGTAAATTCTAGTCCCATGTTAGCCATGAAAACCAGCTCGATGACTTTGGATTAATCACCAGGAAACTGTGAATTCTAGTCCTGTGTTAGGCATGAAAGGCAACTGAATAACCTTGGGCCAATCACCAGGAGACAGTGAGTTCTAGTCCCTCCTTAGTTATGAAAGCCAACTGGGTGACTTTGGTTCAATCACCAGGCGATGGTGAATTCCAGTCCTGCCTTAGGCATGAAAGCCAACTGAGTGACTTTGAGCCAATTCCTCTCTCTCAGCCTAACCTACTTCACAGGGCTAGTGTTGTGGGAAAAAATAGGAGGAGGAAGGAGAATTAGATATGTTCACTATATTGAGTTATGTATAAAAATAACTTATATTTGAATTGCTAGCTGCCTAAATTCATTGATTGAGAGGGGCAGCTATAGAAATTGAACAAAAGGAGTAGAGTAGAGTAGAGTAGAGTAGAGTAGAGTAGAGTAGAGTAGAGTAGATAGAGTAGAGTAGAGTAGAGTAGAGTAGAGTAGAGTAGAGTAGAGTAGATAGAGTAGAGTAGAATAATGTAGTCCTTGACTTACAACAGTTCATTTAGTGACCATTTGAAGTTACAACAGCACTGAAAAAACTGACTTATGACCACTTTTCATACTTACGACCATTTCAGCATCTCCATGGTCATGTGAGTTACGTTTGGATGCTGAGACTCATATTTATGAAGATTGCAGTGCCCTGGGGTCATGTGATCCCCTTTTGTGACCTTCCAACGAGCAAAGTCAATGGCAGTAACCGAGTCACTAATTTAACAACTGCAGTGATTCACTTAACAAATGTGGCAAGTAAAGTTGTAATAATGGGGCAAAAGTCACCTAACAAATTTCTCACTTAGCAACATAAATTCTGGGCTCAATGGTGGTCGTAAGTCAAGGACTACCTGTATAATAGCATAGCATAGCATAGCATAGCATAGCATAGCATAGCATAGCATAGCATAGCATAGCATAGCATAGCATACCCTGTTTCCCCCAAAATAAGACATCCCCTGATAATAAGCCCAATCAGGCTTTTGAGCACATGGCAATAAGGCCAAACGCTTATTTCAGGGTTCAAAAAAATATAAGACAGGGTCTTATTTTCGGGGAAACTTGGTAGTATAGTATACAGTGCAGTGCAGTGCAGTGCAGTACAATGCAATGCAATGCAATGCAATGCAATGCAATGCAATGCAATGCAATGCAATGCAATGCAATGCAATGCAATGCAATGCAATACAATACAATACAATACAATACAATACAATACAATACAATACAATACAATACAATACAATACAATACAATCAGAGGTGGGATTCACTTACCTTCCCTACCGGTTCACAAACATAAGTGCATGTGCGCTCTCTTCGGTCGCACGCACCTCCTCTGCACATGCTCACGGCCTTCCGCGCATGCACAAAACTTGCATATTACCTCCGGGATGGTAGGCGCAGCCTCCCGCAGTCGCCACTTCCAGTTCGCCGTAACCAGACAGAACCGGCTGAATCCCACCTGTGAATACAATACAATACAATATGTAATGCAATGCAATGCAATGCAATAATAAGGTTTAACATCACAACACAACATAACGTAACATAACACCGGTAGGAGGTAGTGATGGTAGAGGTAGAGGGGGAAAAAATTTCATTTCACTGGAGTGGCTGGCAGATATCTCAGAAATGGCAGTCATCAGCAAAGAATTCATTTCATGAATGTCAGGCTGGTTAATCCTGATCTACGCTGATTGACAATGGAGCTATAAAAGGCTGGATGGATAGCTTTTTTCCACCCCCATGCAAAGCAGATGCTCGATCACATTTGGACTTTGCTCGTGTTTTGGAAAATCGGAACTGTCATGCAAACAAATAAAAGGGTGGGAATGAATCTCACAAGCTTAGCTTTCCAATGGCTGGAAAGCCGCTTCTTGCAAAAAAATTTAGAAAAGGAAAGCAAAGCGTCCTTCCACATTCGCCTAAAGGAAGACTCACTAAAGATTGAAAGCAAATAATCCTTGGACATGGCTAAGAAAATGTGCGGGGAAAGAAAGAGGCAGCAGAAGAGCCCCCAGGAGTATGCACAGCCGTAACCGCCTGCCAGTTTGGAAATAAACAGTGATGACAAACGGAGGAAAAATATCAACCAGCAACTCTGACTGACACTGAATAAATGAGCGGATGAATAAATAAATGGAAATGCTAAGAAGAATTGTTGCTTTCCTTGGAGAGAAATAATAAAAAAATGTATGAAGTTTGGGAGGCTTGTGGTGTTTTATTTTTCATTGTTTTTGGTTTTGCATAAAAATCTATACCAGTAAATGAAAAAAGAGAGAAGGGAGGGGAAAAAAAATCTTTGTGATCCCTGATGGGGGAAAAAAATTGATTGGAGAATACATTGATGAAGTAGAAATCCACCAGAAAATAAAAATGAATAGGTAATAGGGGCACCCACTATCTGGAACGAGCTCCCCCCGGAGATACGGAGGATCCCGGATCTGCGCACTTTCCGCCGTGCTCTTAAGACCCTCCTATTCCAGCAAGCCAGCCTGGCCTAATTTTCTCCCCTCTCTTTTAAATTTTTAAATTGGAATTTTAATTTGTTTTAAATTATTGGGATTTTTAATTGTCTTGGGCTAAATTATTTAATTTGGTTTTAATTATGTTTCTAACTTTTGTATTTATGTATTTTATTTTGTGCCTGTTCACCGCCCTGAGTCCTTCGGGAGTAGGGCAGTATATAAATTTAATAAAACAAACAAAACAAACAAATCACACACAGTTGTAACTTGTGTTACTGTGGGCAGGAATGTGTTATAGTTTGACAATGGCAACTGCAAACAGGGGCCTCATCAACTTGGTCAGATAGTAGTGGGGCAGGGGTGGGCTTCAAAATTTTTAGCAAGGGGTTCTCTGCCTGGTTGCTGGGTGGGCGTGGCCATAGTGGGCGTGGCCTAGTCAGCCTCCTGCATCATGGCGGGAGGGATTTTTGCTTTCCCCGGGCTCTGGAGACTTTCCTTGAACTTCCCGAACTTCCAGTATGCCTGTTTTTTGCCCTCCCCGAGCCTCCGCACACAGCCTGCACTTACCTGCATCCAAAACAGGCCACGTGGGGACTCCTGCGAGGGGTGGGGCAAGGTGGGCAGGACCAGCCAGGAGTGGAATTCGGGGGTTCTCCAAACTGCACAGAACCTTAGCTAGAGGTTCTCCCAAACTCCTGTGAACCCCTAGAAGCCCACCCCTGCAGTGGGGCAAAGGGTTGAAGCAGTGGGACTTGGGAGATAAAGAGGCTTTAACTCAGTATTTCTGAACCTCGGTCCCCTTAAGAGGCATGGACTTTAATTCCCAGAATTCCAGAGTCCCAGAATTCACTTCGCTGGCTGGGGAATTCTGGGAGTTGAAGTCCACACCTCTTAAAGGGACCCACTGTGGGGGGCACGGCGGCGATTTCGGAGGCGAGCCGGGCCCTTCCCGTGGATCGCCCCAGCTGCAGCAGGCGGCGGCCGTCCCTCCCTCCTCGCGGGGGGATTAAAACCTCTTTATCCTCCTAGGTCCCAATCCTCTATGCTTACTTTAGAAAAAAAGAACAAAAAAACCCCCCAAAAAATCAGGAAGATGACAACTATGATGGGGATGTTGATGAGGATGATGAAGATGAAAATGAGGTTGATGATTTATGCAATTTTATATAACTTCCTGGTTTGAGTTTTTGAGGTTAAAAACTCAGACCGGAATAAAACTAAAGAATAAAAACAACAACGTACAATCCTATTAAAATTACTGTTAACATTCAAATAAACATAAAACATAATCACAGTCAGCAGGGGAACACAAACAATACAATTTATTTGATTATAATTTGATTGCAAAAGTTCGCCACTGCAATCAGACCCTCAAACACAATGGCCCATGCTCTCCGAGCTTGGTTGTCTTTTTGCAGGCATTTCATCACCCAACTAGGTAACTTCATCAATGCATTGACAATTAACATCAACAGATTATGCTGTTACCTAGTTGGGTAATGAAACATTTACAAGAAAACAATCAAGCTCAGAGAGCACAAAGAGGCCCTCATTTCAACCCTAAGCTTCAAATACTCTCTTCTATTGATATAGTTAGTCCATCCTAAAGACTAGAACGATCGGGGTCAATCTAAGTTCTGAGGGAATGATGTTCGCAAGGGTGGGCACCCTGGCAGAAAAGGATCTCTTCCTCGGTGCTGTCAGATGACATTTCTTAGTAGACAGAACCCATAACATGTTTGTCCTACCAGATCTGATGTGATGGGTAGATGCAGGGCTGGGATTCAGCCGGTTCAGGTGAACCGGATGCTAATTTTACATCTGGTTCAGCAAACCGGTAGTTGTAAGGACTGATGGTCCTGCCCACCCTACCCCTCCCAGGAGTCTCCACGTGGTCCATTTTGGATGCCAGGTAAGTGCAACGCCTGTGCGGAGGCTCTGGGAGGGCAAAAAATAGGCCTCCTGGAAGTTCTGGAAGATTAGAAATGGGCCTGTTTCTGGCATCCAGAGCCTGGGGGAGGCCATTTTCGCCTTCCCAGAAACTTGAGGAAAGCTTCTGGAGCTTGGGGAGGGATAAAACACACACCCCTGCTGTGGTGCAGGAAACCGAGTAGGCCACGCCCACCATGGCCACACCCACCCAGCAACCGGCCAGAGAACCGGTTGTTAAAATTTTTGAATCCCACCCCTGGGTAGATGTAACCAGGGAAAAGCAGCCCCTCACATTTCTTAATCCCATGCCAGGTGGGTTTTTGAGGTCATTACCATGAGCCTGAATTGCACCCAGAAGTACACCAGTAGCCAGTGAAACTTGTGGAGTCAGGATGTGATGTACCTGTGGAGCACATGAGTGCCACCACATTTTTGCACTGGCTAAAGCTTCTGAATGCTCCTCAGGGTAGTCTCCTGTAGAGCACATTACAGGAGCCTCCTGTAGAGCACATTATAATAATCTATTTGGGAGTAAACAGGCCACGACTGATTGAGAGCAGATCCTTCTGGTCCAGGAAAGGATGCAACTGGTGCATAACATGTTAATGTGTGCACTATGTTACATTCCAATGCTTTGATCATGTTATGAAGTTAAAAGTGAATAAAAAAGAGTGTCATGGTGGCCCAGAGGTGGAGATCTCACCTCACAATCAGGATGCTGTGAGTTCAATCCTAGGTATGGCAGATATTTCTCCCTGTTGGGTGCAAAGAGAAAATATCTGCTGCGAGCTCTGTATAGGCTTCAGGAAGGGCATCCGGCCAGTAAATGCCCAGCTCCATTCAGTCGCCCCGACTTGACTCCACTCGAGGCAAGGGATTACAGCATCGTAAAAAGAAAAAAAAAAGTGACTAAGAAGACATTTGAGGGAGGAGACATTGCTTATATGTTTTTAATGCTTTCCTATTCTTGCCCTAAATCAATCAATTAGAGTTTGAAATGGGATTAATTACTCTTTGGGATTCTTGGTGCTCTATGAACTTGGTGGTTTTCTTGCAGATCTTTCATTACCAAACTAAGTAACTTGGTCAGTGTTAGAAGATTATTTTTTTCCTGATGTAAGTGCATATATCAACAATTGGACTAGATTAGGCCAGGGGTGGGCTGCTGGGGGTTCACAGGGTTTGGGAGAACCTCTAGCTAAGATTCTGTGCAGTTTGGAGAACCCCCAAATCCCACTCCTGGTTGGCCCCGGCCACACCACCTCACTCCTCCCAGGAGTCCCCATGTGGCCTGTTTTGGATGCAGGTAAGTGCAGAGCGTGGACAGAGGCTCAGGGAGGACAAAAAACGGGCCTATTGGAAGTTCAGGAAGGCTGGAATTGGGCCTGTTTTTGGCCTCCAGAGGGCCTCCAGAGGGCCTCCGGAGCCTGGGGAGGCCGTTTTTGCCCTCCCAGAGGTTCAAGGAAAGCCTTTGGAGCCTGGGGAGGACAAAAACGCCCCACAGCTGTGGTGCAGGAGGCCGACTAGGCCACGCCCACCAGGGGTGGGTTCTACTTACCTTTACTACAGGTTCGCAACAGGATCACACACACTCACTCGCTTCACTCACACACACACCTTGCTTCTGCGCATGCGCAGAATCTTCTATGCCTGCGCAGATTGCTTCTTATGACGTCAGGGTCAGTGGACAGAGCCTTCCACCGGTTTTACTACCGGTTCTATAGAACCAGTCCAAACCGGGGGCAACTCACCACTGATGCCCACCACAGTCACACCCACCCAGCAACCAGAGAACCCCTTGCTAAAATTTTTGAAGCCCACCCCTGGATTGATTGATTGATTGATTGATTGATTGATTGATTGATTGGTTCGATTTATATGCTGCCCTTCTCCGGAGACTCAGGGCGGCTTACAATGCGTTAAGCAATAGCCTTCATACTTTTGTATATACCTGCTTAGTAGGGCTTTGCCCCCCCCCCAAGCGGTGTTCTTTTTTATACAAAGTCAGTTTATTGCCCCCACAATCCGGGTCCTCATTTTACCTACCTCGGAAGGATGGAAGCCTGAGTCAACCTTGAGCCTGGTGAGATTTGAACTTGCAGTAATTGCAGGCAGCTGGTGTTACTTAACAGCACTTTAGTCTGCTGCGCCACCAAGGCTCTTAGATTAGGCACTCTAAGTAGGACCTTGGATTGAAAAGGTTACTGAACCTAGACTAAATGGCCTCCAATGGAGGTCTGAGATGCTGGTCAGCCCCAAGGCCACAATTAGTCTTTTTAGACACATGCAGGACTGAATGGTAAAAAAGAATTGGTTGGAGTTTTGATTTCATGTAATTGAAATATAAGCTCAATTAAAAGCACATTAAATTAAATACATCTCTCCAATAGAATTACTCCCCATATATTTAATAATTCTCCTCTTCACATTAAAATTTACAGTTCAGTGATAACTTTTGGAAGGAACAGGTATAAAAAGTTTTTAAGGACTTCCATGGCCTTGGGGCAGTGGTGGAATTCAATTTTTTTTACTACCGGTTCTGTGAACATGGTGTGGCTTGGTGGACGTGGCTTGGTGGGGGTGGCAGGGGAAGGATACTGCAAAATCCCCATTCCCTCCCCACTCCTGGGGGAAGGATATTGCACAATCTCCATTCCCACCCCACTCTGGGGCCAGCCAGGGGTGGTATTTGCCAGTTCTCCAAACTACTCAAACTTTCCGCTACAGGTTCCCCAGAACCTGTCAGAACCTGCTGAATTTCACCCCTGCCTTGGGGCCTCAAGTTGTACAATTCAAGATTGTGTTAGCTTTACATTTCTTAAACTTTTGGAAAAGTCACCCTTGTTATTTTAGGTTCACCATGATGACAGGACATTTTGCAATAGGCAAAGATTTTTTTTCATGAATAATAAGCATCTGAATGAGTTTGTGATAGCAGTTGCTCTCTCATTAATTTGTGAACCATTTGTCAGATAATCCAACGTATAAAAAGGAAGCTTCTGATTATGACTACTGTTAAGAATAAATCTCATCCCTCTCATCATTCCAATTGGACTTTATATATTGTTCTCAGCAAGGATTGTTTTCAGGTGAGGAACTATTTTATGACAGCCTATTAATCTAACCTCCTCCCCCCCTCATTGGACTTGATCAAAGAATGTCAAGAACGCATCAACTTTAAAAATGAAATGCTTTGGAATATTTGCATTTTGTTTTATTTTTAAGGAAGTTACATTTTAAGTTCCGTATCAGAATATAAGCTCTTTTTTTTTCAGCACAACTCAACTGTGAACTGAGAATGCAAATTTTTGGAATACTGAGTTCTCCTTGATAAATATGTAACAAATCATTCTCTTCTCCATGTAGTCAACAAACATTTCTAGGGCTTAACTATGAATAGACAAAGACTCTGTTGAATGAAATGTCTGCACTCTTAAAGATGAGTGAAAATCTTTCCCTTCCAACACATGGATATACTGTAGATGTCCATTCAAACTCTATTTGTGGAGTGGTTAATTTGGGCATTTTGAAAGCTTCAAGTGGCTTGTTTTACAAACTTTAGAGAAGTTGCTGATGAAAGAACATGGCAGGACCAATTCATTGTGCCTTTAATTTTAATTAAGGAGGCGATGAAGCACCAGCTACTAAGCTGTGATCATCACACGCAGATAGACTTGAGTTGTAGTATGGTGCTGGATATCGGATAGGAGAAATTTACATTCAAATTTCACTCTACCATTGATCCTACTGAGTAATATTGATCAGGAATTCCATTTTGGACCAATCTACATCTCACAATTGTCATCACAGGGATGAAATCAAAGGGTACAAGTGATAGCTATGACCAGGAAGGCCACAATCCACAATCCCAGCGATTAGGACTACAACAATGTCCGTGAAAGTAAGTTGCCAAGAATCTTATCTATAAACCAAAGTCAATGTGTTGTGTCACATGAACCTAAATATTGCAGCCTTAAACAAACCTTAGCTAGGGAAGGTATGATCTCCCCTATTTGTGTCTTTATAAGAGAAGCTCAGGATAATATGAGCTTAAGATAAGGACTCCATGGGCTTTGGATTCAGATCACAGAATCTCCAAGGGGTTGCCTTCTGAATTCTCAAGTTCAGAAGCTGGGTGATCTAATTAATCTGAACTCTTCTTCGCATCCTCTTCCTTCCATGCAATATTTTAACTGACTTTTTTTTTGTAGATAGACTTGGAAGCCCCAATATACCACAATTCTTCCTTTAAGCTCCCCCAACCTCAATATGTTTGAAGCAGCTGGTTCATCTTTGCTTAGAAAGCAATCCATTGGTGAAACCCTTTCGGCCTCATACTAATCACACTGAATGCATGGAAGTGAAAGTCAATTAACAGCAGTGGTTGAGCTCTTGATATACATTCATGAAGAAGCACAATGTATCAATTTATCTCATAATGTTCATTCATGAACTTTAACTCCCATGTTAATTTACCTCTTCTTCTTTTTTTTTAATCTCACTTTGCTTAGTGTATGCGCCTACCTATTTGTTCTAAAAAGATCAAAACCCTTTTCACATCATTTTTTTTTTAATCCCTGGATAATTTCAGGACTTCAGGCTGCATTCCAGTTAGCTACAATAAATCTCACTTGAACTAAAGATGGTATCTTTGGATCATGGGATTGTAGTGCTGTTTTGTTGACAGCATAGCCTAGAACATAGAACATCATCAAACAGGGGTCATTCTCCACTAGACACCACTGTCCAAATTACAGAATCAGAATAGAGTTGGAAGGCACTTTAAAGATCTTCTAATCCAACCCTGTGATCAAGAAGGACAGCCTATACCATTCCAGACAAACAGCCACCCAATCTCATCTTAAAATCTTAAAAGTTGTAGGTGATAGAGCACCTACAACTTTTGAAGACAAGCTGTTCCACTGGTTGATTGTTCTCACTGTCAGGAAATTTCTCCTTCATTCTAGGTTGCTTCTCTCCTTGATTAGTTTCCATTCATTATTCCTTGTTTCCATCCATGCATTCCTTCAAGTGCTTTGGAAAATAAGTTGATCCACTCCTCTTTATGGCAGCCCCTCAAGTATTGGAACACTGCTATTATGTCATTCCTAGTCCTTCTTTTCACTAGACTAGATTTACCCAGTTCCTGCAACCATTCCTCATACATTTTAGCCTTCAACCCCCTGTATTGTTCTTCTCTGCACTCTTTCCAGAGTCTCAACATCTTTTTTTTTTTACTAAGTTACAAAATTACAGTCTTAATTATCTGTTCAATTCTGATTTGTTATCTCAACCACCGTTGCCTAGATCACCAGACAAAGGCATGGGTTGGGATCCAGTTGATGGTCAAAGGCTCACAGGGAGATCCACAGTGGGATAATTTTGCAAAGCTTGCCCGTATTATGCATATTTTCCCACAGGAACCTGATAAGAAAACTGATGACATCATCTGCATGATGATGCAAATGACACAATTTGATCATAAGGCACATCCTGCACAGGCCCCAATTGGCCGGGAAAATCCAGCCACGCAAGGAGTGGCTGGGAGGAGAGGGGCAAAGGGCTGGGTGAGGGATAGGCAGGGGTGGGCTGATGGGGGTTCGCAGGGGTTCAGGAGAACCTCTAGCTAAGATTCTGTGCAGTTTGAAGAACCCCCCCAAATCCCACTCCTGGCTGGCCCCTCCCCTCCCAGAAGTCCCCATGTGGCCCATTTTGGATGCAGGTAAGTGCAGGGCACGCACAGAGTCTTGGGGAGGGCAAAAAACAGGCCTACTGGAAGTTTGAGAAGGCCAGAAATGGGCCTGTTTCCAGCCTCCAGAGGGCCTCTGGAGCCTGGAAAGGCCGTTTTCGCCCTCCCAGAGGCTCAAGCAAAGCCTCCGGAGCCCGGGGAGGGCAAAAACGTCCCCCCTGCTGTGGTGCAGGAGGCCGACTAGGCCATACCCATCCTGGCCATGCCCACCCAGCAACCGAGCAGAGAACCCCTTGCTAAAATTTTTGAAGCCCACCCCTGGGGACAGGGCTGAACCCCACCACTCTGCGGGCTGGATACATTACACCGGCAGCAGGGGTGGGTTCTAAATTTTTTTACTACCGGTTCTGTGGGCGTGGCTTATTTTGTGGGTGTGGCTTGGAGGTCATGTGACTAGGTGGGCGTGGCTAACTGGTCAGAGTCATTTCTGGAAGGTGCTTGCACTTACGACCAGTCCTCGCACTTACGACCCGACTCATTTGTTTGCTTTTAACACTGATCAGCTCTAGGACGGCCCTTTGAAGCCCCGCGGCAAGAGTTTAAACAGTTTTTTTCCCTCTAGTCATCAACTGGGACTCAGGAAGCAGCAATAGATTGGGGGTGGGACCAAATAAAAGGTAAGAATAACATGGGAGGGCAGGGGTGGAGAACCGGTTTGGTGATGTCATATCGTCACCGCTACCAGCTCGGCCGAACCGGACCGAACCGGGAGGAACCCACCACTGATCGGCAGGCCATATCTGGCCAACAAGCCATAGTTTGAGGACCCCTGATTTACACAAATATGTTCTGAAACATGAGATGTCACTTCTTTTTCCAGTCTCCCCAGTTGACACTCATGGTTTTTCCTGTTTAGAAAGCGAGCATTGAGATGGTTTCCATTGTTTTCCCCTTAATTGTGATTTCTATTTTAGGACCTACACTGAAGATGTTTATGGTTTCCCAGCTCAAAATGTAGCAAATTATGGGGTCATGGTTTGGAGGTCTTTGAACCATAGGAAGCTTTATAGTTGCAATTTTATCACTCTCCCTCCACCATGAATCACGATTGATAAACCGCAAAAAGTTTGGGTTCAAACAATGTATTAAACCAAAGCCAAACAAACTTCACTGTGGTTTAGAGTGTAAGTAAATCTAAATTTACAGTAGGAAATTGAAAACAGCTGCTCCTTGCAGGAGTACGGAGTACGACTGAAATCAATTAACGGTAGAACTGAGAAACTACAGGAACAAGGTTGAGAATTATCAAGGCTGCGCAGTACTGAATATGGGAAAGCAAAATGATCTCACGTGTACATGAATGTAGCACCTGCCTGAAACTCATTAAACCAAATGCTTTTTTTTTTTTTCCTGGAACTACGTGACAGTTGGTTTTGGTGTGAATTAGATTTCTGCCAATCACAACTTGTTTAATAAATAAGGATTGAAACACTTGGCTCAAAAAAGTTTGCATGTGTTCTTCACAACGAAGCACATTGGTTGATAAAGCCCAAAGTTTGGAGGCAACAATAAGAAATATGTTGGAAAAACATATCGGGGGGGGGGGGGGGGGGGACTTCTCAAAGAAGCATCTCCAAAGAAAGAAAAAGAAAACAAACAATTTGGCTATAAATGTAAGAATCGGTCAGAATCTGTTTTGTTTTGTTCTAGTTTTGGGGTTTTTTTTTGCAAAATCGCTATGAACCAAATGGGAAACCAGCAGTATCTCGGTATGGGCTCAGAAGATTATTTTGCACCATAAATAATGCCAATTGTTTCTTCTCCTTCACTTCTGCCACTACCTTTATTCAACTATTATTAGATGCAGTTGCTAGTAAGGCATTGTGGGAGTGCTACAGTGGTGGGTTCCTCCCGGTTCGGTCCGGTTCGGCCGAGCCGGTAGCGGTGACGATATGACGTCACCGAACCAGTTCTCCCCCCCCTGCCCCCCACCTCCCCACGTTATTCTTACCTTTTATTTGGTCCCACCCCCCAATCTATTGCTGCCTCCTGAGTCCCAGCTGATGACTAGAGGGAAAAACACTGTTTAAACTCTTGCCGCGGGGCTTCAAAGGGCCGTCCTACAGCTGATCAGTGTTAAAAGCAAACAAATGAGTCGGGTTGTAAGTGCGAGGACTGGTCGTAAGTGCAAGGACCTTCCAGAAATGACTCTGACCAGTTAGCCATGCCCACCTAGTCACATGACCTCCAAGCCACACCCACAAAATAAGCCACGCCCACAGAACCGGTAGTAAAAAAATTTAGAACCCACCCTTGGAGTGCTAGCATAAGCTATGGCTGTGCTGTGAGAAGATGCTATGAGTGATGATACACCAAGGCAGAGCACTTGCCCTGATGACACAGTGATTAGGATGCAGTATTGTAGGCCAACTCTGTATTAAGGTATTGAGATTTAAAAGCTGACCAGCTGTAAAACTGATGCAACTATAAAACTGACGCAACGAAGACGAATTAGCATTCGTATTGCCAGTTGTAGACTACGGATGGGTCCACAAAGGTTTTACCATTTTAAGAGGTGTTTATAAAGGCATCCAGGAGAGGGCATATTCTCTCTCCTTGTGTCCGGTATTCATTGCTGAGTTCTCCGTGTAGAGTTAAGAAGAAGATCGATTGCTTGTCAGGTATTTGCCAGCCACGTATATTTCTGTATACGTCTTGTATATAAACCACTGTTAAATGTCTAAGTCTCTGTGTGCTGTGTTTTGCTCCTGGGTTGTCTCCTAATAGTAGTCATGCTGCAAATGCTCTGACACTCTGCCCGCTGCCAGGAGTTCAATCCTGACCGGCTCAAGGAAAGCTCAGCCTTCCATCCTTCCAAGGTCAGTAAAACGAGGACCCAGATTGTTGGGGATAACATGCTGATATTGTAAACTGCCCAGAGAGTGCTATTGCTATTGTTGTTGCATTGATTGCACTGAACTCTACAAATGCTCATAGACCTCTATCAGATCACTACCACAGTGACTTGGTCACTCTCTGTAGATTTGGGGGGCCAACGTTTTAATAGCACGGCCATATGGTTCCTTGGCAAAACATTAAAGCTGACTATGTAGAAAGGGAAGTTGACAACTCTTGCTTCCACAAATGATCTAGGTATGAATGGCAAGTTAATGGGCTGCATATGTACAAAAGGAAGTGAAGGAGAGATGGCTGGTGGGGGGGGGGGGTCTGTGGTGGCGCAGTGGTTAGAATGCAGTACTGCAGGCTAACTCACTGCTCACTCCCAGAGTTCAATTCTGAGCGGCTCAAAGTTGACTCAGCCTTCCATCTTCGGTAAAATGAGGACCCAGATTGTTGGGGAAAATATGCACGAATGATGTGCTGCACAGCAGTGGTTTTTGTACTACTGGTTCTGTGGGTGTGGCTTGGTGGGTGTGGCTTGGTGGGCATGGCAGGGGAAGGATACTGCAAAATCCCCATTTCCTCCCGATCAGAATTTTTACTACCGGTTCTCCGAACTACTCAAAAATTCCACTACCAATTCTCCAGAACTGGTCAGAACCTGCTGAAACCCACCTCTGCTGCACAGTATGCATACAATATGTATGTGTGACTATAGCAATAGCAATTTAATAGCACTTAAACTTATATACCGCTTCACAGTGCTTTACAGCCCTCTGGAAGCAGTTTACAGAATCAGCCTATTGCCCCCCAACAATCTGGGTCCTCATTTTACCATCCTCGGAAGGATGGAAGGCTGAGTCAACCTCGAGCCGATCAGGATTGAACTGCCAAATTGCAGGCAGCCAGCAGTCAGTGGAAGTAGCCTGCAGTATTGCACTCTAACCAATGCGCCACTGTGGCTCATGTACAATATGCACGCTGTATTTGTGATTGTGACTGTGTGATGTACAATATGTGTGGGAGTGTGTGTATGTGTGTGTGTGTGAGAGAGAGAGAGAGAGAGAGAGAGAGAGACAGAGAGAGAGAAGAGAAAAACTACTGCAATCCACCAGATGGCGCTGTATCTAAATCTCTGTGCTCTTCCAAATTAAGCGCTGGTCAAATGTTCTTGGCTGGATCACCCCATATTAATTATCAGCAATGTTATTGTTAGAGGATGAAAGTCTCCAGATGATAAGTATCACTTGAAAGCCCACCTAACTCATCCACCTTTATCTCTTCCGCCGTTGTTTGCACAGCTGTTTTCATAGGCAATCTGGCCTAATATAAATGTTCCCTTTTGTTCATCATTTGTTTTGTCTTGATGATACATGGCTGCCCTTTGGTGCTTTGCTTGTTCCCTCTCTTAAGTAGAGGCTGTAGGAAGGGGGGAAAAAAACTTTTATTTGAACATACTCTATTCACACTTTCCAAACGGAATTGTGCAGTTGTGATCGAAGTATGCGCTTACCAAAATGTGATCATGCTAAACCAGGGGTCTGCAACCTTAAACACTCAAAGAGCCATTTGGACCCGTTTCCCACAGAAAAGAAAACACCGGGAGCCACAAAACCCTTCCTGTGCCTGACTATTTCTTGAGCGGCCACAAAACTAGCATATGTAGTTGAATTAAACATTTTCTTTTCTTCTGAAACTTTTCTTTTCTTGGATTTATCCATGATTGGCCTACTGGGGGGTTGAAAAGCTCAATAAATTGCGTGCCAGCGGGTGTCGCACATTGGTGGCTGTGACACATATTTTGAGTGACAGGGAGCCACAGCAGAGCAATGAAAGAGCCACATGCGGCTCCAGAGCCGCAGGTTACTGACCTCTGTGCTAAACACTTACAGACATGGAGATGTTTGGAAAATGTGGGGGGAAACCTTTTGGTCAATAGGGGAGAATAGGATCAAAAGAACATTATCCAGGTGTCATTTTTTTCCCCCAGAAACTTTGCATTCTGGGGAAAAAAAATTGTATCTATATAAATGTGTACAAAATTGGTCAGGGTTGAGTTTGCAAGTGGAGGTGGAAATCGGGCTGAAATAAGCTTATGGGCAGTCTGAAACCAAACACATGCAACAGTCAATACAGTATAATAAATTCTAATATATATGTCTTTCAAGATTACGAATAGTTCTGCACTTGCAACAGAGGAATTGTTGAGTCTGTCATCTGCACCTCTATAACTGTCTAGTTTGGTTCTGCAACCCAACAAGACAGACACAGACTTCAGAGGATAATTAGAACTGCAGAAAAAACAATGGCTACCAACCTGCCTTCCATTGAGGACCTGTATACTGCACCAGTCAAAAAGAGGGCTGTGAAAATATCTACAGACCCCTCACATCCTGGACATAAATTGTTTCAACTCCTACCCTCAAAATGACGCTATAGGGCACTGCACACAAAAACAACTAGACACAAGAACAGTTTTTTCCCGAACGTCATCACTCTGCTAAACAAATAATTCCCTCAACACTTGTCAAACTATTCACTAAGGCTGCATTACTATTGCTATTAATCTCCTCGTTCCTATCATCCATCTCCTCCCACTTACGACTGCATGACTGTAACTTTGTTGCTGTATTCTTACGATTTATATTGATTGTTTCCTAGTATGACTTGATTGCTTATTTGTACCCTATGACTATCATTAAGTGTTGTACCTTATGATTCTTGACGAATATATCTTTTCTTTTTATGTACACTGAGAGCATATGCAACAAAAACAAATTCTTTGTGTGTCCAATCACATTTGGCCGATAAAGAATTCTATTCTATTCTATTCTATTCTATTCTATTCTATTCTAACCACAATGGAGTTTGGAATTTCAGTCATAAGACATTGCAGTTGTAAACAGAAGCATCAAGGAACTAAACTGGATATTACAACCATTTTTACAAGCAAGTCACTATGGTCATTAGCCGAATCACGTGATCATTGAGCAAATGATCAATGGATATCACAAATTGTGGTCATGTGACTACAGGATGCTGCTGGTTGTAGCCATAAATGTAAGCTGCTTGCCAAGCACTCAAAATGTGATCCTGTGGTTGAGGGTGTGTGTCTGTGCAGCAACTTTGAGGGTAGGTTGTAAGTAGGGTCTTCTTCCCATTTTTCTTATGAAGCAAGAGAAGTTTTCCTCCAGGGCTAATGGAAGAAGACTTCTTGGTACGCTTCTGATGAGCCAGTCTACAGCTAGTAGAAATATCTTTAGAGTTGCCATGGCTTAGGAACATCTATGCTGAAATACATTAGGTTGAAAGTTATCCCTGAAGACTACTTATTAATTGAGAATATGGCAACCAGATTATTAACTGGCGGTAGCTGCTGAAAAATAGTGTGCCAAGAATAAAAGAACCAGTGGTTTCCAATTAATTTCAGGATACAATTCAAACTACATGTTTAGAAAGCCAAGAACTGAGCTGAAATTGCTGGCAACTATTATTTTCAATGGAAAATTTACGCCTGACTCCCTCCCTCCCTCCCTCCTTCCCTGCTTCCCTGCTCCCGTCACTTGTCTGTCTGTCTGTCTGTCTGTCTGTCTGTCTGTCTGTCTGTTTATCTATCTATCCATCTATCTAATCTATCTATCTATCTATCTATCTATCTATCTATCTATCGATCGATGGATGGATGATAGATAGATAGATAGATAGATAGATAGGGATGGATGGATGGATGGATGGATAGATAGAAGATAGATAGATAGATAGATGATAGATAGATAGATAGATAGATGATAGATATGGATGGATGGATGGATGGATGGATAGATAGATAGATAGATAGATAGATAGATAGATAGATAGATAGATAGATAGATATGGATGGATGGATGGACAGACAGACAGACAGACAGACAGACAGACAGATAGATATGGATGGATGGACGGACGGACGGACAGGCAGGCAGGCAGGCAGACAGACAGTCAAACAATCGGCAAGCAAAGCTCAGCCAGCCTGAACAACAAGGAAAAAATATTTAAGAGTTGTAGGGTCTTCTACTAAACAAATTACTCTGTTTGGAATAACCTACAGTAGAAATTACAAGAAAACTATGTTGAGAATACAGTCATAACTCTCCCCAAAATGCCTATTTAGGAGTAATTATTATCCCAGTTTATTATTCTTGTACAGATGATCTCCAACCATATTCACCCAGATAGCCAACTTTCAGCTCACATTAAGTTTATTCTAATAATGCAATGAGACCTAGAAACAGGATAATGAGAATGTACAATATAGCTTAATTTTTAATGCCCTTTCAGTGGAATACAAGATAGGCAAATGATTCTGTTCTAATAGCATAATGCATGAACAGGAAGAGAAAGTTATGGGTGGGGGAAGGGAGGGAGAGGGAGAAGATATTGTCTCCTAAATTTGGCATGCAGTCCCCAGCACATTATCAAGAAGGGATTGGATCTGTTGATGACAAAACATTTCCCATTACTGGTAGAGCTTTTGCTACAATCCATTATATATCTTTTTACATTAATGCATTTTTTTAGAATTTGTTCCAGGTGATTTCTGACAATCAAAGAAATGGAATATGCGCAGTAAAACATAAACATGGGAGGGAGAGGGAGGGAGAGAGAAGGAGGGAGAGGGAGGGAGGGAGAGAGAGAGAGGAAGAGAGAGAGGGAGAGGCAGGGAAGGAGGGGGAGGGGGGGAGAGAGGGAGGGAGGGAGGGAGGGAGGGTGGGGGAGAGAGAGAGAAATGTAACTTTGCTTGCAACTAAAATGAAAAAAAAATATTGTTCATAAAAAAATAATGATTATAACTTGTCTGTTGGGATGGCTATTCCAGAGAAAATTGGGTATAAAGAAAAGAAAAATTCATGGTGACATGATTGCAGTGTTCCAGTATTTGGAGGGGCTGCCACAAAGAAGACGGGGGTCAACTTATTTCCCAAAGCAGCTGAAGGCAAGGCAAGAAACAATGGATGGAAACCAATCAAGGAGAGAAGCAACTTGGAATTAAGGAGAAACTTCCTAGCAGTGAGAACAATTAACCAGTGGAACATGTTGTCTTCAGAAGTTGTGGGGTGCTTCATCACTGGAGGCGTTTAATAAGAGACGGGACATTCTAAAATGGTATAGGGTCTCCTACATGAGTAGGAGGTTGGACTAGAAAACCTTCAATCTCCCTTCCAGCTCTATTCTGGTTCTGTAATTTGGATAGTGATCTCTAGTAGAGGATGATCCCACCCTGTTTGAAGATTTCAAACTGTAGAGGTGGAAATGTGAACTGACCTGGCACCTGAAGAATAGAGATGTAAGCTTGTGAATTTATGGCTACATTGATTGATTGATTGATTGATTGATTGATTGATTGATTCGATTTATATGCCGCCCTTCTCCGGAGACTCAGGGCGGCTTACAATGCGTTAAGCAATAGCCTTCATACTTTTGTATATACCTGCTTAGTAGGGCTTTCGCCCCCCCCTAAGCGGTGTTCTTTTTTTATACAAAGTCAGCTTATTGCCCCCACAATCCGGGTCCTCATTTAAACTACCTCGAAAGGATGGAAGGCTGAGTCAACCTTGAGCCTGGTGAGATTTGAACTTGCAGTAATTGCAGGCAGCTGGTGCTACTTAACAGCACTTTAGTCTGCTGCGCCACCAAGGTTCTTCTTTTATATTTTTTTTATTTATGCTTATTTATGTTTTATTCATGTTTATTTATGTTTTGGTCACCACAATGTAAAAAAGATATGGAGACTCTAGAAAGAGTGCCGAGAAGAGCAACAAAGAGGATTAGGGGACTGGAGGCTAAAACATATGAAGAACGGTTGCAGGAACTGGGCATGTCCAGTTTAATGAAAAGAAGGACTAGGGGAGACATGATTGCAGTGTTCCAATATCTCAGGGGTTGCCACAAAGAAGAGGGAGTCAAGCTATTCTCCAAAGCACCTGAGGGCAGGACAAGAAGCAATGGGTGGAAACTAATCAAGGAGAGAAGCAACTTAGAACTAAGGAGAAATTTCCTGACAGAACAATTAATCAGTGGAACAACTTGCCTCCAGAAGTTGTGAATGCTCCAACCCTGGAAGTTTTTAAGAAGATGTTGGATAACCATTTGTCTGAAGTGGTGTAGGGTTTCCTGCCTAAGCAGGGGGTTGGACTAGAAGACCTCCAAGGTCCCTTCCAACTTTGTTATTCTATTCTATTCTACCTTGTAGAACTAACATTTCCTAGAGCAGGGGACCCCAAACTCTTGAGTTTATCATGAAATGTCAGATTGTTCACCAAATGCTCCACCCAAAAATTATTATATGAATGTAATTTAACAGATACTAACTAATGGCACTATGAATAATAACAACACCAACTCCTTGGCTAGTTCCGTTAACCCTTGGCAGTCAATACTGACTGCTTTGGAGAACTCTGGCCAAGAGTTAACTTGGTCATTTCTTTTACTTAGTTAATAGCTGGGAACAAAAGGATGCTAATCCATTTGTGATTGCCCAAAGCTTAATGCAATACAATTCTGAATCCTGTTCATCTGATGGTTTTCCTAATTGGCACTCAGTAGTTAGATGGTGCTCAGTTTATGGCAGATAGCAATGAGAATCTCCTAGTAAAACTATTACTTTGCAAGGTGCGGGTAGAGAGATAATCAAATCAATATTAGAAATGCCTTTTTAAAAATAAATGCTGCTGTGAAATTACATATGAAAAATGTAAACACAAACGCCTCCTGGTAATACACAGCTGACAAAGGAGAAAAAAAATGGGGCAGTGCCATGCTTCTAAGGCTGTGGGGCAATGCAAGAACAGAGACATCAGTGGCAGGCGCCCAGATTCTCTATACAGAAGGATCTGCAGATAAAACTTGGCATTTCCAATTGAAAAATCCAAAGTATCTGTCCAATGGGGAAAAAAAAATTGTTGCCAGTTCCAGTCTTGGAGCTTATAATCAGATGTTTTGACTCTATATAGAGAGCTTTGTATCTTTTTATTTATTTATTTATTGGTTCGATCTATATGCCGCCCTTCTCCGGAGACTTACAATGCGGCTTACAATGCGTTAAGTAATAGCCGTCATACTTTTTGTATATACCTGCTTAGTAGGGCTTTTGGGCCCCCCCTAAGCGGTGTTCTTTTTTTTTTATACAAAGTCAGCTTATTGCCCCCACAATCTGGGTCCTCATTTTACCTACCTTAGAAAGGATGGAAGGCTGAGTCAACCTTGAGCCTGGTGAGATTTGAACTTACAGTAATTGTAGACAGCTTGATGTTAATAACAGTGCTTTAGTCTGCTGCGCCACCAGGCTCATTGGTTCCTTGACACTTTTGACAGACCCTGCATGCACCTCTGGTTGAGCTGGAAAAATCTTAAGAACCGTTTTAGGGAACCAGGCATTTTGAGCTGCTTATTGTGCACAAATAATGCAAGGCTTTTTACACTAATGCTGCTTGACATCTTATATCCAAAAGATTCAAGGCTAGATTCATAAAGATCCCCTTTGAAATAAGAGGCTGCCCTTGTGAATTAGGTGCTGTTGAAATGTTGGCTTAGTTAGATCCTCCTATTCTGACTTTCATAAAGTCCCACATTGTGCACGCCTAGCCTGGCTTTTGTGAGGCTTCAGAAGTCGTGTTCAACATCTTGAACCACACCTCATTTTCAAAAGAGGAAAAGAAAAGAAGGAAGGAAGGAAGGAAGGAAAGAAGGAAGGAAGGAAGGAAGGAAGGAAAAGGAAGGAAGGAAGGAAGGAAGGAAGAGAAAGGAAGGAGGAAAATAAAGGAAGGAAGAGAAAGAAAGGAAGAAAGGAAGGAAGGAAGGAGGAAGGAAGAGGAAGGGGAAGGAAGGAAGAGAAAGGGGAAGGGGAAGGAAGGAAGGAAAAGGAAGGAAGGAAAATAAAGGAAGGAAGGAAGAGAAAGGAAGGAAGGAAGGAAGGAAGGAAGGAAGAGGAAGGGGAAGGAAGGAAAATAAAGGAAGGAAGGAAGAGGAAGGAAGGAAGGAAGGAAGGAAGGAAGGAAGGAAGGAAGGAAAAGGAAGGAAGGAAAATAAAGGAAGTAAGGAAGAGAAAGAAAGGAAGGAATAGGAAGGGGAAGGAAGGAAGGAAGAGGAAGGAAGGAAGGAAGGAAGAAAGGAAGAAAGAAAGAAAGAAAGAAAGAAAGAAAGAAAGAAAGAAAGAAAGAAAGAAAGAAAGAAAGAAAGAAAGAAAGTCCAGACTTCTACCAGCAATTTTGTCTTATTTCCTAATAAATCTTATAAACTGGAATGTAAAGATGTCATCTATGACACACTAGAGGGCAGACTTTCCCACCAGGATATCGTATTCAGCTTGTATTGCAAGCCCATTATCTGGATGGGGAAAATGAGGCAAATAGGTACAGATTATGTTTGAAGATGTGCATGGAAACATATTTGCTCACATTGGTCTGGATGTCCTAATTAGAAACTGGGTTAAAACCATTAGTGGCTCAAGCTTCCTTCCAGGATAGGAGACTAAACTATGTATAACCAGTGATAGGAATCATTTAATTTATTTTATTCTGAATTTATTTTATTGATATCCCTCCTTTATAGGTAGTCTTCAGCTGCAACGGTTCATTTAGTGACCATGAAATTTACAATGGCGCTGAAAAAAGTGACTTAAGACCGCTTTTCAAGCTTATGACCGTTGTAGTATCCCCATTGTCACGTGATCAAAATTGAGACACTTGGCAAATGGCTCGTAGTTATGACGGTTGCAACGTCCTAGGGTCACCTTTTATGACCTTCTGACAAGCAAAGTCAGATTCAGTTAACCACCGTGTTCCTAACTTAACAACTGCAGTGATTCACTTAACAACTGTGGCAAGAAAGGTCGCGAAATGGAGCAAAACTCACTTAACAACTGTCTGAATTAGCAACAGAATTTTTGGGCTCAGTTGTGTTTGTAAATTGAGGACTTACCTGTGTTATTTTTACAAATTAACTTAAGGCAGCGAGCACACACTTTCCTCCTTCTATTTACCTCACAAAACAACCCCGTGAGGTGGTTTGGGCTGAGAGAAAGTGAGTGGGCCGAAATCATCAATAGCTGATTTTTCATGGTTTAGACAGGATTTGAACTCACGGTCTCCTGCCTTCTAGCCTGGTGCCTTAACCACTAGATCCGTGATGGCGAACCGATGGCCCGCATGCCAGAGATGGCACGCAGCGCCCTCTCTGATGGCATGTGAGCTGTCACCCCAGTTTAGCTCTTCTGCGCATATGCGCACGCCTCCCGCAAGCCAGCTAGTCTTTGGGTCTCTGACGCACATGTGCATGTGGGGGCGCGCACATCCACTGGGAGCGGGGTGCATGCGGGGGGGGACGTGTGCACATGCAGGGGGCGGCGTGCATGCAGGGAGCTGCGTGCACATGCACGGGGGAAGGGTGCACATGCAGGGATCACATGCACATTGCATTTTGAGGGTTCGGGCATGCATTTGTGTGCACACACAAGCACTTTGGGCACTCGGTCCAGAAAAGATTAGCCATCACTGCACTAGATCAAACCGGTTCTATCAAATTGACAGAGAAAGAGGTGCCATCCTAGGACACAGATCCATCAGGGAAAAAAATAGATTAAAAGCAACATTACTATTAGATTATAAAGATCATGGTTATTATAACTTCTGCTCTCTACAGATCTCTCACCTTTTCTCCAGCAGAAGAGTTCAAAGAGTGACATTTCAAAGAGGAAGTGGTAGAACTGGGGTGGGTGGGTGGAAGCTTTTTTTTTTTTTTTTTCAAATGAAATCATCCCGATTCAGTGATTCAATCTGAAGCATCAAATCAAATCAATTCACTTTCCCAAATCTAATTACAGGTTGAAATTCAATCAGCTGAATAATTGGGCTCAAATCAAAGATTCGAATTGGTCTGCAGTTGAACTTCCTGCCGTAAACCATTTAGGTTTGAGTTTGCAATATTTCTTAAAATATTCGTTTTTTTAAAAAAAGTACATTGGCACAGGCATTTAACATGCTTTTATAACTTTTTTTAAAAATAAATAAATAAATAAATAGCGGATTGCTGCATTTGTAGAATGAATAACCCAATAGAAATTTATATGCCAATGTTCATAAGAAATAGAAAAGTCTGAAAGAGGTGAGAATCCATTCAGATCAGGGGTGAAATGTAAAATTTGTTACTACCAGTTCTGTGGGCATGGCTTGGTGGTGGTGGGGTAATGTGACTGGATGGGCATGGCCAACTTTTTTTTTTTTTTTTTACTTTTCAAAGCATTTTTTCTAATGCTTTTAAAAAAAATACTTCTCAACAGATCAGTTGCCAACGGAGCAGCAAATAATTCAAAAAATTTACACTTGTGCAGAAATGGATAGACTAACGTTGAAATTGAAAGATAAGGAAGACTCACAGTATTTTAAGATATGGGACAGTTGGTATGAGTGGATAAACCAATGGAAAAGAAAGTAAAGTCAAAATTTAGTAAGAAATTAAAAGTAATAATTATACACCGTCATTAAGGAAAAAAAGGGAAAGTCCTAGAAAGTACATGCAGGAGATTGCAAGTCCCAGGTGGCTTGAAAGCAGGTTGGCAGGCAGGTAAGAGGCTGGGTGGGGTGTTGTGTCTGAGGGCTGTGCAAGATGTGAGGAAGTTGCAGCAAGGGTCAGGAAGGGTGTGCAAGGATGCACAGGGTTGCACCAGGGTGCAAGGGAGGCATAGAGAGGGTTAGGAGGATACGTGAGGGTGCAAAGGACATGTAAGAAGGATTGGGAAGGATGTATGGGAGGCATGGAAAGGCTTAGGGAGCGAACAGAAGGTTGGTGTGATGAGGGTTGAGGAATATGTGCAAGGATGCATGAGTGATGAAAGTGACGAGTGCAGAGCAGAGGTGGTATTCACTTACCTTCGCTACCGGTTTGCAAATGTGACCGCACGTGCCACCTCCCTGCAGACGCAGGACCTTCTGTGTATGCGCAGAGCATCAAAAATGGGATGTGACGACATCCGGGTGGATGGGCGGAGCCTCCTGCACCCGCTGCTACTGGTTCTCCCGAACTGGATAGAACCAGCTGAATACCACCACTGGTGCAGAGGGGTTGGGGAAGGATGCACAGGTTACCATAGCAACTTGCCACCTTCCCAACTGGCTTCCCCATTGACTTTCTGGGGAAGCCTGGAGGGAAGGTTATAAGTGGCAATCGCATGATTGGGCAGTGCTGCAGTCAACTGTAATTTCAAACCAATTGCCAAACTCCTGTCAGAGAGAGACTGATCGAACCAGGGGAAAGAGTGAAGCAGGGAATTAGTCTAGAATCATTACATAGATACAAGAGGGCAAGGTCCAACCCCTACTCCTGGGGGGAGGATATTGCAAAACCTCCATTCCCACCCCACTCCAGGGGAAGGATACTGTAAAATCCCCATTCCCTCCCCACTCCTGGGGGAAGGATATTGCAAAATCTCCATTCCCACCCCACTCTGGGACCAGCCAGAGGTGGTATTTGCCGGTTCTCCGAACTGCTTAAAATTTCCACTACCGGTTCTCCAGAACCGGTAGTGGAAGCTCCTGTCCGAACCTGCTGGATTTACCCCTGGATTGCAATCATGTGTCTGAGGGAATGCAGGGATGGTTGGAAGTCCGAACATCAGTCATAACCACCATTCATGCGGCACCATCATAGCTTTAAACAGTCTCTAAACAAAGGGACGTAAGTAGAGAACTACTTGTACGGTCTCTTGCTTAAATTGAGCAAAACTCAATACTAGATGTTTCTTCTTAACGATTGAAATTCTATGTTTCTGTGCTAATGTCAGTGGAGTGAAATACTCGCTAAATGATGGAACTTACTGTTTTCCTTTATGGATGGAGAGAACGAGCAAGTGAATGTTGGGACTTTTATCTATCACTTTCCCTGCTGGCAGTTAATGGGCGCCTTAAAAGCACAAATAGAGAATGCTGCATATTTATCTGGCATGTCATAAGGTAGCGAGATGGAGACAACTAATCAGAGAGAAATGCCTGGGGCTCATTGTTACAATCTCATCCTCCATAGCAATTTTGGAAATGAAGAATAACTTAATTACCACATATCACTTGGTCTACTTTATTTGTTCTTGCGGCTGTCCCCTGACACTGCAGCCCACATTCCGACATAGACACGGCAGGCAGCGAAATCATTCTTTGATTAAAAAGCCCTGTGGAATGCTGAACCCCTGACCCGTTTCAGGTTTCCAAGGAGCAGAAGTGAACGGTACCAGAGCCAGAGATCAGAGGCTATAAAAATACGCCTGACCCTATAAAGGAAGAGAATCCATTATTGGATGGCATGTTGACTTACAAAGTGATGACCCAGGCAGAGCAGAGGGGGAGATGATTGACTTAATAAGGGAACACGCTGGTTGTTTTGAATAAGGGTTGAAGAGAGAGAGAGAGAGAGAGAGAGAGAGAGAGAGAGGGAGGGAGGGAGGGAGGGAGAGGGAGGGAGGGAGAGGGAGGGAGGGAGGGAGAGAGAGAGAGTAGATTGGGAAGTTTGATGTTTGCCTTCAACTGTTGGTGCATGTGTGTGTAGATTGACAAGACGGTTGTTAAGTGAATTACGCTCCATTTCTTCAGAGACAATTTGAAGTTACAACGGCAGTGAAAAAAGTGATTTATGACAGACTTTCACACTTAGGACCACTGCAGGAACCCCGTGGTCCAAGGGTGAAATTCAGCAGGTTCTGACAGGTTCTGGAGAACTGGTAGCAGAAATCTTGAGCAGTTCGGAGAACTGGCAAATACCACCCCTGGCTGGCCCCAGAGTGGGGTGGGAATGGAGATTTTGCAATATCCTTCCCCCAGGAGTGGGGAGGGAAGGGGGATTTTGCAGTATCCTTCCCCTAGAGTGCAGTGGGAATGGAGATTTTGCGATATCCTTTCCCCAGAAGTGGGGAGGAAATGGCTGTCCGGCCCATTTGGCGGCTCTCGATATGGCATGCGGCCGAGGTCCCCATGAGTTTGGTAGCCCTGGAAACCCAAAGACAGACAGCGGGTGGAACAGCGCATTATGAGCCCTGGTGGTGCAATAGTAAGAATGCAGGATTGCAGGCTAACTCTGCCCACAGCCAGGAGTTTGATCCTGACCGCCTCAAGGTTGACTCAGCCTTCCATCCTTCCGAGGTTGGGAAAATGGAGACCCAGATTGTTGGGGGTGATAGGCTGACTCTGTAAACTGCTGTAAAGCACTTGGGAGTGCTATATAAGTCTAAGTGCTATTGCTATGAGAATTCTGCCATATCAGAAAACACCCATTCCTGGATCCTGCTGGTTTTTGCTCTTTAGCAGACAGGACCTGCAACATACCTCTTCTTCTGGATCTGATGGGATGGGCAGGTGACAGTCAGGCTGAAGCGGTTCCTCAAAGAACTTGGCCGCAATCCATGAAGGGCTTTAATGGTCGAAAATGCCACCTGGTTTTGAATAAGAGCATGTCTTATTTTCTACCTTCTCCTGCTGCGAAGTATGACACTGGGTGGTTGAGTCTTGAGAAAAGACAGCTGAGGGAAATATCAATGAGAAGGGTCAGGGGTTCTTCTATCTCATTCTTGAGTGTAGCATAAGGAAGACTAATTCTACATGAATATTAGAAAGCGGGTGGGAGAATCTTGCTTAATAGAACAGCTTGACAGTAGAAGCAATTACTCAGAGAGGTGATGGACTCTTTCTCTGAGGGTGTTCAAGTAGAGGCTAGGCTGCCATCTGCCAAGGAGGCTTTAATTTGGATTCTTGCAGAGGGTATAGTATGTTGTATTATATATTATTATTATTATTATTATTATTAATAATAATAATAATAATAATAATAATAATAATAATAATAATAATAATAATAATAATTTTATTTCTATACTGCCCTTCTCCCGAAGGACTCAGGGTGGTGTACAGCCTATTTAAAAACACAAGACAAACATCAATTTAAAATTTAAAATTATTAAATAAATTTGGCTCCATTTAAAACCCCAGAAATTTAAAATATATAGTATAGTATAGTATAGTATAGTATAGTATAGTATAGTATAGTATAGAATAGAATAGAATAGAATAGAATAGAATAGAATAGAATAGAATAGAATAGAATAGAATAGAATAGAATAGTTGGAAGGGATCTTGGAGGTCTTCGAGTCCAATCCCCTGCTTAGGCAGGAAATCCTATACCAGTGATGGCTACCCTTTTCCAGACCGAGTGCCCAAAATGCTTATGTGCATGCGCGAATGTGAGACTGCACGTCCAAACATGGCCTCCCGCATGCGCCCTGCCCCCCCACGTGTGTGCACGCTCCCCGCACATGTCCCACACCCCCACACATGCACATGCGGTCCCATGCATGCCCCCCCCCACGCATGTGCGACAGAGACCAAAGACCCGCTAGCCGGTGGGAGGCATGCATGCATGCACGGCACAGCTAAACTGGGGCAACTGCTCGTGTGCCCAGAGAGAGGGCGCTGCGTGCCACCTCTGGCACACATGCCATAGGTTCACTATCACGGCCCTATAGTATTTCAGACAAATGGTTATCTGATCTCTTCTTAAAAATTTATTTATTTATTTATTTATTTATTTATTTATTTATTTATTTATTTATTTATTTAATTTTATTTTTATACCACCCTTCTCCAGCGGGACTCAGGGCGGTGCACAGCCAAAATAAAACATAGTATACAAAATTTAAAAACAATTTAAAAAACAATTAAATAATTTTGGCCCAATTAATTTAAAACAACCAAATTAAAACCGAATTAATTAAAACTGAGAGGATGGGATCAAGCCAGCCTGGCTAGATGGAATAAGTGTGTTTTCAGGGCCCGACGAAAAGTCTGGAGGTCCGATATCGTGCGTATCTCAGGGGGTAGGTCGTTCCAGAGGGCTGGTGCCGCTGCAGAGAAGGCTCTCCCCCTGGGGGTCGCCAGCCGGCACTGTCTGGCCGACGGCACCCTGAGGAGGCCCTCTCTGTGCGAGCGAACCGGTCGGTGGGAGGCTATTGGCGGCTATTAGCGTGTGCATGTTTGCGTGTTTGCGTTTGTGTAAAATTTATGGCCTAAAAATGGCCTTCCAAGTGTAGCATTAATGATTCTGTGCTTATGCCCAATTGGTTCCTGATCGACCATCTAAGGCTGAAAAACTTTATATCAGTAATACAGCTACCACTAAAATGTGGAATCCTTCTATTTGGTACCCCAAACCAGTGGTGGGTTTCAAATTTTTTTACTACCGGTTCTGTGGGGATGGCTTGGTGGGCGTGGCTTGGTGGGCGTGGTAGGGGAAGGATACTGTAAAATCTCCATTCCCTCCCCACTCCAGAGGAAGGTTACTGCAAAATCCCCATTTCTTCCCGATCAGCTGGGACTTGGGAGGCAGAGAACAGATGGGGGTGGGGCCAGTCACAATTTTTACTACCGGTTCTCCGAACTACTCAAATTTTCTGCTACTGGTTCTCCAGAACTAGTTAGAACCTGCTGAAACCCACCTCTGCTCTAGATCTTCTAACATCAACAGTAGATGTAGCCGAGTTTAATATTTGATGATAGCAAAAATTCATCTGAGTTGTGGGTAGCCAAAGTACCAGCAAACACATCAAGAAGTGACAAGTGGCAGCTAAAAAGAAAGGTTAAATGTATTTCTCTGTACTTCCTGCCCCCTGGCTGTTTCTTAAAACTAATAAAAATGCTAGGAAGATTTTTATTTTTCCCATCAGAGAGGGAGAGGAAGTGTGTCCGTATTTATGAGGATGACAACACTGTGTTTTGTTTCCCAGAGAAAAGGTGTATTTATAAGTTATGTCACTGTCCTCATTCTTTGAAATCTTTTATGTTTCCACACTAAAGGAGAGTGAATGGGCATTTGAGGGCCTTTTCTTCCCTTCCAAATATTTACCGAGTGAAGACCATTTATTTATCTCTATTGATTATTTAGACATTGCACCTTCCACATAAAATCAGATTCCTGCGGGAACGAACAGAGTAAGAATGGGAGAACACAACGGAGTAACAATAGGAGAAAACAAATAACTATGCTAAAGGAAAGGCAGCCCATTCAAAGACAACAATAACAACAACAGCAAAATTGGTCATTAAAACGAACAAATGAATGGTTCTTAAAAGCTTTGGGGAAGAGCATTTTTTTCTCCACCACTTGGCGTCTAGGGGAATAGGGAAGGGATTACATATAGTCAGTGGTGAGATTCAAGTAATTTAACAACTGGTTCTCTGCTGTAATGATTTCTACCAACAACCAGTTTGCCAAACTGCTTAGAAAGTTAACAACCGGTTCTCCCGAAGTGGGGCGAACTGGCTGAATCCCACCACTGCATATAGTCCTTAACTTACAGCTATTGTTTTGACCTAGGCTTCCTTAGACAGTATACAGCACAAACTTAGTCCCGGCAAACCTCTTTAATTCAGACGGCTGTGAATTATTGTCATTCCCAGTCAAAAGGCTCATCAAACAGTCTTGCAGGGGAGTGTTTACAAACACTCACCTTATCTCCCTTGGAATGCTGCCAGAGAACTAATTGCCACACGCAGGGCAAGGCCAAACGTAGCACAGAGTCAAACGGGACTTTTCCTCAGCTTTTACCGACCAGATGAACTAATTGCTTCCTGCAAAAGCTCACATCCCCGTTCGCTTCTCTTTTAAGACTTATGGGAGGAGCCAATCACCTCCAAGCCTTACTCCCAAGTTGACCCTGTTTTCTTAATTGTTCATGTCTCCTGGCAGCTCTGCGCATGCGCACACTGGGAACAGGCTCACACTGTTCTTCTGCCTCGCTGATGTCAGACTCCGGAGGCAGCAAAGAACTACCAGATGGCCTTGGCCCCCTCTCTGCCTCCGACTCAGAGCCATCGTCCGAGCCTTCCCCAAACTCCAGGATTGGCCCACATTCCTTCCCAACCTCCTCACTGTCTGACTCTGCTGCCAGCTCTGCTGGCCACTGGGCCATAACAACTATTTGTTTATTGATCATTTGAAATTACAAACAGCACTGAAAGAAGTGACCTACGACCATTTTTCACACTTACGAATGTTGCAGCATTCCCCATGGTCACGTGATCTAAATTGGCAACTGAGAGGAATTTATGACCGTAAGATCACTTTTTTGCAACCTTCTGACAAGCAAAGTCAGCGGAGAAGCCAGATTTGCTTAACAACCATGTTACTAACTGCTAAGGGGCTGCCACAAAGAAGAGGGGGCCAGCCTATTCTCCAAAGCACCTGAAGACCTGGACAAAAAGCAACAGATGGAAACTAATCAAAAAGAGAGAAGCAACCTAGAGCTAAGGAGAGTGAGAACAATAAATCAGTGGAACAGCTTGCCTTCCAAAGTTATGAGTGCTCCGTTGATGGAGGTTTTTAAGAATAGAATAGAATAGAATAGAATAGAATAGAATAGAATAGAATAGAATAGAATAGAATAGAATAGAATAACAGAGTTGGAAGGGACCTTGGAGGTCTTCTAGTCCAACCCCCTGCCCAGGCAGGAAACCCTACACCACTTCAGACAAATGGTTATCCAACCTCTTCTTAAAAACTTCCAGTGTTGGAGCATTCACAAGTTCTGGAGGCAAGTTGTTCCACTTATTAATTGTTCTCACTGTCAGGAAATTTCTCCTTAGTTCTAAGTTGCTTCTCTCCTTGATTAGTTTCCACCCATTGCTTCTTGTCCTGCCCTCAGGTGCTTTGGAGAATAGCTTGACTCTCTCTATTTTGTGGCAGCCCCTGAGATATTGGAAGACTGCTATCATGTCTCCCCTGGTCCTTCTTTTCATTAAACTAGACATACCCAGTTCCTGCAACCGTTTTTCATATGTTTAGCCTCCAGTCCCCTAATCATCTTGGTTGCTCTTCTCTGCAGTCTTTCTAGAGTTTTATTTGTTCAACTTTGTTGTGTAAACAGCCTTAGCAAAAGAAATGTACATTTATTTCTCTAAAAATCTCTGTCAGAACCTACTTTTTTTTTAAAAAAAAAAAAAACCTGTTCAGAAAAGACAAAGTAAATAATGAGAAGTAGTTGGTGATTCTACTGGTGAGATCAAATTATTCAGGGTGGTTATTTCCCAGCTAGATAAACATGCGTTAAAATGAACAAATACAGTTAGAATAGATGACTCCTCCATTTCAATTTGTCATTTTTCAGTTCACTCCATCACTTTTCCACCTCCGATGGTTAAATATAGGATTTTCAACAAAAAAAAAAAGGACCTATCTGGAAATATTCTATATTTTTCTTATATACAATTTCACAATAAAATATAGATTTCTGTAAGCTATTTATGTGCTGCTTTTAAAAGCATATTTTCACGTAGCGTTTCTTTCTTGGGGTGGCCATTTCTTTCTAACACACTGATTTCTTTGCACAGTTCTTTGTGGGGAAGAAAAATGCACCTGCTGATTTGATAGATTTGACAAACTTTTGCCAGAATGCAGACTGGCCAAACTCTTCCTTATCCCTTAAAATGTGATTCACACATTTTCACTGCAAGTAAGTACATAATGATTCCCACTGGGATCAATTTATACCAGGGGTGTCAAACTCAAGGCCCAGGGGCCAGATCCGGCATGCAGGGTGCTTAGATCTGGCCCACAGGGCCACCCTGGAAACAGTGAAGGACTAGCCCGTGGTGCCTCTGCCAGGAAAAACAGGCGCAGGAGGCCATCGCAACTGAAAATGGAGCTCACGAAGGCTGTGTGTGGCCCTCCCGGGCTCTGTTTTCATTGGTAGAGGTTGCCAGAGGTCGTCACAGCCAGAAACGGAGCTCAGGAGCCTGTTTTCACTGGCAGAGCACTAAGGCCACCAAAGGCACCCCCAACATGAGTGATGTCAAGCTGGCCATGCCCACTCTGGCCATTCCCACCCTGGCCCCCTGAGGTCAAATACAACCTTGATGCAGCCTTCAATGAAACCAAGTTTGACAATCCTGTCTTAGACTAAGGCATCAGGCTAGAAATCAGGTGACTGTGAGTTTTAGTCCCATCATAGGCATGAAACCAGTTGAGTAATCTTAGATAAGGCATCAGGCTAGAAACCAGGTGACTGTGAGTTCTAGTCCCATCATAGGCATGAAACCAGTTGAGTAATCTTAGACTAAGGCATCCATCCCAAAGGTTGTTTTTTCAGGAGGCAACTGGACTTTCTTGGGGTTTTTTTTTTCTTTTGAAAAAGCACCTTTGGGACAACCATGACCTGGATGACTGAGAATCTCTACAGACTAAGGTATAAACCAGACGACTGTGAGTTCTAGGACCATCATGAAGTCAGTTGGATGACCATAGACTAGTCTCTCTCTTTCAGCCCTAAAAAGAAGAAAATAATGTCAAATCACTTCTGAAAATACTACCAAGACGACTGCAGGGTCTAGTTCAGGCATTCATCAGGAGTCAACACCAAATGAAGGGCATGCACGCACACATGCACGCACACACACATACAAAGATCTTATCCTCCAAGCTAATTTGGGCTAAACTCTGTAGCCTTTCCTCCCAAAAGGTCCTTTAATTTTTTTTTGGGGGGGGGGGAGGACCGTAGTAAAAAAATTTGAAACCCACCACTGGTGTTATCCTTTCTGTATGAAAACACACAATCTAGAAGGCAGATTCCTAACCATGTCTTTGCACTGTTTTTTTCGGATTCCTAAAATTCCTATTTAGCGATGATTTAACTGCTGGTAAATAATTAGGATTTCTCTTTCTTTGTAAAGAGAAAAAATGCGTCAACTCTTGAGGGGAAAAAGATTTTCAAAAGAGGCGTCCTTCTTGAGTGAGCCATAATATATTTCTAAGCTTTTGTTTAAAGGGTAAAATGACAGATTTCGATTGGAAGCATTAAAAACAGTCCCTAGGGCTGCAAAAGAGTAATTCATTTCCTTTATTGAGTAGAGAAAAAAAAAGACATCAGAAGTGTTAGAATGCAAACTCCGGGGCAGTTCTCAGGTTCCAGTGTAGACAATAGTCCCATATCCGCGCAAAGATTTTGCAGTGAGTAGAGAAATATTTTTAATATTTCATATTGATGGTCAATGGCGGTCATTTTTATCTCCATTTTGTCATACATGCAAAAGACACAATGAATCTCGGATTGATTCCAGGATCCCTAATGAATTCCCATAATGCCTCATGCTTGCAGCACAAGAGAAAGAGCAGAGAAATCAATAGAAAGAAGGAAGTGCACAGTCCATCAAGAAAGGTTGCTGGGATTTTCTCTTGGATTTTCCCTTCCCAGCTTCTAAATTCAATTCAGCACAAAGACTCCACTATGACCCAATTTAATGTAGCTCCATTCAGTGAGTTCAGTGTAATCCTATTCAATACAATGCAGCGATTTTTATTCCATTACCTGGAAGACAGCTCATATTCAGAGACTGATAAAGTAAAATACGATTGCGAATACATAATCATCGCTGCATCCTACATAGAGAATGGCTAAATCATACAAAGAACGATGGCAGGAATTGGGTGTGTCTAGTTTAATGAAGAGAAGGGCCAGGGATGACATGATAGCGGTGTTCCAATATTTGAGGGGCTGCCACAAAGAAGAGGGGGGCTCAACCTATTCTCCAAAGCACCAGAAGGTAAGACAAGAAACAATGGATGGAAGCTAATCAAGAAGAGAAGCAACCTAGAACAAAGGAGAAATTTCCTGACAGTTAGATCAATTAATCAGCGGAATGGTTTGTCTTCAGAAGTTGTGGGTGCTCAGAAGAAGAAGTGTTATGTAAAATCTTCAATTGTGCAGAAATGGACAGACTCACTTTAGAACTCAAAAATAAAAAGGAATCAACGTATTATGAAATCTGAACTAAATTTTATGAATGGTCAGACAAGAGGAAGAATGCCAAGAAGAACGTATAGTGTATGTCTAGAAATATATATGTCAATGTATACTGAATTTGTGTTGAGGCCCGTCAGCGGCCTGTGCGGATTGTAGCTGATTCTGTCAGCAAGGAGGCTGGTGTGGTGCTGCACCAGCAGTCTGTGCAGCTGGTACTCGAATCAGACAATGAGGAGGCTGGAGAAGATGTGGTGCCAGAGGCAGGGATTCAGCCAGGGCCTTCAGAACCTCCAGAAGCTCCTTTAAGTGAAGAGGACGAAGAGGAGGAGCCTCTTCTCGATGCACGGACGCGCAGAGCTGCCAAAAGGCAGGAGTGGCTCCTCACGGAGGTCTCCTCGAGAGTAAGGCTTGGGGCTAATTGGCCACTCCCTTAGCCTATTTAAGGAGGAACAACGACTGAAGCAATTTGTAGGGAACAACTTTAGTTCAATCTCCTTCGCGTCTGGATTCTCTGCAAATTGCTTCTGGGCTTCTCCATTGCTTTTCAGAAGGTCGCCAAAGGGAATCACATGATCCCTGCAACCGCGATAAATGCAAACCAGTTGCCAAGTATCTGAATTTCGACCACATGACCGTGGGGATGCTGGAATGGTCGTAAGTATGAAAAACAGTCACAAGTCACATTTTTGGTGCTGTTGTAAGTTCAGGTGGTCACTAAACAAACTGTTATAGCTTGAGGATGACCTGTATCTGGCCAGCTACTTTGGGAAAGAGAACAGACACTTACCATATTTTTCAGAGTATAAGACGCACCTTTTTCCCCAAAAAAAGAGGGTGAAAAACTAAGGTGCGTCTTATACTCCAAAAAATATGATACTTTGTCTTTTCTTTTTTTCCCTACAATCTCTGTCCTTATTGTTTAACTTAGCTTTCTTATAAAATTAGCCTATTATCAAGGCTAATTTCTTTTCCTCCAGATTTTTTTTTAAAAAACTACGATTGTTACTTGGAGGCACCGTTCAAAGGTTTAGAAAGAAAAACTTTATTCCAGTTGCTAAAAGAATCTGATCAGAACCAAATGGTCTGGATGTTTTTAGACCTCTTGTTGTCTAACTAAATGCAAGGCTAAGTCATACTTATTCAGCAGCTGAGATTCATTAATTAGGAGAAGATGACAAAAATGACTATATGTGAATGTTTTATTTTTTATTTTTTTGCACTTGGCAAATCTTTAGCTCTTGCAATAGTAGCAGTGAATAACACGTTTCATTAATAGGGAGATTAATCTATCGGAGTAGAGCCCTTTGAGTACTTCATAGGACTGGTAGATCTTTGAAGGAGTGCTTCATTTGGTCAGATATTTGAGTGAAGAGCTCCTTCAAAGCAGAGCTGCAAAGTGGTACCCTGTTTCTAAACTACAAAACACAAGATTTTCTTGGCAATAGGAACATACAGTATGTGGAAAAGTTGCTGTCCATGAGGTGGATCAACTAATAGAGAAATTGTTGGTGTTGGTGTTAGTTGTGGAGTCGTGTCCAACCCATTGCGACACTATGGAGAACGTTCCTCCAGGCCTTCCTGTTCTTTACCATCCTCTGGAATCCATTTAAGCTCACGCTGACTGATTCAGTGACTCCATCCAGCCACCTCATTCTCTGTCGTCCCCTTCTTCTTTTGCCCTCAATCGTTCCCAGCATTAGGCTCTTCTCCAGTGAGTCTTTCCTTCTCATTAGGTGGCCTTTTCAGAAGTCCAAGAAGGTGGAGCTTGAGGGACATGATAATCCAGATGGTAGGAGCCAAAACAGAAAAGACTCTTCTGTGTACCACCAGCTGCAATTCCTTAGCCAATGGGATCCTCTACATGCTCCTTTTGCCAGAAACTGGGACGGGCCAGGAACAAGCATCAAAACCAGTTCCTGGTGAAGTCACAAGGAATCTTGGAGAGACTTGGAAAACCTTGCCCTGTAGAATAGAATAGAATAGAATAGAATAGAATAGAATAGAATAGAATAGAATAGAATAGAATAGAATAGAATAGAATAGAATAGAATAGAATTCTTTATTGGCCAAGTGTGATTGGTCACACAAGGAATTTGTCTTAGGTGTATATGCTCTCAGTGTACATAAGAAGAATAATATACATTCATCAAGAATAAAAAGATACAACAGTTATTGATAGCCAAGGTTACTAATAAGCTATCAAATAAACAATATAAAAACAATATAAATTGAAAGATACGAGCAACATGGTTATAGTAATAAGTAGGAAGAGACAGATACTACTAAGAAAGAGAAGAATAATAGTAATACAGTCTGAGTAAATTATTTGACAGTGTTTTTGGAATTAGTTGTTTAGCAGAGTGATGGTGTTCGGGAAAAAAACTGTCCTTGTGTCTAGTTGTTCTGATGTGCAGTGCTCTATAGTGTTGTTTTGAAGGTAGGAGTTGAAACAATCTATGTCCAGGATGCGAGGGGTCTGTAGATACTTTCACAGCCCTCTTTTTGACTCCTGCAGTATACAAGTCCTCAGTGGAAGGCAGGTTGGTAGCCATTGTTTTTTCTGCAGTTCTAATTATCCGTTGAAGTCTGTGTCTGGCTTGTTGGGTTGCGGAGCCAAACCAGACAGTTATGGAGGTGCAGTTGGCAGACTCAATAATTCCTCTGTAGAACTGGATCAGCAGCTCAGAGATAGGAATCTATGGACCTTCTACAACTACAACTGCTGCTGTCCTTAACTTAAGGACACCGGCTGACTGAGACTGCTCGGAGTTCTTTAGCCATTTCCAGAAGACGAGTTTTTCTCACCCTCCAACTTAGTATTAAATAGATTGTGTGGCTTTATGTTAGCTGAGACTTTTTTTTTTTTTAATGAAACAACTCTAGCCTTTTCACCATCCTGGCTTACCACAGTCTGCTGACTCAGCCCATCCATGTTCACTGAGAGTAGCAGCTGAGAAATTGCCTGGGCATATTTTTCAAACACGTTCTGTTTCCCCATCTCTATCCTGTCACTCTCCAGTTAGTGGCTTAGCTCAACCGATGTGCTTCTGATCTCTCAGCTGTAAGGCACTTGTATCCTAAAGTCATCTTCTGACAAAGTTGCCAGGAAGGTGCTGAATTATTAACTGGAGTTTTTTTGCATAAAGTGTTGTCTCCCTCGCTGCAACTCTTAGCATGCCTTGGATCAAGAGGAAAAGCTCTGAGATCCCCGGGGACTCTCGTGCTTCATTTCTTTCTCTTCTGAACAAAACAGGACTGTCAGGCCTTTTCTTTTAAAGCAAAATGCCCTAATGATGACAGGCAGCCTCCATGCTATCGCTGGAAAATCCCGCTGGAAAATCCTTGCCTCTGTGTTTTACCTAGCTTCTTGTACAATGCTTTCCAAGTCACTGAGATGATATGCACATTTGGAGTGATTCCTGTATTATAGGCAGAGAACAACAAAGTAACCAGTTTGAACTCTATATCTTCAGGGGTCAGCAACCTTGGTGGGCATGGTATGGCTTGGTGGGCGTGGCAGGGGAAGGATACTGCAAAATCTCCATTCCCATCCCACTCCAGGGGAAGGATATTGCAAAATCTCCATTTCCACCCCACTCTGGGGCCAGCCATAGGTGGTATTTGCCAGTTCTTCGAACTACTCAAAATGTCTGCTACCAGTTCTCTGAACTATTCAAAATTTCCGCTACCAGTTCTCCGAACTGCTCAAAAATTCTGCTACCGGTTCTCCAGAACCTGTCAGAACCTGCTGGATTTCACCCCTGGAACAAGGGCATACATTCAATTTTACAGCTACAAATTTTGTTGGATGAGCAGGCACAAAAACAGCCAGGGAAGTGATTGAAATCTGGGAAACAGGCCTCCTGTCAGTCAACTGGAGTGCTAATTTACCACCAGTTTATCAAGTATTTAGGAGGCGAGGGCTTGGCAGCACAAAGAAACAACAGCCAATGACTTAATAGCCAGCCATCAACACCCCAATCAACATTTACAAAGCCATATACAACAGGCACCATGTAAATACCACACACAGAATAGTTCAAAGCACATACTCTACTAGAGAGAAGTTTTATTAGTCATATTTCTATGCCGCCCACTCTCCGAGGACTCTGGGCTGCTTACACCAAAGACAGTATACTAAATAGCATATTGCCCCCAACAATCTGGGTCCCTGAAGATGAATGAGTCTGCAAGCTTGGATGATTGAAACTCTGGTCCCGGTGACCGATCAGATTGGATCCTGGAACATTATCCTGGGACACATATCTTTGCCTTTATTCGTGGTCTTCTTATAGGCTGTATTCAAAATATATAGTAATTCATATTAAACTAATAGTGGCTTATGGTATTAACCAACTTCCTGAATTCATATGTTCAATTAACTTTGTATGCTATAGGGCTGAACGGCATGCTTAAGAGCTGTGGTGGTGCAATGGTTAGAGTGCAGTACTACAGGCTACTTCTGCTGGCTGCTGGCTGCCCTCAATTTGGCAGTTCAAATCTCAGCAGGCTCAAGGTTGACTCAGCCTTCCATCCTTCTGAGTTGGGTAAAATGAGGACCCAAATTGTTGGGGGCAATAGGCTGACTCTGTAAACTGCTTAGAGAGGGCTGTAAAGCATTGTAAACCGGTATATAAGTCTAAGTGCTATTGTTCTTGCTATTATCTAAAATATTTTGTTGCTAGTTTGTGATTTGGTGTATTATGCAAACACTGACATTCCCCCTCCCCTTTTTTTTTTCTTATATCAATACTTCAGAGTTAGAAATCGGAGAGACCCCTATCCAAATCGACTATTTAGATCTCCAATATTATGGTAATCCTGCCGGAGACAAACAAAATTTCAAGAAGCAGGAAAGAACTACACTAAGTCTCAGAGTCAAAAGATTCAAGCATAAATAAAGTATTTGAATGCTTCCAATAAACAAGAACTGGCACCAGGAGGAAGAAATGTTGATGTTAGCAATATGGGCCTTTAAAAGCAATGTCTATTTTACAAACAAATGCAGAATGATTTTTAGCAAGGCATGACCCCATTTCCACCAGCCAACGGCAAAAGACGATAGATTGTAATTTTGTAAGGGAACGAAAACAGAGAATAGAGCTGTTCCTAATAAAGAGAGATGACCAGAATACAGTCTATGAAATACCAAAAAGGACCCTTGAAAATGTGTGCAGAGGAGCCCAGGTAAAAGGTGTCCCCAAATGAACATTGTAAGGCAGTGATGGCTAACCTTTTTGCCATCACATGCCAAAAGTGCAGGTTGTGTAGAGGGGGGGGTTGCGTGCGTGCATGCCCACACCCATAATTCTATGCGCCACTCCTGCACATATGTGCACAACCTCCCTGAGGTCCCCCCACTTTTGGCATGCGATGGCACAGTGGGCCCAGTAGGCCCATTTTTCGCCCTCCCCAGGCTCCAGAGGGCGAAAACGGCCTTCCCCACCCCTCCCAGAGGCCCTTTGGAGACCAGAAATGGCCCATTTGCCAACTTCCGGTGGGCCCAGAAGGCCCGAAAATCAGCTGGCTCATGTGCCCACTGATATGGCTCCGTTGCCACCTGTGGCATGCGTGCCATAGGTTCGCCATCACAATTGTAAGGCATATCTAGATTGGATTATTAATTTCCTAGCATTTTTTTTTTTGTTTTGTTTTTTTGGGGGGGCTTTTAATGACCCCGTATCCCTTGCATCAGGGTGGAGTTGGGGTAACTGAATAGAGCTGAGGGTTTACTGGCCGGATGCCCTTCCTGTCACCAATGCTGAGTTTGCAGCAGATATATTCTCTTTGTGCCCAGAAAGAGAAATATCTGCCGCTACCTAGCTGTTCTGTCCCCGTCTCACACACGCACCCCCACAGACAGGCAACAGTTAAAGAACTCAGCCGACAACAGTTTATCTTGTATCAGAATTGGCAGCAACCCAGTGGCCACACCCTCTTTTATACCCTGTGGGGTGTGGTCCAGTGACTCAGCCTAATCCCTAGCATGCCTCTTCTTCTGTTGCACGTGCTTATCTCTGCAACGCTGCCGAGAATCCAGCCAAGACTCATCTCCCTCATTACTGTCCACCTGTGGCTGCGTGGACGTGCTTGGCCCCGGGCCTATTTCTTGACCTTCGGCGGACACCGAAGGCATTGCCAGAGAGGAGGGTCCTGGAGAGGGAGGCCTTGCCAACTCCTCTCCTTTACTCTTGGAGCCCTCTCCTGCCAATCACACAGGCTCAGGTAACGGAGCCACAACACTAGCATTGAACTCGCAGCCTCCTGATTCTGAGGTGAGAGCTCCACTTCTAGGCCACTGCACCACGCTATTAATTTCATAAGAGCCTTGGTAGTACAAGGGTTTAAGGCACCCTGTTATTAAAGCTGGTTATTAAGACCAGCTGCCTGCAATTACTGCAGGGTTCGAATCTCGCCAAGGCTCAAGGTTGACTCAGCCTTCCATCCTTTCTAAGGTAGGTGAAATGAGGACCCAGTTTGTGGGGGCAATAAGCTGACTTTGTATAAATATACAAAAATATGAAGGCTATTGCTTAACGCATTGTAAGCTGCCCTGAGTCTCCGGAGAAGGGCGGCATATAAATCAAATTAAAAAAAAATAGCATGATTGGTTAAAAACCATCCTTGGCCAAACTGCTTTGCAAAAGTCACCAGCGTCTTCCTTGTAATAAAACAACAGCCATCCGTTTCCTTGGTGTAATCTCTCCTTGCCATTCTGACTGTTTACATTCCCCTCCATGGGGTGATAAAAGTTAGCAGCGTAACTTTGCTGCAGGTATCTCCAATTAAAGAGTTTCGTTGACAGTGGAATGGCTTGTGAATCTGTTCCCCTGTCATTGATGCTTATGGTTAGGGAAAACGACGCGGGGCCAGCCATGATATGGCAGCTGAGCATATTTAACCCCTGGCTGATGACAACCAGTGAAAAAAACTGACTTTGCAGCTGACAAGACCCTTGAAGGACCTTCATTAAACCTAGCAAATAAAATAAAATAGGTGTTCCCGCAGAGGTTTAGGCTGGAGGCAGAGAACTTATAGCTTCTACCTGGATTTCAAAGTGCTTATTTTTTCAAAAGCATGAAAGATCTCTGAGGATACATATAGCAAAGAATGGAGAACAGAACAGAACTAGAAAGGTTCTGCAAATATATATATATACCGTGTTTCCCTGAAAATAAGACCAGGTCTTATATTAATTTTTGCTCCAAAACACGCATTATGACTTATTTTCCAGTTAGGTCTTATTTTGGGGGAAATACGGTACTAAATGCATCCATCTGGCTGACAATCTTAACTGGGGCTTATTTGGAGGGGTAGGGCTTATATTAGGAGCATCTTGAAAAATCATGCTAGGACTTACTTTCCAGTTGGATCTTATAACAAACAAATAATATATCCATTGGAAAGTTATATTCATCTGAGTTCATTTTCTGTAACGTCACTGGATCTATATGAGAAAATTGACCCTACGGGTATTTCCTGCAATTTCCTGTCTTAGCTACTGAGCCACCTAGTAAAAAAAATTGAATCCCACCCCTGGCAGGAACTGGGATGAAGTGCAAAGTGTGACTCACAGCCTGAAGAAATTAACATCACTGTTCAGGATTGATGACATTTTCACTGGCCCTCCAGAATCTGGGGCAGGAATTTTTCCTATTCCTACCAGGAGAGACCAGGTATGAGATTGGAGACTTTCTACATAAGCATACATGTTCTGTTCTGGAATTCTAGTTCCTCACCAAAGTACATCCATTCTTGTTGACTTTCTCTTGCAAAATCAGCTAATATGCAGCTAAACATTTCATTTCTGAACATAAAGGGGGCATACGAAGGCCCACAATTAGATACACATATGTATGTTTTACATGGAGGAATAATAATGGAGACACTATTAATGCCTCTGAATTGAGTTGCCCGCAGTAGAAAAATTCACATTTAATTGCAAATGAGAAGACCATCATATGCTGAACTAGAAGATGAGAATGTTAATGAATGCTGTTTCAGGCGTTAAGGAAAAGATATTGCCCAATGCTGTGGAAAATTAAAATTTGCTCCTAATATGCATGGTAAATTTAATGCTAAAGACTAGAGACAAGTCGGAACAGAGCACAATCTGAGCTAGCCCCATTTGACCGAAATGGTATTTGTGTATCTTTCACCTCCCCATAGAAAGCAAAAAACGGAGGACTAATTAGTTCGAGCATTCAAAACGTAAATTACAGTTTCCATAAAAACGAATTAAAAATACCATCAATTCAGCTTTGAAAGCTCTAGAAAGGTTTAGTTGTGGTACTCCTAGACATTGTGGGCAGGTTATAGAATTAAAAAATAATAATGAAAAGGAGACTTATTCGAAAGGTCTTTTTCCAAAAGGCAACTGGACTTCCTTGTTTTTTTCTAAAGCTTCAGAACTGAAGAAGCTTCTTGGATGAGAAGCGAAAAGTTTTCAAGGAAAAAAAAAACCCAAGAAAGTCCAATTGCTTTTGGAAAAGCACCTTTGGGACAACCATAACCTGAATGATTGAGAATCTCCATAGATGAAAACTTGAGGGTAGGACAAGAAGCAATGGGTGGAAACTAATCAAGGAGAGAAGCAACTTAGAACTAAGGAGAAATTTCCTGACAGTTAGAACAATTAATCAGTGGAACAACTTGCCTCCAGAAGTTGTAAATGCTCCAACATTGGAAGTTTTTAAGAAGAGGTTGGATAACCACTTGTCTGAAATGGTGTAGGGTTTCCTGCCTAAGCAGGGGGTTGGACTAGAAGACCTCCATGGTCCCTTCGAACTCTGTTATTCTATTCTATTCTATTCTATTCTATTCTATTCTATTCTATTCTATTCTATTCTATTCTATTCTATTCCATTCCATTCCATTCCATTCCATTCCATTCCATTCTATTAATTCACCCAGTGATACATCCAGCCTTTTATTAGAATGAGGTTTTGCTTCGGGGTTGAAAATCGTGTGACCTTTTTCAAGGCATCTGCTTGGATAAATATTGCAATGATACCATTCCTTTTTTTCTAATCTTCAGAGGAAAAGGACACTGTCAAAAGGGAGTCCTCTGGTAAAACAAAAACCTCAAGAAGAAAAATGTCACGTTTTTGATTTTCATTTTCTCTTACTTCCTTGGGAAATATTATAATTTTAGCACTCTCCTCCCAGACTTAAATTCAGAAGGCTACAGTAGCTGCCTCACAGAGTCGGGATTGGAACACGAGGCTCAGGATGCCCTGGCATCCCAAAGGACAACTGAAGATGAGGAAATGTACCTCTGACCTGGAGTGTGAAGAATCTGGAAGGTCCCAGAATATGAAACATGAATATTGATTGCCAGATGAAGAGCCTAAGCACTGCATGGCAAGTTCTCCTCCTCTTGTTTATGAACACAGTATAAAAGGACCATAAGGAAGACTGATCACTGAAGAATTGATGCTTTCAAATTGTGATGGGAAAGACTTGGACTTCCACGAGATCAAATCAGTGAATCCTGAAAGAAATCAACCCTGATTGTTCTTTGGAAGGACAGATACTGATGTCAGGGTTCCAAGTAATAGACCCATACCAAGAAAAATTCCGAGGCAGATGAATTCCTAGAAGAAAAGCTTTATTGCATACTAGCTGATAACCCGGCATTGCCCGGGTATCTATTTATCCCAATCCTGTATTAGACAGGAGGAGCAACTTCACCCTGAGCCCTGATTTCTGCAAGAATTAAATTAGTTAAAAATGTTTCCCTTGTGCCCCCAGAAGAAACCACCTTGTTGTTTTGCTAGCTGATCCATGATCATTTGGTGTGCTTTTTTTCTGATCTTGGTTTTATTGATCATGGCCATACATTTGTCCTCAAGAATAATCAAAGCCTTGTTGAAAATGTCTAGACCAAACATAATTTCTAATGTTGGATTTTCCCCTTTACCAGAGGGAGCCACCTTGTGGAGTACTGTGAAGCCGTTACCATGGCAACTCCACTGTGCTGCACAGTAGAAGCCATTTTAAGGCAGTACAGTAGAAGTCATTTTAAGGCACAATGGGCTGTATCTTAACAGCATACCCCGAGGGGTGTTAGGGGGTGTCTTACCCCCACAGTATTTCTTTGCAGAGAGTAAGTCATTTGTGTACCAAGTTTGGTTGAAATTGCTCAAGGTGTTACAGAGTTATGCTGGAACATACTCACACACAGCCATTTTTATATATATAGATATCATATTGGCAAAAATTGTTCTGAACCAGTCTTAGCAAAACCAAAAAACAGACTCCTTGTCTCCTTTATTTAGCTACTGTGAATTCAAGGCATTCACACAGAGAAAAGTCCAGGCAATAATTGTTCCAAGGGTTCATTGCAGCAACAGACCTTATCAGTCCTTGGATAATTGCCAGGCCAAGAGCTTCCAGTCGCAAAGCTGTAAATTAATTACTGGCAATCAGTCTCTGAGGCATGAATCACAATAAGCAAATCTTCCAAAAGAAATATGAACTGTTGTCTCCTGCAACTACCACTCCCCTCTTCCTTCTATTTATTCCCCAGACAGGGAGGGGCCATTCAGCATCCACGTGTGCCTTTCTTCCCAAGTCGGCCCCTGTTCCTCAGTTGTTCTCCTCTCCTAACAGCTCTGTACATATGCGCATCTGGAACAGGTCCCAGCTGTTCCTCTTCCCCACTTATCTCCGATTCTGAAGGCAGCTGGGAAATGTCAGACGGCCCTGGCTCTATCTCTGCTTCCGATAAAGAGCATCTATCACAGCCTTCCCCAGACTCCAGGACTGGCCCAAGTTCCTCCCCAACCTCCTCATCATCTGAGTCTGCCACCAGCTCCACAGGCAGCTGGTGGGCCACAATATAAGTCTGGTGAAAACCAACTCTGAAGGTTCCCGCGGTTTTCACCTAATTAAAAGTAAAAAATTTTCCGTCAACCCCAAAACAATCAGTCACATGGTCCAATCACCATGCTGCCTGGTGGCCTGGTGACATCACTCCTCCTTCCTCTGGCCAGGTGTGAGAATGTCCTTGGTTCCCAAGAGAAAGTATTTTATTTTGACTACACAACCCCAGCTATCTCTAATTCCCTCTCCCTATCCCTCGGCTACAGTGTGGCAGCACTGAAGCCCCAAGATGGCTTCAGCCAGGCCAACTTCAGGATTGATAACTGAAGCTGAAGCTCAAATGTTTTGACCACCTAATGAGAGGAGAGGACTCATTGGGAAAGACCCAGATGTTGGGAAAGATTGAAAAGCAAAAGGAGAAGGGGATGAATAGGTGAGATAGTGTCGTCGATGCAATGAATATAAATTTGGCAAACTCCAGGAGACAGTGGAGGACAGGGGGATCTGGCATGCAATGGCCCATGGGGGTCCCAAAAAGTTGGACATGACTTAGCAACTGAACAATAACAACAACAAAAGGAGTACGGCTTGAATTGCGTTGCTCCATCCACTATCTTGCTGATTTTGACCCCTCTGATCCTATTGATGTATTCATTCAACCAGGATTCAATGTACTTGCAGTCAATTGCAAGATAGCTGACTTCTAAATGACAGGTAATGACCAATTATGGCCAATAGCGGCCAGGCAATTCCATTTAGGGATTCATATATTCTGTCCAGGATGAAAGAAACTATCTGACTTGAAAAAAAAGGACTTCTACATTCCCACATGATCCCCCACCAGTTGTGCTGAAATTCCCCACAAGTCATATATTCCCAAAGGACAGGTTGAAGAACTCTGTTAGACTGATACATTATAAATGCAGATGTGGGGGGGGAATCACAGTAGGAAATAGAGTACTATTCCTTCTCTGATGTGTGAAATCACAGCCATTCCATCTTGATGGAACCATAAACTCTGAATAGATGTTGACAATCTCACAACTCACTTCCTAATCTATCTGGTCTGCAGGGGAGGGGAAGCCTTTAGGAATGGAAATAAGCTTTGCTTTAACTTGGCAGGGACTCAAGAAAAACTCATCAGCAGATGATCAAAGTTGGGAGTTTAGAGGAAAGGCCTTAAAACATTTCTCAGGGAAATGTTGGCCTGTCATGCCCTCTTGATGAAATTTCATTAGCTTGTAAATGTGACAGGTTATAATCAACCTGTCCTGTTCTAATCTCTACTGCAGAACTGTTTACTAAGTGTATGTTCTCTCTTTTTCCTCTCTTTCTCTCTCTCTCATTATAAATGTTAACATGCCTTTCTTAAGTGGAACATTAAAAAGAGTGAATATTATCAGGTGCAAAAGACCACATCCACGTGTAGAATTCAAACCAGGGGTGAAATGCTCCTGGATCGGACCAGATCGCCTGGTCCAGTAGCGATCTTGGCCGGTGGTTCGGTGATCTAGTAGCAATGGCAGAGCGAAGCTCCGCCCACCCACCCAGGTATCATTACTTCCTGGTTTTAACCAGGAAGTAATGTGTTTTTTATCTTCTGCGCATGCAGTGGTGTGTGAGCTTCCGAACCAGTAAGGAAGGTAAGTAGATTTCACCCGTGATTCAAACTAACTACTTTATTGTATTCTGCCCATAATACAGGCATTTCCCAGAATGCTTGCCTTCTCTTGGGAACAGATAAACAAGGTTCTATGAAGCTTGGGGGAGGGGTGTCAGTCTTGAATCTCTCTGCCCAACAATTCAAGGTTAATTCCCTGCTTGATTCCTCCTCTCTGCCTGACTGGTCATTTCCCAAAAGATCTTCTTGTGCCATATCCATCATCGGACGTTGGCGATCATGTTGCCGATCCTATTTTCATCAACAGCTGCACGAAAAAGTATCCATATCCAATAGATATGGATGTTTATATATTTATGCGTGCATGCATGTATGTATGTATATAAGTAGGTGCATATCAGGGGTGGTATTCACTTACTTTCCCTTACGTGTCCTGTCCACGCATGCATCTGGCCTTCCACGCATGTGCTTTGCTGGCATGTGCACCTTCCACGTGTGCGCCTGGCCTCAAAAAAGTGCCTAAATAGGATGGCATAGAGCCAGGGTGAGCCCACCCAAGATTTCCACTACTGGTTCGGGTGAACCACTCCGAACCGGCTGAATACAACCTGTGGGGGGGGGGTTACATCTTCATCTCTCTATCTGGCCAACATAGTCCCAGTGATGGTTGAAGCACTTAGGCCTGTGACTCCTACACTGGGTGAGTAGCTCCAACAGATTTCAAGAACAATATTAGAGCTCTCTGTCCAGAAACATGCAGTATTAAGAACAGCTACGATCCTGCACAGAACCCTCAAATTCTCAGGGTTCTGGTAGGGGACCTGAGACTGACGAAGACATAGAGCACTCATAAAGAAGAGGTGGGATGTTTATTATTTTATACATACACATCCTTGCATTCCCCCTCCCATACCAAATGTCTCTTAAAAAATCACTCTCTCGTCATTGAACAACATGCTGAAGACCCTAATTTGACAAAAGACTATTCTAAGTGAGATCATTTTATTACCTTGAAATTAATCAAAACCAAACAACCAGTCCTTTCATTTGAAAAGAATAGAGTAGAGTAGAGTAGAGTAGAATAGAATAGAATAGAATAGAATAGAATAGAATAGAATAGAATAGAATAGAATAGAATAGAACAGAACAGAACAGAAGAGTTGGAAGGGACCTTGAAAGTCTTCTAGTCCAACCCCCTGCTTAGGCAGGAAACCCTACACCACTTCAGACAAATAGACTTGTGGTTTTCAACCCAATGAAAAAGAGCAAATCCTGGTGGCAACTGAGGTATGAGTCTTGTCCTTCTCCTGGCTGGGCCAAAGAGAAGGGGAAAAAAACGTGCAAAGAATACAATGCAAGTCATATAGATTGTAAATCAAGGTGTCTGCTTCTTCCTGGATTGACTTCTCCTCATTGTGTGGAAATGATCTCCTGCATTCAAATGCTTTCATATATTTTTTAGGAGATAGTGGGTGGGGGGAGGAGGGAAGAGAAGAAAGAGAAATATTCCCTGAAGATAAAAAAAAAAAAAAAGCATAATAGTCTATTTTATTTTCCACTTTCCACATCAATAATGAAAAGTTGTCCTCCAGGGACAGCTAGAAACATTTTCAGCTCTTACCTCCCTGATAGAAATGTCGGTTCTGTTATGTACCCAGGAATGAGAAGAACTATTCCAAACTGATTAAAGTTTGTTTTTAAAATGCCATATCTGAGCTTGAGCTGGTTTCATTCTTGAAATATCCCCTCCGCTCTTCCCAGGTGTCTCAATGAAGGTTGCTCCTCAAAGCACCATCTTTTGGGGCCAAAATATAATATAAAACCAATTTGTAAAGTTATTTCCATGAGAGATAGGCCATGGAATAAAAACTATGGTGCTAAAGCAAATGTCAGTTGCAGACGTTCAGAAAGGTCAAAAGGATTACTTTGGGGAGAGGAGATATTCTCTAAAAGGAGGAGCCCAACACAAGCATTGTGGTTCAAGGGATGTTGTGGCAAAAGTTCAAACACAGTCATGTGACACTGCAATCTCCCCTTCCTTTCACCCCACCCATCAGCAATAGGAAAGCGCAGTTCAAAAACACAGCATTTTTTTCCCAGATAAACATCTATTCTTCCTGTTCTAATATTTCCAGAGGTCTCACGCATCCCGTTTAACTTTTTAAGCAACAATAAAGTAGAGAGATTAAACATATAGAGTTTAAGCAGCTGGGAGTAGCTCTGTAGCGGACAAAAAAGCTTTACAAAGAATCATTAAAACTGCCCAGAATACCATCAGACTCCAGCTACCAGCCCTGGATGACATCTTCAAATCTCGCTGTTTGAGAAAGTTGTATAACATTGCCAGAGACTCTTCCCATCCTGCTCACAATCTTTTTGGACTGTTGCCTTCTGGCAGAAGATACAGAACAATTAAAACTCGGATCACATGTTTTCTGAATAGTTTTTATCCCAGAGCTATAATTTTTTTTTTTAATTTGATTTATATGCCGCCCTTCTCCGAAGACTCAGGGCGGCTTACAATGTGCTCAGCAATTGCACTCAACAATGAACTAAAGGGCCACCATCAGTGAGCTGTTGGACAGTATTACTTGGTCTGTTGTGTGGATGTTTGGGTGGTTTAGGGGTGGAGAATTGTGGTGGGTGGGAGTGTTTGGGGATTGTTATGTGTGTTGGACCTGGTCTTTGGGTGTTAAGTGAATTTTGTTGTACGTGTATACTGTGTATACACATACAATGACAATAAAGTTATTAATTTATTATTTATTATTTAAGCCAGAATTATTTTTACTAGGTTTTACTAGATGGTTATGATGAAGGGACAATATACTTAATATTACACATCTTGACCGCAGCAAGAATTGTGTATGAGCAGCAATGGAAGAGTGAAAACACCCCTTCAGAGGAGGAGACAATAAAGAAGATACTAGTCTGTGCGGAAATGGACAGACTAACGTTACAAATAAAAGATAAAAGAAATACAGAATACTGTGCTACATGGAATAGTTTCTATCAATGGTTAGAAAGACGAGGTAGAAGTTGGAATGCAAAAGAATCAAGTTAGGTGGACATGGAGAGAGACATTATGTATGTATTACAATGTAGGTATTAGAATGATAGATAAGTTGACATACTAAAATATGATGGACAGAAATTACTATACAAGACTAACACTGTTTAAAATAGTATATATGTTATTTTGTTTTTAACCCTTGTTTCATGGCAAGTGGAACGCCAGGACAATTACACTGTATTCAATATATTTATACATAAACAATAAAAAATATATTAAAACAAATAAAGTAGAGAGATTTAGTAGTATTTCATGGTGGATCAGAATCAGCAACGTCCTGGATAAAGTGTTGCAATGTAAGCCCCACCTCATTTGATTGTGTTTGCAATATATGCACACAAGAGATGTGACATGCATCACAACATGGCATACTAAAGAGTTATGGATCCAGAAGGTGGTGTGGTAGAGGACCGAATCGCAAGAATGGTCCATAAGAATCTTGGGCCAGTCACACGTCCTCAGCCCTAGGAAGCAGACAAGAGCAAACTACACCCTCAGCCCTAGATAGTTGGCAATAGCAAACCACTTCCAAAATCTTGACTGCAGGGACTAGTTGCAAGGAGTCAATAATGATTGGAGAGAAACCAATAAATAAATCTAAGCCACCCTGTGTCTTAACCATTTAAGAAATAAATGAACAAGTAGAATGTGTGAGCCATGCTTTCCCAAATTGCATAGACGCTGCCCTTTATCTTCATCTGGAGAACCATCTGGGTCCCACTATCTGAGTTTTTCCTAATCCCTGCACATCCTCTAGATCAGGAGTGTCAAACTCAATTTCATTGAGGGCCACATCAGGGTTGTGTTTGACCTCGGAAGGCCAGGGTGCGTGTGGCCAGGGGTGGGGTCAGGGTGGGCATGGCCAGCTCAATGTCACTCATCAAGGCTCTATTTTTGGCCGTGACTGCTATGGCCCACCAGCGGCCAGCAGAGCTGGCAGCAGAGTCAGACAGTGAGGAGGTTGGAGAGGAACATGGGCTAGTCCTGGGGGCTGGGGAAAGCTGGTATGAGGGCTCTGCGTTGGAGGCAGAGAGAGAGAGATAGACAGCAGTGAGACAGAGGAACAGCTGGAGCCCGTTCCCAGTGTGCACATGGGCAGAGCTGCCAAAAGACAAGAACAACTCAGAAAGCAGGGTCGACTTGGGAGTAAAGTCACACCCTGGAGGTAATTGGCCCCTCCCATAGGAAACAAAAGAGGACCAAATGGGGAGTGGGTTTTTACAGGAAACAATTAGTTCATTCGGTCGTTTCAAGAGTGGAAAGTTCTGTTCGTGACTGTAAGAGACTCTGTGCCAAGTTTTGCCTTACACTGCATTTGGAAACTAGTTATCTGGCAGCTTTCCAAGTGAGATGAGGTTTGTGTTGATAAATATTCCTCTGAAAGACTGTTTGCCAAGCCTTGCTGAATGTGAATGAAAGGAATTCACAGTCGTGTAAATAAAAGGGGTTTTGCCGGGACCAAGACTCTGCTTCATGCTTTTTAAGGAAGCCTAGGTCAGAACAGCGATGGCCTCCTGCACCCCTCTGCCAGGAAAAATGGAGCTCGGGGAGGCTGCGTGTGGCCTGCCTGGGCTCCGTTTTTGCTGGCAGAGAGCTGCAAGAGGCTGTTGCATCTGAAAACAGCGCCCAGGCAGGTCGTGTGTAGCCTGCCTGAGCTCCATTTTTGTTGGCAGAGGGCTGCAGGAGGCCATTGCGGCTGAAAACAGAGCCCAGGTGGGCTGCGTGTGGCCCTCCCAAGCTCCGTTTTCACTGGCAGAGGCACTGCAGGCTGGTCCTTCACTGTTTCCAGGGTGGGCCCATGGGCCAGATCTAAGAACCTTGTGGGCCGGATCCAGCCCCCAGGCCTTGAATTTGACACCCCTGCTCTAGCTGCATGGATCAGCAACACAAATTCCCCAGCCAAAATAACCATGGATAAGAATTTTGAGAAGGTGCATAGATGAGTGGACAGATCACTAGATGAATGAGTAAGTGGAGGATGGCTGGCTTGCTGGCTGAATGAATAAATGATTGGATAGCTAACTAGGCAGTGTCTGGGAAAAGAGGAAAGCTATGGGCAGAAAATTATAAGATGACACTGTCGATTCCATACAAAGAAAATTTATACAAGATATTTTGTAGATGGCACCTTCCTCCGGCACGTTTGGCTAAAATGTTTCCAAACACATCACCAATGTGTTGGAAGTGCAAGACACAAATGGGGACATATTACCATCTCTGGTGGTCTTGCAGGAAGGCACAACACTACTGGCAAGAGATTAAGAGAATAATTGAAGAAACAACGAGGCAAAGTGTAGAAATGAAACCAAAATTCTTTCTATTTGGAATGACTACAACACAGTGTACCAAGGAGATAAAATATCTTACCAGCCACATATTGACAGCGGCACGTATAGTGTACGCTCAGAATTGGAAATCTGAGATACCAACAGAAGAAAAAATAATAACAAAAATAAATGAATGCGCAGAGATGGATAGGCTCACAAAAGAGCTCCAAGATAAAGAGAACACTGACTTTTATTTAGTTTGGCAAAAATGGTACACATGGTTAGAAGGAAGGATAGGGCCAACAACATAGGACACTAGGAGAACATAACTCAAGAATTGCAGAAATAGATACATGAGATGAGCCGTAGGATTGTATAAATAAATGGTTAATATGATTGTAGAAAGATACTGCTGAACTTCTATGAATGTATTAAGGTATAAGCAAATAAATTTGTAAATAGTATGATTAAGGAAAATTGGTTAAATGGACATTAATCACTGATGCGAATGTTTTCTAGAAGTTAGTCGATTGACTTTTTATTAATGTATAAGTGTTTACATGTTTTTGTGTTTTACGTTTGTTTATGTTAATAAGATTTAATTTAAAAAAAAAAGAAAAGAGGAAATAAAGCTATATTTTTTAAAAGGGTAAGAGAAAAATGATTGTCCATTATCAGATTATTATTTATTTATTTATTGTCAATGATCTTCACCATACTTTAACAATTGCTATTAACACCAAGATATGACTCGGAATTCTGCAGTAGATACCATTTCACTCTGCATTTGGGCCCAGAGCTCAAGTCATAGTTGTTCCTTCATCCCCCAGAGAACAGCTTGAAGACTAATGCAATTTCTTCAGCATCAATGGGTATCTAACATAAGACACATTGTCATGCAAGGCGTGCTGTTTCCGAAATAGCAACCTTGTATACTCTCCCCAGCAACTACTCCTGGGAGAAGACAAGAGATCTGCAGAGCCAGTGAGCCTTCTTCTCAAGGGGATTGTAGAACATAAAATGCAACATCTCAACCTTTTTCAGTGTTGTTATTTCCCATTATTCTCCTATTCTCAATTTTTTTCCCCTCTAGTAGTGTGGATATTATGAGCCTACAACCAACGTGGTGAAATATTTGAAAGTCAACTTTGGGAAGAGTATTTCTGGTTGGCATTTTTGCCCTTAGTGGTAAAACTATCCATAGGTTTCCTTCCATCATCAAGATCAGGAAGAGTTTGTAAAACTGGCCTGCAAGATCAAACAAGGAAGCCTACTGAAAAATGTAAAAAAAAATTAGATTCTACAGTCATATCTGAGAAAGCCTGCCTAAATAAATTCAACAAAATACCTGTAGAGTTGGTACCTAATCTCACCACAAGAAATCATGGACCAGTATGGGGTTCATCATACAGACCTTACTTTGAATGCAGTCATAACAGTAGTGGGAACCGGTTCGGACCGGTTCTATAGAACCGGTAGTAAAATCGGCGGGAGCCTCCGTCCACTGACCCCAACATCATCAGGAAGCTTCTACACATGTGGCCCCATTGCGAACCGGTAGTAAAAGTACGTAGAATCCACCCCTGAGTCATAAGCTGTTACTCTACCATAGCTGGGCAGAAGGATCTTTTCAAGGAGTTTGGAGAACAGGACACCCTGGGCATTTTAGAAATGGGCAAGGGGTTCTATGCTCAGGCTGAAAGAACATCCTTTGAAACTAAAGACTTTCCTTTGAGGAATATGGGACTAGGAACTTGAAAATAAATCTGGAACTATAATTAAAAAAAGATGCTGAGACTCTAGTAAGAGTGCAGAGAAAAGCAAAGATGATTAGGGGACTGAAGGCTAAAACATATGAAGAACGGTTGCAGGAACTGGGTATGTCTAGTTTAATGAAAAGAAGGACTAGGGGAGACAGGATAGCAGTCTTCCAATATTTCAGAGGTTGCCCCAAAGAAAAGGGGCACAACCTATTCTCCAAAGCACCCGAGGGCAGGACAAGAAGCAATGGGTGAAAACTAATCAAGGAGAGAAGCAACTTAGAACTAAGGAGAAATTTCCTGACAGTGAGAACAATTAATCAGTGAAACAACTTGCCTGCAGAAGTTGTGAATGCTCCAACACTGGAAGTTTTTAAGAAGAGGTTGGATAACCACTTGTCTGAAATGCTGTAGGGTTTCCTGCCTAAGCAGGGGGTTGGACTAGAAGACCTCCAAGGTCCTTTTCAACTCTATTCTACTGTTATATACTGACTGCAGTGAGAATGCTGCCTGGAAGCATATACTAATTCCCACAATGGAAGAATAGATAGGAAACCGATGGAGCTAGCAGAAGTGATCAAATTAGCTATTTTAATCAAAGAAAAGAATCTGGTTTCATGCCATAAAGAGCTTTCAAAGTAACAGCCAACACCCTGAACTGAACCCGGAAACAAACCAACAACAAGTGAAGCTCACACAACAGCAGCATTACATGCACCACGTTTTACTTCCCCATCTTTGCAAGGATGTTTATTGAGATCAATAGAGAACAAAGGGGGGGAAACTTAGCTCTACCTCTTATTACCTTCCCACAGTCACCAACTGAGCAAGCAGTCTTCTATTAACTTTTGAATTAAATAACAATCTTTTAAGTAATGTGGTCTGATCTCCGCATCCTAGTTGGCGTATTTCATATACAGCCTGTATGTTACAAACCCCCAAATTATTTCCAAGTACAATTCTGTACACTGAATTACTCTATTATTATCAGGAGGATCTTGCTTGTTAAAAATCCCATTTCTTTAAACATATAATTTCCATGAAATCAGAATCTATTAATACAATCTTAACTGCTGCGACAAAATAAGAGCGCTCTCAAATAAAACAAAGCTTTTCTTCTTATATATATTGTCTCCATTCTACATAAACACCAGAAATGCCTTTGTCAAATAAGATAATATCTGAAATTTTATCCCACTGAGGCTAGAATTATTTCAGATTGGTTAAGGTCCCCAAAGTGGAAGCAAAATTAGAAAATAATTTGAAAGGGGAAAGAAAGCCAAACAAGAATGGAAGAATGAAAGTAAGATTTGAGAGGAATAAAGAAAAACCTGACATATATCTTTTTGGCTCTAAGCCAAAGCTGGCCAACTTTTCCAAACAGTTTTGTGGGTGTGCGCTCGAAGAACTAAGCCAAAATCTTTTTTTAAAAAAAACAAAAAACAAAATCAAGTTCTCAATTTCCTCCAATTGTGGATGTAAACAACATCTGAAAAAAGGAATGCTTGGGCCAAAAATGTAAGACGCAAGTAGTTATTTTTAATTCAAAGCACCAGTTCTCTCCTCCTCTCTCCCCCTCCCACAACCAGACATGTTGGTGTGGTCTTGTGTCTCCAAAACAAAGTCAGTGCATTGAGAATCTTCTATTGTGTGATTCCAATTACTGTTTGTTAAGAATAACATTCCCTTTACAGACAGAACAGTAATCTTAATAGTTGTGGTGGAACCATTAGCTAACAGAATAACAGAATTAGAAAGGACCTTGGGTGTCTTCTAATCCAACCCCCTTCTCAAGCAGTAGATCCTATACATATGAGCTGTGGTGGTACAGTGGTTGGAGTGCAGTACTGCAGGCTACTTCTTCTGACTGCTGGCTGCCTGCAATTTGGCAGTTCGAACCTCACCAGGCTCAAGGTTGACTCAGCCTTCCATCCTTCCGAGGTCGGTAAAAATGAGGACCCAGATTGTTGGGGGCAATAGGTTGACTCTGTAAACCACTTAGAGAGGGCTGTCAAGCACTGTAAAGTGATATATAAGTCTAAGTGCTATTGCTATTCCAGACAAATGGCTGTCCAATATTTTCTTAAAAACTTCTAATCATGGAGTACCCATAACTTCTGAAGGCAAGCCATTCCATGGATTAATTGTTCTCACTGTCAGGAAATTTCTCCTTAGTTCTAGGTCGGTTTTTTTCCTTTTTTTTTTTTTTAATATGCATGATTACTTCAAGGACATTATAGAGAGGCACTTTGAAAAAATATATAGGTCAATATGATGTAGAATGAGAAGGAGGAGAAACATTTATTAAATACATTTTAGTAATAAATTATGTCAAGTGAAAGGAATAAGGAACCAAGGAAGTTCAAATGAATATGAACACAGGTTTATTGCACACTAGCACTCTCTACAAGAATCTGAATTACTAACAGTCAAAGCAAATTGGCGATAGATGGGGGATTCAAGAGAATTCAAAGTGGGCTGGACTTAGATCTCTTGTGGGCAGAAAGAGACTCCAGCCTAATGATGTCCTTTGACCCCCCACCCCCTCTTGGGCTCAGCCTGGTCATCTCCTATAAATTTATTAATTTCCCTCTGTAACATTATGGAAATACTATAGAACGGTTAATAAAGAAATAGAAGAAATTGCAAATCAGATTTTGCTACAACTCTCAGTGACTGCAGATTGACAGCCTCAGCCCCAAAATTGGGGCCATCTACAAGCAAAATGCATGGTCTCTTACCCTGTCCTTGTTTTTTTTTCAGCTGCCTCCTTTTTTTCTCTCACTGTGAAAATTGCATACACTCAGTTGCGCCATTGTGAAGAGGAGGGCTCAGGGAGCCTTTGCATAATATCAATCTATCCTAACGAAGAGCTAAATGCGCGATGACATCTCCTGCACAAAGAGCCATCATAAAGTGTGCCTAGCAACCCCAGTGCTATAAATGTTCCTTCGATTAAGTGCCTCATTGAGAATAAGTTGATGATGCTCCATTAAGCTGATGTGATAGACTTCAAGCTCTTGACACAGTCAGAGGGGAGAAGGATTCATTGTTCAAAGAAGGATATGGTGATGTGCTAAATTAGCATGCCTCTGTGGAGTAAACCATATTTCAGGCTGATACATTGCCAGGCATGCACTGCTACAACTGATTGACAGTTCCCCTCAATTGATTGCTTTGATGGTGTAAGAGTGTATTTCTACTTAAGTCGCAAGACATGGATCCAGAGTAACTACTTTTTGCTATGGTTCCTGGAAGTCACAAGGCCATTCCATGTCTTGTGACTCCCATGATCCATAACAAAAGTAGTAGTTGTGATGTTCTCTAGACTCAGTTCAGAGCAGTGGTGAAATGTAAAATTTGTTACTACCAGTTCTGTGGGCATGGCTTGGGGGAGGTAATATGACTGAGTGGGAGTGGCCAACTTTTTTTTTTTTTTACTTTTAAAACCATTTTTTTCTACAACTTATTTGGCGGAAGAGGTTGTAAAAAAAATGCTTTTAAAGCCTCTGACGATCCCAGCTGACTTGCCTGATCGGCAGAGGCTTTTTTTCCTTTTAAAAACATTTTTTTCTATAACCTCTTTGGCTGAAGGGGTTGCAGAAAAAATGCTTTTAAAAGCCTCTAATGATCCCTCTAATGAGCTGTGCGATCATCAGAGGCTTTTTTTTTTTTACTTTTAAAAGCATTTTTTCAGCCAAAGAGGTTGTAGAAAAAATGTTTTTTTAAATAAAAAAAAAAGCCTCTGATGATTGTGCGGCTCAGCTAAGCAATGGGGGGGGCAGGGATTTTTGCTACTGGTTCTCCGAACCACCTGCCTCCATTGCTACCGGATCGGGTGATCCAGTCCGAACCGGAAGCATTTCACCCCTGGTTCAGAACATCTAGACTCTAGAGCAGTATTGGCAAACCTTTTCGGCACTGAGTGCCAAAACAGGAGCATGTCCGCGAAATCAGAAGAGCAGCTGCCCGATGTGCATGCACACGCCAGGAAGATGATCTTCCGGTTTCCAATGCGTGCATGCACACCAGCCAGCTGGTCTTTGCACACGCATGTGCCAGTGGTGGGTTGCTCCTGGTTCGGTCCGGTTCTATAGAACTAGTAGTAAAACCGGTGGGAGGCTCTGCCCACCCGCCACGACATCATCATGGGTGATCTGCGTATGCACGAGCAAAGCGAAAGAGCGTGCATGATCCCACTGCGAACCGGTAGTAAAGGCAAGTGGAACCCACCCCTAGCATTTGCACCAAAAACCAGAAAACCAGGTGGCCGGTGCACATGCGTGTGCCGGAAACCAGAAGATCATCTTCCCAGCATGCGCACCGGGTGGCTGCTCTTCTGGTTTCTGGCACTCCCATGCATGTGAAGACCAGCTGGCCGCACATCGGAACCCAGAAGAGCAACAGGCACGCGTGCCATAGGTTTGCCATCACGGCTCTAGAGGTTCTGAACTTCAGCATGTATCCAAGTCAGTTAAGGAATATTTCAGGGGTAGAATTAGTCCCTTACTTACATTATCTAAGGACAATAATCTTGGTTCTGCTATAACTGATAGGAAATCAGGAGCTTAGCCCTCAAGTCTATATCCATGTCTGATTTCTAGAAACCAACTAAGTAGGGTGAAGTCAAGTAGGATGTGAAATTCAGTTCTGCTGATTTGCTTATAAGGGGGCGGGGTGGAGAAAACCAGGCTCATCTATATTCTTTAGATAAATATGCAGATCAGAACATAGTTATCTCTTGGATTACAAGCTTGTCCAAATTCTGCATGGTAGATAGCAAGATTAAGAATATGTGGATTGGCTCTGATACAATCTGAATTAGCAATTTGATTCACATCATTGGTTCAATCAGATTACATCATTAAAACTGATTCTAAAGCAAATTTGATTTGGAGATTAAAAATGCCTTTGAATCAAAGCTTCAATTTTTGCATGCATAATATCTATAAAGAAATAAAAATATATCCAATCCAATCAAATTTTTATTGTGCTCATAGAACCAGCATAAGAAGGTGGGGTATAGACAATTAAAAAAAGTACACACAAAAGATACATCAAAGTCTAAAGTAATAATCTCTAAAAGTTAAAAAAATGTATCTATATACTACTAAAATTCTCATTGTCTTGACCTTTAACTAATGCAGGCGTAGGTAACCTTAAATATTCAAAGAGCCACAAAGCTCCTAACCGGGAGCCCCCTGTTCTGTTCTAGAGTTGACCAAAAGTCCGGTTCCCCCACCATAGTCTCCTCCTAGCGCAGTGTCCTATTTCCTCTACCTATCCTAACTGAAAGCTCTATCAATTGTGGAGCCGCAGCAGAGGGATGAAAGCAGAGGGATGAAAGAGCCACATGCGGCTCCAGAGCCGCAGGTTGCTGACCCCTGAACTAATGTGTTATAGGGCAACAATTTTTGAACCAAGGTAGCTCAGATGGGATAACTTAAAGAATATGTCCATATTCCAGGACACGACTCCCAAGGGAATGAAATTTGGGAAAGTTGAAGCTGCTTCACTGTTACTGGCTGCTGCTGCGGTCATGTGATTTTTATTTTCAATGTTCTGTGACAGTTTCCCAGCCAGTCTTGCAATCCCTGACTCCTTCTCCCACCTAGCAACCACCACTTACTTGACTTCATGAAAGGAGAGGGGAGGGGAGGGGAAGGAAATGGGTGTGGAGGGGAGGGGAGATTTCTAATGCTTCCTGCCAGTTTCCCAGAAGGAAACTCAATGGAGAAGCCGGCAGGAAGTCAGAAGTCGCTTCCAATCCCACTGCTTTTTTGCCCACCATGGTCATTCTGCTTCTCTGTTTAGGTAAGGAAATATCTGTGAAAATATGACCAAGTAGGGCACGGGATGTCATGTGTGTATGCATGTGTAACTTTATATAAAAAAGAAATTTCTAAACAAAATATAATTGGGGGAGCAGGAGCATTAGGAGATGAGCCATATTAGTGCAGTGCTTAGAGTGCAGTACTGCAGACTACTTCTGCTGACTGCAATTTGGCAATTCAAATCTCACCAGGCTCAAGGTTGACTCAGCCTTCCATCCTTCCGAGGTGGGTAAAATGAGGACCCAGATTGTTGAGGGCAATAGGCTGACTCTGTAAACCGCTTCGAGAGGGCCATCAAGCACTGTAAAGTGGTATATAAGTGTAAGTGCTATTGCTATTAGATGAATGTAGGGCAGCAGAAAGATTAGTACATTGTCTGGCCGGGTGCCATCGGCCAGACAATGTCGGCTGGTGGCACCTAGGATGAAGGCGTTCTCTATGGCCGCACTGGAATGAATTACCCGCCGGGCTCCGGACGGCCCCCGTCCTCCGCTCTTTCCGCGCTGGCCTGAAGACATGGCTTTTTCAGCAAATCTCTTGATCTGCTGGGAGTTTTTAGTTTTAATTGTTGGGATTTTTAATTTTGTAATTGGACTGTTTTAGCATTAATTTATTGTCTTGTGTTTTATTGTTGTGAGCCGCCTGAGTCCTTTGGGAGAAGGGCGGCATATAAATGTGAGTAAAATAAATAAAATAAAAATAAAAATACATGGCAGACTATATCAGGTTGCAGAGCACTCTAGCATGAAAACCTAGATGCTCCTTAGAACTAAGTTTTTTTCCCCCCCTCTATACAAAATTAGCCTGCGCATGCAATATGTGTGTTGAGACATTTGTAAAAACATTGCAGATTAATGTAGAAATGGAAGGCAGCAGATATATGCGTGAACATTTGAGAAATTGACATGGGCATGACATACTGTACACATCCATCCATCACATTTTTTTTCCCCCTCACATCAAGCAGCAGCCTCTAAGACACAGTAAGATTTCCTAAATGGGAAGAAACAGAAAACATTTTCCCTGCTCCTCGGAATCCCTGATGTAATGAATGTGTTTAGCCCAGAAGAAGAAATGAGGCTTGCTGATTCTTGATGTTTTCAGTTTCATCTGTTTCTTCCATCTGTTTGGGTTTGTTTTTTTTTTTCTCCCTCCCCACATATTTCCCCTGGCTCCTGACCCACACCTGCTCCTCTACCATTCATCTGTCTCTTGTATTCCATCATCGCTCATATTTAAAGTATTTGCCTAATGAGTCTCTGCCTTCTCCAGTCAGCACATTTCTCCTGTAATTTAGCGAGATATTTATTCAAAGGTCACTTCCTTTTGCTTCTCTGTGTCAAGAGGAAAACCGAGCGAAATGTGGTGAGTTACAGAGAAGCTTCTGAAGGACCGAAGATGGGACCATTGCCACCAATTTAATTAGACCGTGTTTTTTTGGCAAAGAGGTAGCCTCAAATCAAAATAGAGCGATTAGAAGTGGGGAAACCATTCAACATTAGAATGACAAACAGTCGTATGTTGCTTAAGAACACCGGTTAAAAACTGGAATGTCCAAAGCTAATCAAAGGAAAGGGGGGGGAAATACAATTTGCTATCGTTGGTGTTCTTTGAGGTGGACCTTATTAGCTATCAGCAGTTTTCAGGGTTGGCACTGGGCATTTTTGATCTTGGGGTATGTTATTAAAGGAGCAATTTTCAGAATGGAGTAATTTGCCATTTCAGGGTCCACCCAGTGGTGGGTTTCTACCGGTTAGCCCCAGTTCGGACGAACCCATAGCAGCGGTGGTGGGAGGCTCCGCCCACCCACCCGGATGTCATCATGGATGCTCTGCGCATGTGCAGAAGCACCATGCGCGAGTGAAGCAAGCACAAGCGCGCTCACAGTTCCGAACTGCTAGAGAAGGTAAGTGAAACCCACTACTGGGTCCATCCATTCAGTCTTCCTGAACAGGAAGATATAAAAAAATTTTGTCAGGTGCAAAGAATTAGGATTGTCCTTTTAGACTGCAGCATAGATTTAATCAAACCTACACACAAGAATCCAGTCAACTAAAGTTCAACATTAAATTGTTGCCAGAACTCAAGAGGGATTGGGATTGTTTGCGGCAATGTAACAACTCTAAGCTGCTGACGTAACTCTGCCCGTCAGCTCTGCCTACTCTTCTCCTACAGACTTGCTTGGTGGGTTGAGAACTTGCTAGATCTCTTGCTTCTCACTTCTTGGGTCATCTTTGTCTCCAAGACCTTGAAACTAAGCCTTCAGCATTCATTTTGAACCTCAGACCTTAAGGATATACCATTAAAGGTAAAAGTTCCCCTTGCACATGTGTGCTAGTCGTTCCTGATTCTAGGGGGCAGTGCTCATCTCTGTTTCAAAGCCAAAGAGCCAGCACTGTCCGAAGATGTCTCCATGGTCATGTGGCTGGCATGACTAAATGCCAAAGGTGCATGGAATGCTGTTATCTTCCCACCAAAGGTGGTCCCTATTTTTCTATTTGCATTTTTACATGCTTTCAAACTGCTAGGTTGGCAGAAGCTGGGACAAATAACGGGAGCTCACCCTGTTATGCGGCACTAGAGATTCGAACCGCTGAACTGCTGACCTTTCGAGTGACAAGCTCAGCATCTTAGCCACTGAGCTGCCGCATCCCTATCAGATATACCATTAGTTGATGGTAAAAGAAAGGAGGGTTGGGTGAACTGGTGAAATATGATTTTGTGTTGATGTTCATTTTCTGTTGACAATTGGTGGGCAAGGGAAAATTTCATCTAAGGTATAGCAGATTATTGCTGTTTTTCAGCATTCAGCATAGGAGAAGAATGAAACACTTAATTCATCTATACCATTTCATATAGTAACGTGAAATTGGAAAGTCCTGCCTGAAAGTAATTCCTTTATCACTTTGGTATGGTCTCCTCATCTCCTTCTCCCTCCTTCTCTCCCTCTCTGTCTTTGTCTCGGTCTCTCACACACAACACAGAGCTGCACTGAAATGTTACTGCCATGCTGAAGTGATTTAGATGTGCTTAATATAGTGGTCTATATCAGCAGCGTGGTGGCCTACAGGTGAAAACGCTCACCTCCCACTCGAAAGGTTGAGAGTTCAATCCTAGGTAGCGCCAGATATTTCTCTATCAGGGCACCAAGCCAAAATATCTGCTGCGAACTCTACATAGGCATCAGGAAGGGCATCCAGCCAGTAAATGCTCAGCTCCATTCAGTTGCCCCGATTCTACCTTGATAAAAGGGATTACAGATTTGTAAAAAGGAGAAATGGTGGTCTATATAGGAATGTCACTAAACCATTAAACCAGAAGATACATCATTTCCAGCACCATGAGGCTGACCTAAACTTCAGGTGCTTTTCAATCTCATGTCCAATCTGTCATAGCAAAGAAGAAAATAGGGGAAATCACTCTAACATTTCCCAATGCCGTAATTCATCTATACATGTTGGTTGTCAAGATATTTGTTTATGGCACCGTTCCTAAATGCTAGAGGGAAAGGACGATGATAGCTAAGATTAGGATAACCATAAAGCCATCACAGTATTAAAACTGAGGATTTGCAATGTATTTGACAGGCCTATTTATTAATCTACTGATACATACACAATAGATTAATCTATCATAGGAAACTATGTCACCTTAGGTAAGGAACACTGAATCTGCTTGTTATTTCTTCCTTGAGGATCACCCCATTCCGTCTCAAGAGCCTCAAGGCACTTACTGAGTCTGTGCTCTTCAGATATGCTGAGGGCAAACATGAAGTGCCACTACTCCAAGTCAATGAGCTGGTATGATAGAATAGCTACAAAAGGTTCCCAGGCTTTCTCCTCACTCCCCCACCCCAGAAGCTGACAACTTTGAGTAGGTGCCCTGAGGCATCAGCAAAGTAATATTACAAGAAGTTTAACAGCGGTATCTTGCTTGTAGTATGATGCAAAACACAGGGACTGTAAATATGTCATTGGCTCAATTCATCAGGGCAATTTCTCTTTTCTTACAATTCCATTGATCCAAACAGCCTGAATTCTTAAGAGTCTTCAGACTTTTCTTACAGCTTCAGAGGGACCATTTCAAGCAACCTTGTGCCACAGTTCAGGTGATATTTCTGCTGATATTTCTTGCGAAGGAACTGCACCAACACAAACTCTACATGCACATACCAGAGGTGGTATTTAGCAGGTTCTGACCAGTTCTGAAAAATTTCTAGCGGAAATTTTGAGTAGTTCGGAGAACCGCTAAATACCGCCTCTGACTGGCCCCACCCTCATCTATTCTCTGCCTCCCGAGTCCCAGCTGATCGGGAGGAAATGGGGATTTTGCAGTATCCTTCCCCTGGAGTGAGGAGGGAATGGAGATTTTACAGTATCCTTCCCCTGGAGTGGGGTGGAAATGGAGATTTTACAGTATCCTTCTCCTGCCATCCCCTCTAAGCCATGCCCACCAAGCCATGCCACGCCCATCAAGCCACGCCCACAGAACCTTTAGTAAAAAAATTTGAATCCCACCACTGGCACATACATTTTACATTTTGAGTAGAATGTTAGGAAGTACGAACAAAAGAACATACTATCTTGATTGAAGCAAAAGGTTAGCTAGTCCAGCATCCTATCCTCTATTTCATGGGGATAAACTAAATCCATCTGGAAGGACCTGTTGTAACTGTGGTCTCTTACTGTTGTTCTCCAGAAACTGGTTTTCCATACTGCATTGTTTGTAGATATTAAGCTCTGATACAGCATCCTATTGAAAACTTTTAATAATCAGTTTTAGAGGTGATTAGTCTACGAAGTTGGGGGGGGCAACCAGAGCAACTTTATGATCTGTGGACTTCAACTCCCAAAATTCCTGAACCAGCATTACTGACTCAGGAATTCTGGGAAATGAAGTCCACAGGTTGTAAAGATACCATAGTTGCCCACTGCTGGTCTAATGGGTTAGATTCAGGGGTGAGCTGCTGGGGGTTCACAGGGGTTCAGGAGAACCTCTAGCTAAGATTCTATGCAGTTCGGAGAACCCCCAAATCCCACTCCTGGCTGGCCTCGCCCACCCCGCCCCTACCAGGAGTCCCCACGCGGCCCGTTTTGGATGGAGGTAAATGCAGGGCACATGCAGAGGCTCAAGAACGGCGCAAAATGGGCCTATCAGAAGTTCGGGAAGGCCGGAAATGGGCCCGTTTCCAGCCTCCAGAAAGCCTTTGGAGCCTGGGGAGGCCATTTTTGCCCACCCGGAAGCTTGAGGAAAGCCTCCGGAGTCCGGGGAGGGCAAAAACGCCCCGCCACACTGTGATGCAGGAGGCCGACTATGCCACACCCACCATGGCCATGCCTACCCAGCAACCGGGCAGAGAACCCCTTGCTAAAAATTTTGGAGCCCACCCCTGGTTGGATTTCCTTCTTCATGAATTTTTAGTCCTCTGCACAGTACTGAGCTCCTTTAATAAAAGGCTCCTCTCCAGGTCTGTAGAAGCAGAGGATCTAAATATCCATTTTATTTCCGCAGGTTTCCCTACAGTCCCATTATGAAAGGAAGTGCAGGGTTAAATCTTCCTTGTCTATTTCAACAGCGATGCAGGATGAGAAAGGCAGGCTGAGATTTAATTATGCAACACCAGTGCTGCGTGTCACAGTGCTCCCTTAAGTAATAAGTAATAAGTTTCCTTCCCCAATCGGCATCCTTCTCAGGGATGACAAGGAAGACTGTTGGAGCGAGTTACCTCACCACAAGCCAGGACAGGAGATGACAGATTGAGCTAATGGAGTCCCTTCTAATGGCTTGGAAGTTGACAGGGCGTGATCTGCAGTGTTTTGAGCACCTAGTGCCATTGCTCTGGATTTGCTTGGAAATGACATCTAAGAGAGGGTAGCTCTGGGGAATTTGGTTTGGTTTGTCTGCACTGTTATGCTATCCTAAAGCAAGGTTTTGTTCAACTAACATTATCTTTCCTCACTCTCTTCAATAATTTCCTTCTTTCTTCCTACCAGTTGTTGGAAGAAATGCCCATCTGGGTTCAGTTCCAAGTGGGGAGAAAGAGACTGGAAACATGGAGGCTGCTTGGAAAGCTAGTTTAATGGAGCAGTGCCAGTAGTGGGTTTCAATTTCATTTGCTACCGGTTTGTTCGCGAGCACGTGGGTGGGTGGGAGGAGCCTCCCGCCGCCGCCGCTACCAGTTCACCCAATCCGGGGCAAACCAGTGGCAACCCACCACTGAACAGAACTATTAAGCACATGGTCCTGGTGCAGTTGAACACATGGAGTGAAGAGTGAGAGGTATTTATATCCTTCTCTTGGGCTTTGAACTTGAGCTTCCTGTTCCTGTGGCAAGGGCATATATTCTATCAGCTCTGCTGATAGATAATCCTATTATATCCTGGAGGGTCATGTGTTTTGTGTTGTAAATAGGATCGGAGTGAAATGCTACCGGTTCAGGGTAGCATTTCACCCCGATAGGATCAGGGGTGAAATACTACTGTTTCTCCTGAACTGGTATTAAAAATTGCTACCGGTTCAGGCGAACCGGTATTTCCGACGATCAGCTGGGCGACAATCAGCTATGATGCACGATTTATATTAGCTAGAATCATCGGATTTCCTGCTTTCTAGCAAATCTAAATCACATGGCACAGCAGGTTCCCCCCCCCCTCGCTGTTCTACTTACCTTTGCAGACTCGGAAGGCTTCAAAATGTTCCTTTTGTAGCTCTGCGTGGGCGCACCTCAGGCATGCATGCATGCAAAGCTCGCTCGGTAGCAGACCCACAGAACTGGTAGCAGACTTCAGAGGATTTCACCACTGGATAGGATGGCCAAATATCTGCTGGGGGCAGGGAGCTGGGGCTGAGTTTCTGTCTCCCTTAAGATTTCTATTTCTCTTTTAAGGGAAAAAATCTGCCTTTTAAATATTTCCTAACATATTTCATTCTTCTAGGAGAGGGGTGGGTACTCACTTTCTACACAGTGAAGCACAGCTACTTCTGTGTGGTGCGACTGGAAACCAAAGTGACTTCCAGAGATTTGGAGAGCAAAACTTACAAACAGGTGAACTCTTCAGGTTTCCTCTGTTTTCTCTTCCACTGCTTTGCATTGCACCATCTGGAAGGCAACATATTTTTCTAACCCACCGCAGTGATAAGCATGGGGTGAAAAAACTCACTGGATATTTGGGTAAATTAGAAATCTAATTTAGGGAATGAAAGATGTGCCGTTTTCCCAGTATGCAAGCCGCTGGCATTGCAGCCAAAGCACATGTATCACACTGCATGCCAAAACATCAGTGAAATTTGGTAATTTTGTTGACAGTCCCCAATTTGGGTGATCCAATTTTAAAACACTTCTTAGCCAATGGTGCTTTGAGTCAATCTAATCTACTTTGCAGGGATGTTATTAGGACACAATGTGAAGAGAGATAAATGTTTGTATGCTACCCTGCTCTCTTATATTTTGTGTGTATTAATTCTAGACTTTTCTTTACAACAATAGGAGGGAGGAAATCCTCCATCTTCCACATGACAGCTTTCCAGATATTTGAAGGCAGCTGTTATTTCTTCCCTGAGCTTCTCTTTTCCAAGTGAAAGTTATATGGTTAGAATCTAAGCTTTCCATACCCTCCCTCCATCCAGAGGTGGGATTCACTTACCTTCCTTACCGGTTCTCAAATGTGAGCACGCGTGTATACTTTCGACACATGCTCTTTGCTCACATGCGTGCCTTCCGTACATGCACATGGCCTCCAAAATATGCAAAATAGGACAGCACTATATCCAGGCAGAGCCTATCACAGTCACCACTACCGGTTCGCCAGTATTGGAGATACGTTTTTTTTAGATATTTTCCTATCCTTGTAATAGAAGGCTAACTAGCAGAATTCTCTTTGAATATTCTCCACTCGGTATGCATGAGAGAGAGAGAGAGAGAGAGAGGAGAGGGGAGAAATTGTCATCACCTGCTATGCCCTGGAACAAAGCTAGATACGGAATACTGTGGAGAATGCAAACTGAAATCTGTCTAGCAGCATGTTTGCAATGAATGTGTATTTTATTTACTATTTTACGGATTTTATTTTTTTTTCTTTTCAAATAAATAGTAGAATAAATGCTGAGAACCAGTTTGGTGTGTTGATTAAGGCATCAGAGCCGTGGTGGCACAGCGTTTAGAAGGCAGCATTGCAGGCTAATTCTGATGACAGCCGACTGCAAGGAGTGCGGCAGTTCGAGTCTCACCGGCACCGTGATTTTCGCTACCAGTTCAGGCAAACCAGTCCAAACCGGCTGAATAGCACCTCTGCTTCGAGAAATTTATAGAAATAGTTGCTCCAGTTCCTATGAACAAGAATCAGGAAGAGAATGACAGACTGCACAAAAGATGTACGTTTGTAAGCTAGGCTGCTGTGAGCTGTCCAGGGTCCTGAAATTCCACCTTGTCGACACTTTCTCATGTTTTACCAGCTTAAGTATTTTGTTGTGGCTTGAACAGGTCATTTTAATAAGAGAAGAAGAAAATTAATCTCCTAGCGTTCTTCTCTCGTTCATTGCCCCACCCAAGCTCAATTCCTTTAATGGCAGTGATTTGCAATATGGTCTTGTCGGGCTATATGTATTACTCAATGCCCTGCAACCATCTCTAGATTCAGAGAAGTGCAGGAAAAAAGTGCCAAGGGAAGAGATGATTCAATTCTGGCAGTGGCACTGGGAAAGCCCAGATGGCTGCTTGTGATTAATTTGAGCTCTGTGATTCATCTATCATCAAGCTATTAACCCATGCATTGTAAGGATTAATTGATTAATGTTTTCAAAAGTTCACAATAAGCAATTGTTGATGCAGAAGGGAGTACAACAGAAAATAGACATCACTCATTTGAAATTCTTGGCTGTTTAAAAATAAGAGAAAGCAAGGATTGCAAAGAAGACTTTTTAGAAGACACCAAATGCCATGAGGCGTTATTTTAAAAAATCTGTGCATTTGCAAGATTTCAGCATGCTCTCTTTGCTAATGCTCAACAATTAACGATGGGCAGAAATGTTAAAATGAATTCCATTTAGCAGGTATCTTCCACAGAATAATTTAACAAGGAACTTTCAACATTTTCTCTTTCTGACCTTCTCTCAGAAATGGAAGATTCTAAAACACCTAACATTTTGAAATCAGTGCATCAGGCAGCTTCTGTTTTCCATTAAAGAAGAAAAATCAATTTTTGCACCTAGTCTTAGTATTAGTCTTTGCCACAGCATTCAGCTACATCTCTTCCTTGATGAATCTTCAGTTTTCTCCTTATGACTAAAGCTCAAAAGAAAATATATGCTTTATTTGTAACGACCCTATAAGAAAGCCTGGGCCTTTGGTTATTACATTAAAGAGCATCTTTTACAAAACTGGACAAAGATAGTTTCTGTGCACAGAGGCATTGCATGGATGGATGACCCATTAGATTTCTCCAATGGGAGAGGATGGATGGATGGATAGACAAACAGACAGAAATAGAGGTAGATGCTAGATAGCTAGCCAGATAGATAGATATCTAGGTAGTAGATAGCTAGATAATAGATAGCTAGATAGTAGATAGCTAGATAGTAGATAGGGGATGCGGTGACTCAGTGGCTAAGATGCTGAGCTTGTCAATCGAAAGGTCAATCGAAAGTTCAGCAGTTCAAATCCCTAGTGCCACATAACGGGGTGAGCTCCGGTTACTTGTCTCAGCTTCTGCCAACCTAGCAGTTTGAAAGTACGTAAAAATGCAAGTAGAAAAATAGGGACCCCCTTTGGTGAGAAGGTAACAATATTCCATGCATCTTTGGCATTTAGTCATGCTGGCCACATGACCACAGAGACGTCTTCGGACAGTGCTGGCTCTTCGGCTTTGAAATGGAGATGAGCACCGCCCCCTAGAGTCAGGAACGACTAGCACATATGTGTGAGGGGAACTTTTACCTTTACCTTTAGATAGCTAGATAGTAGATAGCTAGATGGATAAATAACTAGATGGAT